>NC_045429.1:449850122-450158758 GCF_902635505.1 Sarcophilus harrisii | reverse complement strand
CAAGTGAGACAGAGCATGTGAAGTGTCTCATAAGCAGGAGAGCCACCCAAGGATTAGCTGGCGTTATCATCGGAAGCAATGTCCACTCATTGATTCTGGCTGGCTGACCTCCATCCCCCCCCCCCCCAGAGGCCAGAGCGGCCCTCTTAAAGGTCGCCGGGGACCTCCCACCCTGCCGAGGCAGAGGCCTTCCTCCACTCCAAGCCCAACTTCCCTGCCCCACAACGCCATCAATCACCGCCTCCTCCCACAATCCCCTTCATTGTCCTTCTGCTTCTCTCACTATTTATTTTCTGTCTCTTTGGTGTGCGGTATAATGGCGAGGGCACTGGACTTGCAACCTGAATCCACCTGCTTCAGACATGTGCTGGGGGATTCTGGGCACATCGCTTCCTTCTTAGCCACAGGAAAGGACCCCTCCGAGACCTCTCCCAACCTTTCTTTCCCCCACACGGTACTGGCTTGAGAGGCTTTGAGAGTGTGATAAAATGAGCCTTCTGCTGAGGATCAAGAGATCCTGGCTCTGGCCTTGGATTTGCTATGAAGTGACTGTGTGATCTTTGGAAAGTCACATTCCTTCTTAGGTCACAGACACTGAAAATTATAACTTGGCTAAGGGTCACAATATGAACATTATATTAAAATGCGAATTTTAAGAGAAGACAAAGATGAAGCCATGTTTGATCCTAGAAGTCAAGGGTATTTGTTGAGCAAAGGGATGAGAAAGATGACCTGGTTAGTCTTGAAATTTAAGAAAATCACATTTTTGGTCATGGACCCCATATGGTAATCTTTTATAATATATGGACCCCTCCTCAGAATAATATTTTTATTATAGCTTTTTATTGACAAAACATAGGCATGGCTAATTTTTCAACCTTGACCCTTGCAAAAACTTCTGTTCCAACTTTTCCCCTCCTTCCCCCATCCCTTCCCCTAGATGGCAGGGAGTCCCATACATGTTAAATATGTTAAAGTATATTAACAGAATAATATTTTTAAATATTAGAAGGAAATGCTCAATTTTAGCAAGAGGTTTAAAGATGTCATTTTCCTCATATGCTTTCTTCCCCCCCCCCAATGTTAAGGTTAAGAACTCCTCCCTATCTGAGTAGCTGTGGAATGAGGGAGACTTGAGACAGGGAGAATAATGCGGACGACATTGGAAAAATCCATCAGGGAGGCAATGAAGGCCTACGCTAAAAGGACGACTGTGGACTAGCAAGAATAGAACAGATTCAAGAGAGAAACGTGGAGGGAGAAAGCAGATTTGGTCATTTATTAGGTATGTGGGGGAAGAGAGAGACGTTTGAGATGATTCCAAACCTATGAATCTGAGTGACTGGAAAAATGGTGGTGCCCTTGATGGAAACAGGGAAGTTCAAGAGGCTTTGGGAGCAAGAGAAGCAAGGAGACGTGTGACGCAAGCTGGAATCCATCCACGTCTGTTCATCCTGGATGGCTCATTTTGCCCCACCTTAAATGGAAACGGGGAAGCCAGGCTCTCACTGGTCACTGGTGAAAAAGCAGGGCCCCCCAGTCACAAAGGGATCTGGGGGATCACTTTGCCCTGAAAGAGTAGGAACACCGGGGGAGGGATCAGGTTCTCAGGGAGTATCTGGGCAGCTGCTTCAGAAGGGGCCTGGATAGGGTGTAAATCCCCTAGAGTAAGAGTGGGGAGACTGAGAACCTGAACAGCAGAGGGAGGGATTGACCTGAGGGAGAGCTGTGGGAACAAGGAGAAACGTGGTTGTGCCGGAGATCAGCCCCACAACCGGCTATCAAGAAGAGTGGGAGAGGATCTCATTTTCCACCCCTATGGGTTGACCTTATACCCCTTAGATCACCCCATGACTGATCTATTACTTGGAATCTAATCCAATATTCTCAATGGAGACATGAAGAAAATGAGGTTTATGGGTTAATGGAATCTCCAAGGTCACCCAGGTAACAAATTCAGGATTTGAACCCACGTCACCCGGCTCAGAACTTTCCACACTGAAAAGCTCCTCCCTTCAGGACCCTTCTCCATCCCGGAACGAGTAGACAATGAGATTGATTTTTAACAGGGCCTGCCAATTACGTCAATGCGGGCTCCAAACCTGCTACATTTCCCAGCAGGCTCTAAACTCTTTCTTCCCAGCAAGAGGGGACTTTGGGCTCATTCCAGGAACCAGCTTGGGTCAGTCACCCCCCCTCCCCTCCCAAGGCAAGATTCCTTAAGTCTCTAAGATGTCTGACACATCCCTGCTCCGTCTCCTCCTTGCTCCAGCCGCCTCGGCCTGCTCGGCTTTTTCCTTTTAGGAGGGACCCAGGGGAAAGACCGGAATTTTAGCTTTCACCCTGCTGCAGACAGACAGACAGACAGACAGACAGATGGTCCCTGCTCCGGCACCTACCACGCTCCAGTGCCTTTGAAGGAGATTTAATGCTTGATGAACCTGACAGGTTTCGCAATGGGCCCGGCGCTGTTCGATGACAGATGAAGAAAGAAAGGGCCTCTTAGTGGCGCTGAAACAAAAAAGCAGGTGGTTCTCCCCCAAGCCTGGCTCCCCGGGTCTGCGGGTTGTCCCTTGAACTCTGGGTGGCTCTGTCAAAAGCGCTATTACATCCATTTTACAGAAGGGTGCTTTGCGCTGATGAAAGGTAGAGGAGAAGAAAGGTACATTATTATACACTTTTTCTTAAGCCTATGATAAGCTTCCTCTATTAGGCCATACATCTAGTCACATAAAATAGATTTGTGGACTCTCACCAAGGGAAAGTCGTGTTCTTTAGCTGGAAAAAAATGGCTCATTTTTTTCCCCTCTCTTCCCCGAGTAACTGATGATCATGAATTTTTCACCCAAATGTCACCACTAAAGATGTCACCAGCCCCACTGCCCTAGAGAGTTTATGATCTCCCCCTTGAATGGCGTGTGTGTGTTCTGGTATGATAGCAAGCTCGCAAGCCAGGAGTCAGGAAAAGCTTGACCCTAATCCATCCCAGCCCTGCCTCCGACTCACCCCCTTGGGTGGGAGCTTAGGCAGAGTGCCAAGCCTCTCCCCAGACCTCAGTCTCCTCATCTGTTTGAGTATCTTTTTATTATTATTATTATTATTATTATTATTATTATTTTGCTGAGACAATTGGGGATAAGCGACTTGCCCAGGGTCACACAGCCAGGAAGTGTTAAGTGTCTGAGGCCAGATTTGAACTCAGGTCCTCAGGATCCTCATCTGTAGAGAAAAGTGCAAAATATCAGCCCTGCCAAATTCCTAACATTACTGTGAGCTCGTAGGCGCAAGAGCTGGAATTGGAAAAGGAGGAATCTGGTTTCCAAGCCCAGCTCCACCATTTTCTGTCTCTGGAACCTAGAACAGTTCTGGACTTAAATCTCTTCATCTGAAAAATAAAACTTAAAGCTGATGGCTTACAAGATCCCTTCCCCCTTCACATCTGGGATTCTTGAAATTCTCTGATCCTTATATAAACAGAGGGTGTCAATGTTATGTACCAGGTGTTATTCTTCCCAGGGGATGGCTAGGGGGCCCCTGAGGGTGGATCCCTAAGACCCTTTCAAGGGATCTATTTGATCAAAACTATTTTTATAAAAATCCCAAAATGTTATTTGTTTAGTAAAATATTCTTCCTTTTCCCAGCCATATAACCACGTAAGGCCAGTTTTTCCTTCAGATACTTCAACCAAAATAATAGATTACCACAGATTGAACACAGAAGCAGATGGGAGAATCTAGCTATCCTCTCTTAAGTCAGACATTAAAAAGATTTACAAAAATATGTAAAACAATAGCACTAAGGATTTTTTTTTGATTTGGAAAATAAAGTTACTTTTCATAAAAAATATATTCTTCATGTGTACTATATAAGAGATTGGCTAATTATTATTATTTCTAATAAATGAACAAATTATTTTTGAATTTCTGATATGGTAAATATTGGTAAATAGATGATCCATACAAACAAAAGCTCTTTGGGTTCCTCAATAATTATAATTATAATATATATTATAATTTATAACTATAAAAATAAGTAAAGGAGTACTGACACTAAAAGTTGGAGAACCACAGAGCAATGGGACTGGCTTTTTAAATAAGCAAACAGATTTATCCGTTCATAGGAACATTGCCATCTTCAAAGTAATCACCTTCCAAAGTTGTTCGCTTATTACCCTGAAAATACTTATTACTCAAAGCATTTTTTGAATTCGTCTTCAAAAGAACATGGCACTCGACAGGAGAACTGTATAAATATGTACACATATATTGTATCTAAGATATACTTTAACATGTTTAACATGAATGGGACCACTTGCCATCTAGGGGAGGGAGTGGGGGGAAGAAGGGGAAAAGTTGGAACAGAAGTGAGTGCAAGGGTCAATGGTGAAAAATTACCCATGCATATGTTCTGTCAATAAAAAGCTATAATAATAAAAAAACTTTTAAAAAATTAAAAAAAGAACATGGCACTCAACATCAATAGTTTGCCAGCTCCCTCTTTAGAAGGAAAACTCTTGGCAAGTAGCAATTGTTTCATTTTCGTATTTGTCCCTCTGGTACCTAGCATAGTGTTTGACATGCAGTAGGCGCTGGTACCTGTTGATTGGTTGATCAACAACATGGAGATCCAACAGTGCCTCCATCTTTGACATCCAGTTTTTACAAAGAATTCTTCTTTTGTCAAATCTCCCATGATTCTCCCTTTGAGCTCTCCCGCTTAGGTCATTTTCTATGCCCCTTGAAGTCAGGATCATAGGACCATGAATCATAGGGGCAGAATGGCTTATAGTTAAGGCTATAAAAGATCAAGTGACTTAGCCAGTGACACAACTATAAGTGCCTCAAGTGGGACTTGAACCCAATCCTTCCTCAAGCATCCTATTTCATTTTATCTTGATTACAAGAAGACTTTAAAACATGTTTCTTGAATTGGATTGAATTGATTCCCAGTCCTATAGTCCCATTGTGGAGAAGGAAAGAAGGAAAACCTGCCAGGAAACGAATTGACTTCTGCCCCATAGATAGCTCCAGAAATTCCCCTTCCTCCATGAAGCCTTCCAGATCTGATTGGGAAGGAGGCAAGTCTTGGCTCCATCCAGTCTGCTATGCAACCCGCCTTGTTCACACCTCCAAACAAGAAAGACTTCACTTCTCCTCAAATACAGAAATGTCAACACTCCCAATCTCATCTCTTAACACACTTGTTCATTATCTTTGCAGCCCTACCCACATATCCTCAGCTTTATCTGTGTTCATAATAAAAATAACAATAATCACTCATTATTCATCGACTGCTCAGAAATCACTCTCCCATACTGCGTCTGATCTCCCAAAGAAAGCCTTTTGTGATCATCCCCACAAACCCCCAGAGAAAGGTTGGCTCTGGGATCTGAGGATCTGAGTTCAAATGCGGCCTTTGACCCTTGCTACCTCTGTGACCTTGGGTCCAGGAGATGAAGACATTGGACCGGCTAGCTTCTGAAGACTAGATGTATGACCCTATGAGTTAGGTTAGTGATGATATAATTAACCCCATTTTACTGGGAAGAAAACTAAGGCCTGGGGACTTGCCCAGAGTCATGTTACAGACACGTTAACAGCCCCAAGGTTTGAATCATGAATCCACTCGTGAAGATTGACTCCCAGCATTCTTGATCTGAGCAGGACAATGGCTCAAATGTACCTAGTGTTGTCCAGTGAATGGCAGGATTTTAAGAAATGCTTTTTTATGAGGATGGAGAGGAAGAACCAAATGATTTCCTGGGGAAGGGAGGAGGAGGAGGAGGAGGATGCTATCTAGCCCCAGCTCTCTCTACGACATGCCTAATTTCGAGTTCCTGCGTTAGATGCCCTGTTTGCTCAAGCCCCACCCAGCCTGGGCTTGTGGGCACTTGTACAGCACTGTGATTCTCCCGCATGAATCAGATGTAAGATCACACCCAAGTTACCAGCGCTGGAAGCCGGCCGATCCTCCATCCCATCGCCTTTGTCTTCCAAATAAGTTTCTCTTTTATTGCTTTTTAAATGATATCCAAAAGACACAAAGAGAAGTCGAGTAGGAGTTTGGGAGATTGTTAATTAAATGTTTGGAAAGAAGCCGGAATATAAAAAGATCTAGTGAGATGTTCCATTTGGAGGCCTGATCATAGGAACTGGAGCAGAGCTCAGGGTTCCGAGTTTGAAAGAGGAAGGAGTTAACCTCCACCCCCACCCTTGCCCCCCCCAAAAGAGTTAAGTGTTTGGGGCAAGGTCATAGCTGGGATTTGAACTCAGTGCTTTGACCCCCAAGTCCAACACTCCTTAACTGAACCACTGTTGCTTCCTGACACATCACTATCCTGCTCGTATTATTCTTTTTATGCCTGTAAGTTTCCTCTCTTTACCTAGATTGCATGGGCATCTTGAAAGCATGAAGTATATGTCCCAGTTCTTCTGTTAGCCAGAGTGGACACCATGGGACTGGCCATTCACTTCTTCATTCATTCAGCCAATAAAGAGACATTTGCTAAATGCAGGGAACGGTAAAATATGATGAGGCAGCTAGGTGGGGCGTTGGATGGAACACTGAGCCTCTGGAATCAGGGAGTCCAAATCCCATCTCAGATCAGAGAATTACTAGCTAGGTGACCCTGGGCAAGTCAGTTAACTCCAATTGCCTTAGTTTTCTCATCTATAAAATTAGTTGGAAATGCAAGTGGGAAACCACTCCAGGGTCTCTGCCAAGAAAACCCCAAATGAGGATAACAAAGAATAGGGCACGATTGAAATAACTGAACGACAACAACAGTAACTAAAACATTATCTCACTTTGCATAGGCTTCCCATTTAAGTAGAGATGTACCGGTTGGGGGTTGCTCCTCTCCCCATCCCTCAGAATATAAGTTCTTTGGGAAAAAGGCTTTTTCCTTTTCATCTCTGAATAACCAGTAGCTTGCACATAGCCAGCACTTAATAAATGCTTGTTAATCGATTGGATGAATGAATGACTGTGGGAGACATGAAAATAATGAGACGTGGGCCATGTCCTAAGGTACACATACAACCTAACTGAAAAGATGAGACTTGAAAATATTAAAAAGTGGAATAATAATATCAGGCAGACAGGCAAAGATCTTTGTTGTTCACTCCTTAGAATCGAGTCCGGAAGATGAAGGGAAAAGGAACAAGCAGTTATATAGAGTCTACTATGTGCTTTCCAAATATCTCATTTGATCCTCACAACAATTCTGGAAGCAAGGGGCTATCATTATCTCCATTTTACAGTTGAGGAAACCGAGGCAGACATAGGTTAAGTGACCTGCCCAGGGTCACACAGCCAAGTAAGTATCTAAGGTCAAATTTGAATTCAGATCTTCTGACTCCAAGCCCAATGTCCTACACATTTATATGGGAGAGCAAGAGAAATAATCCAAATGGAAATTAATTTGAGAAAGAACACTATGAGATGGGATCAGGGAGAGACCCCTGACCAATTCAAGAATCAGGGAAGGTTTTAGAGGGTAGCATTTACACTAGATTATTGGTTAAAATAATTGACCAAGGCACTTAAACAAAGATGACTCCACAATTCAGTGTAAAAGTCCCAGTACCTTCTCCTCTAAGGTAACTTTGTTTCCACACTGTATGTCTATGATATTTCCCTGTATTTATAAATGTCACCTTAGCTGGAAGCTCCTTGAGGACAGAAATTGTTTCACTTTTATCTTTGTATCCACAGACCCACAGGAACTAATATGGCAGAATTAATAAATAATAATAAGTTAATAAGTGCTTGTTGATGGATTCATTCATTCATTTTCTATATTCTCTGAATATATTTATATATGAACATGTTGTCTCCTCCATTAAAATATAAGCCCCTTGGGGACAGGAATTGTCTTTATAATCACAACATTTAGCACTCTGCCTGATCCGTAGTAGGGATTTAATAAATATTTGTTGATTGATCAATGATCATTTGATTGGATTTGGAATCAAGACATCTGGGGTCAAATTCTGACTAGTAGCTTCATGACTTGAGACAAGTTAATTTAAGTTTCTGAGATTCTATTTCCTGCATAGATAGACATGGACTAAATGACTTATCTAGAAAGTCCCTTCCAGATCTCAATGCTAATCCTATAAAAGGAAATCTATATTGTACCATCTTACTTGGGAAAGCTTTCCTGCCCCTTTCCAAAACTTTCACTAATAATACCTCCCATACATGTGTAAATTATTCTCATCATAATTATGTAGATAAAAAATAATTATGTAGAGATAGAAAATTAGTTGTAGAAATGGGGAAAACATCCTGTTCTCTCCGGCGCCTTTGTGAGTGGCAAGAAAAAGTAGAAGACTTTTCCCAAGATCCTTTTTTGAATACTTGGAGAAAATACAAGACTTCCAAACACTGGGTAAATCTAGAGAATTGATTTCACTGTCCTCTCAAAATTAAACACAGGCTTCTGCTGATGTTTTTTCCATCTTTGTTTTCTTCTGTGTCATTTCTCCATCTTCATATGGCATATTAGAAATCCTAATGTGATGGCTTTACTGTCACTGAGTGAGACAAAGACTCGTTCACAGTTTCCTCATCTATATAATGAGGGAATTGGACTGGATGGCCTCCAAGTTCCCATCCAGCTCTCAATCTATGAGCCTATAGAAATCTTTACAGAGATTTCCCATTATATGTCTGTTCATTGTTCTCCTTCCAGTTTCATCCTTAAATGCCCTTGGGACAATTTGACTTAGCTAGTTCTCTTGCCAAGCTTCTTTAAATTTGTTTTTCCTCTGTTGCTTCTCAATGTTTTATGAGGTGACAGTGTTCAAAACCTTCCACCATCTTCCATAAAATTTTGTAAAGCAGTTTGCATTCTAACCTGGATGTTAGAGGTTGCCCTTGGCTGTCCAGTAGCTCAGCTTAACGAGATAAAAAATTTGTGGTTTCTCAATTTCTGGACTCTTTTTCTCTTCCACATAACAATTCAGATTGAGTTAACAACTCGTTAAATATCCTTAGGAACTGTGATAGTTGGTGTCGATGTCTGTTCTTTGATTCATTTCCTATTTTTCAACATCAACAACTTGTTTTAAAAGGCCGGGTTAGAGTTGTCTCAATTGAACATATCTCGTTTTTAATTTTTTAATTTGATGTTAATTTTAATCTTTTCTCTAACAAGTTGGTAGCTTATGTACAGAAAACTACATTGTTAATGATTCTCAGATCAATATAAACAGTTGTTTCCTAACTATTAAAATATAATAGTTTTCACTTTTGTGGCACCCGATACCTCCCAACTCCTTTCTCAAAGAAATTGTTCACAGCATAGAAACATGAGGCTTCTATGGGTTTATAATCTTTCTTCTTTTTTATTCATGAAAATGTTTTCCAATGTTTGCCATTCCCCCCCACCCATGCTGACCTTTGCATTGAAGTCATTAAGTATCAGAGCACATGTTGATTTAATTTGCATGGCTTTATCAGCTTTTTCAGGGAATTTCTTGATCTCCTCACTTTCTGCCACAGATGTTAGCATACAAGTTCCAATTATCTTCATGATATTTTTTTAGTTAGTTTTTTTTATTCTTATCATGATTTCTGAGAGAGGAAACTACCAAGTATCCCATAAAACAATAGATTTCCTTGCCTTTGGATGCAGAATAAAAAGGCATGTCATCAACTGCCTTATTCATTCCTCCAAGGAGAAACTAAGTTATTCCTTCACTGGACTCCAATTTCCTTTTGTCCTTAACAATCTCATTGTTGTTAAGTGGAGTCCAATTCTCCATGACCCCCACTTGGGGTTTTCTTGGCAAAGATATTACAATGGTTTGCCATTTTCTTCTCCAGCTCATTTGGCAGATGAAGAAACTATGGCAAAAAAGATTTAAGTGACTTGCCCAGGATCACACAGCTAATAAGGCTGGATTTGAACTCAGGTCTTCCTGCTTCCAGGCCTACTGCTCCCCCTAGATGCCCCAACCCTTACTAACAGCTAATATTTTACAATGCTAGAAGATTTGTAGAGCACTTTACAAAGCTCATTTGATCCTCACAACAACTCGGTGAGGTAAGAGTTATTTTTATTATTCCCATTTTTTACAGATAAGAAAATCAAGGCTATTTGAGCTAAGTGATTGGCTCATGGTCAAGCAAGATAATATTTGCAAACTACTCTGTTCACTTTAAAGTGCTATACAGTTTCAAGTATTATTATTATTGTTATCATTATCATCATCATTATTATTGTCTGAGGAAGGATTTGAACTCATCTTTTCCTAACTCCCAAGCCCAATGCTCTCTCCCCACTGCACCACCCAGATGCCTTTTTGTCTTCTGGCTTCATTTACAGTGAAAATATAAAAACTGATACAATGCATTCCTCCCAGTGTTTCCTCACTGTTTCTTGGTCAAAACTCTCCTATTTAGAGTACCAGAAGCTGTAAGTGGATATAGACAATTTTGAGATTCTCTACCTCTTAGTATTTCCCTTCTCCACCACTTTACTGCCATCACTGTAATCACAGTGAATAGAGAATCATTTTATAGTTTTCCTGGGATGTCGTGACCTAATAATTAATCTCCAAGTGGCCAGAGTGATGGTGATGAGGTTCTCCACACATATCAAGGCTGATTTCAGGTGCCAGGACCAGACCTGAGTCTCTCCAGAATGGGGGACCAGAGCTTTTCCTCCACTGGGCGGTTTGCGAACTCAGAATTACTTCCCACGCCAGAATGAGGTCACCCAGAAGAACTTGGTGAAGGTTTAATGGGGGGAAGAATATCTTTCTCTTGAGCTAAAATTGTTTAATGATCTTCCTCTTGCCTTCTGGGGTCAAATGTAATAAATCAAATCAACGAATATTTATTAAGTACTTACTATGTGCTAAGCAATGGGAATACAAAGAAAGGAAAAACACAGTTCCTCCCCTCAAGAACCTCCCATTCTAATAGAGAAGACAACAGCTGTGTAGTATGAAATAAATCTGGCATAAATGAAGAAGGAGGTGATCTTGGAGGCAAGGCACATGCTGCGTGGGACGGCCTTTTTCACAAGGTAGGATTTGAGCTAAGTCTTGAAGGAAGCAGCGACTCCACCCTGGAGCTTCTAAATTTTCTCTTCTCCAAGTTGAATCTCCCCAGTTGCCTGAACTGTCCATATATGGCAGAGTTTTCCAGATCTTTAATCATCCTGCTCACCCCCTCACAATGTTTTCTATTATAACAATGACTCTCTTAAAACATGATGCCCAGAACTCAACACAATATCCCAAATGTGATCCGAAAGAAAAGGAGTCTGGGAGAACGAACACCAACCAAGGTCTAGACCAGAAGCTCTTCACCTGGGATCCACAGACCATCTAAGAACTCAGATGCAGAAACAGTTGCATTTTTATTTTAATATATATATATAATCAGGTATAATAAATATAATATTAATTAATAATGTGAATATAATTTATTGGAAAGCATGCTTCTGAGAAAGAGTCTGTGGGAATTACTTACCATCCTAACTGCCAAAGGAACCCATGACACAAAAAAAGTTAAAAATCCTCATTCTAAATCCATGGAGATCTTTCCCTTGGGGTGGAGGGAGAAGGAGGAAATGGTGCTATACCAATGCTTTCTAACATTTAGGTGATGCAGTGGACAGAGCACTGTCCTGGAGCTGGGAAGATCTGAGTTCAAATCCAGCCTCAGATATTTACTAGCTGTGTGGCTCTAGGTAAGTCACTGAATTTCTGTTGGGGATAATAACAGCACCTATCTCTCAGAGGTATGGGTCTCAAACGAAACCATAATTGTAAAGCGCTTAGCACAGTACTTAGCACACAGTAAGTACTTAATAATTGCATGTTTCCTTTCCTCTCTTCTTCCACTCTTTCACTGTTTATCACTACATCTCTGTGATGACTCCTTTGGAGTCCAGGAAAGCCTCTCAGAATCTGTGCCATCTGGACAAGTCTTCCCCACCCCCTATTCATAGAAATTCAAGATTTAAATTTAAACTTATCCCTATTCCATTTCCTCTTCTAAGATTCTGCCCATCGAGGTTTTTTTTGAATCTAAACGCTGTCATCCCATGCTCACGTATCAATATTCCCGCCAGATTTGTGTCATCTGCACGTGTGATAAAGTGTGGAACCTTCTCTGCGCAACTGAGAAAAAAAAAATCTGGCCAGAACAGGGCCTTTGTTTGAGCCTATGTCACTCCACTGGAGAGATCTTCCTCCGGGGAGATTTGAGTATAAAAATCTTTGCCTCCACTTACTCAGTTGGTCCAAATCTGCCCCGAGTCCGGATTCCTCCATCTTGAATAAGGCAGGGACAAGTCCTTTCTGGAGGGGAGACTCATCAGGCCCACAGAGCCCAAACTGAGACCCAAGCCAGCAGCCATCTTAGCTGAACTCTCTATTGGGATGAAATATAAACTCCTAATGGAAGGGCCTGTGTAATTTGTTTGTATTTATCTTTCCAGTGCTCAGCCTAGTGCCAGGTACATAATAAACTCTAAATAAATGCTTGTCAATCTGTCACAGGCAGCTGGGGGAGACAATACATCAGACTTGGAGTCAGGAAAACACAAGTTCAAATCCTACCTGAGTATCCCTGAACAAGTCCCTTTAATCTCTCACATCCTCAGTGTTTTCACCTGTAAAATGGGGATAATGACAGCATCCACTTCCTAGAGGTGTTGAGATAATAGGTGAAAAGTGTTTTGCAACTGATAATAACCACTATATAAATGCTAGCTATTATTATTGATCTATCTACCTCTCTATGTAACCCTGTGCAAGTATTTAGCTTCTGTTTGCTGCAATTTCCTGATCTATAAATGGAGGGGTTAGACTAGAAGGCTTCTGAAGTCTCCTTTCAGTTCTAGATCTATAATCCCGTGTGCAACCCTGCACAACTTATATCACTTCTCTGGGCCTCAGTTTTCCCATTTCTAAAATGAGGTCTTGGTTCCATCTGGCTTCTCAGATCCCCTCCATTTATTAATCTAAGATTTCTCCTCCTACATGGTCGACTCCACCCTTTCTCTTTACTTGTATAATTTCCATGATTCTTTCTTCATTCAACATCCACTCCATTGTCTTCCATTCTGAAAATGGCCAGCATTTATAGGTTGAGTCAAGATGTTTCTAGCCCCAAATTTGCTTGGGAAAGTATACTGTAATATTGCCCTGATCTAAGTATTTCATGTTCAATCCTATAAAAATAAAATATAACCAACCAGCCACCATGAAAAAAGTAGACACAACTCCAGTATTCAGGTGTTAAAATCGCCCTCTTTTAGTCCTTTACCTGGGTCCTTCCAGCCTCTGTAATGAGACTTTTGTGAGCCTTGTATTTTCTCCTTCCAAGAGTTCCTTCTTTAATAACTGAGCAGAATTCTTATCTCTCTCCCCTCTCCCCTGTTACTTTTCCACTGTCACTCCTGACCTTGACCATTCTCTACTCTCTGAGACCATCGCTCTTTTCCACTTCTGTCTCCCATGCTCCCCCCATGCCATCCCATCCCCCCTTCCTGCCAGTGAATGTGATGGCTTCTGGAGGCTGAAACATCTGGCTAATGATGGTGAAAATGCTGAAACGACAGGTTATTTCAACACTGTCATCATCAGTTGGCTATTTCAACACTTCACCCTTGTGCAATAGAAATAATGGGATCTGTCATAAACTTCTCCTGTCCAAATACATTTATACGCATGTGCCCCGTACCGAGAGGGAGGGGTTCACGTTTGGCAATATTACTTGTTGTCTTGAGGGCTGGAGTTTCCTTAAGGTTGTTTTGGCTCTGGAGTGGAAGGCTAGGAAGAGAAATCTCAATGTGTCAGAGAAAATGCCAGAGGAATTAACTCCCAGCGTAATTAGATGGTGGCCAGAGATAGGAGGAAGGGAACATGCTTGAGAGAAGCTAATGTTTCCCCATTCCATTGGCCCATTTGTTCAGTTGGAGGCGGAGGTAGCTTATGACCTCATGGAGGCAACAGATTTTAATCAGAGAAGTCCCCAAGGAGAGCATGTCACCTTTTGCATCCAATAATGTCATAGAAATTGCTTAAGGTGGCCCAACAGGGAAACAACGGGAACAAGGGACACTTAGCCACAAAAGAGTTCAGGGAGCTTTCTGCCATGTATGTGAAAATTTTCTTTCGCTTCTGCCCCAAGGATTGGTAGTTGGGAAATCCCAATCTCATCTCCCTTTCTCCACAGTTGGGGTTTCATCTGAAACCCTCATCTGCATGAGATAGCTCCAACCCCAGACACAAATCCAAAGAGTTGACCTCATGAGGAATAACAAGATGGGAATGATTGGGGATATAAGGTAATCTCAATTAAAATTGGGGGTTGGAGATATGAAGGAAGAGGGAAGGGAGGGAAAGGGAGAACAGCTCAGACACATGATCTCATCAATCCCGGGGGAAATCTTTAATGGTTGGGGTTGGGGGAGGGAGATAGAAAGCCCCCCAGGCTCCAAGAGATAGTAGAATCCCTGCTACCAGGTCTTATATGGTAACTCATCCACCTAAGATGGGGAAAGCTGATAGGCTTTGGAATATCTGAGCAGACAGAAAATTACAGGGGTAAGAATCGCTAATCTTTTATCACCAGCAACTTTCTTATGCCATGGCTGGGCTGGTGAACAACTACAGGAAACCAAGTAGGAGAAAACTGAGAAATGGGTTAGAACAGTCATGGTGCATCTGGAGCCAGCCCAGATTCAGAATCCATTGCCTTCCCACCACTTGGGGACTCAGAAAGACACCATTTCACTTGTTCTGTTTTCCAGAGAAATCACTTTAGATTTCTGACAGACAAGAATCACCTGGTAACTCTCATTCATTCCAAGCATAGACGGTGGGAGGCAGAGCTTTAGCCCAGAGAGGGAGGGAAGGAGAGAGAGAGAGAGAAGGAAGGAAAGAAGAGAAAGAGGAAGAGAGGAAGGAAGAAAAGAAGGAAGGAAGGAAGGAAGGAAGGAAGGAAGGAAGGAAGGAAGGAAGGAAGGAAGGAAGGAAGGAAGGAAGGAAGGAAGAAAGGAGGACTAGACATCTTTTGAGGTCCCAAACCTAAATCCTTAGAGGCTGTCTGGTCCAATCTCATTTTACACAGGAGGAAACTGAACATATGTGGCACAAGTATGTGTGTGTGTGTGTGTATGTATACACACATGAATATATACCTATTAATACATTACATGGGTATGCCTTGTCTGTTATATACATGTCTACATATAAACATGCACATGATATAAACCATCTATATATTCAGACAAAGATAGACATATATAACATGTATGTATGTGTGCTGTTCAGTAGATTCCAACTTTTCGTGACTCCATTTAGGGTTTTCTTGACAAACATACTGGAGTGCTTTGTCATTTCCTTCTTTATTCACTTTTCAAATGAGGAAACTGACTCATACGGGTTAAATGATTTATCCAGAGTCACCTAGCTAGCAAGTGTCTAAGGCCAGGTTAGAACTCAGGTCTTCCTGACTCTAAGCCCAACAATACTTATTAGCTATATGATGCTGGGCAAGTTTCTTAAGTTATTGTCTTAGTCCACTGGAGAAGGAAATGGCAAACCACTCCAGGACCTTTAGCAAGAAAATACCTATTCCTGAAAAAAAAACACCAGGTAGCATAGGAATAAATGAGGTTTTCCTTTAAATGATAAGCAACATCTATCTAAAACTATCAGCAAGCATTATAAGTAATGGGGATAAGATAGAAGCATCACCAGTGAGATCAGGAGTAAAACAAGGAAACAAGGATTATTATCACTATTATTCAATATTGTACTAGAAATATTAGTTTTAGCAATAAGAGAAGAAAAGGAAATTAAAAGAAGTAGAGAAGGTAATGAGGAAACAAAACTATCATTCTTTGCAGATCATGTGATAGTATACTTACAGAATCCTAGAGATTCAACTAAAAACTACTTGAAACAATTAACAACTTTAGCAAAGTTGCAGAATATAAAATAAACTCACATAAATTATGGCATATCTGTTACCAACAAAGTCTAGCAGCAAGAAATAGAACGAGAAATCCCACTTAAAATAACCGTAGATAATATAAAATATTTGGGAGTGTACCTGTCAAGACAAATCCAGTAACTACTATATGAATACAATTACACAACACTTTTCACATAAATAATGTTAGATCTACATAATTGGAAAAATATCAATTGCTCATGGGTAGTTCAAGCTAATAAAATAAAAATTACAATTCTCCTAAATTAATCTACTTATTTAGTGCCATGCCAATCACACTGCCAAAGAACTACTTTATAGAACTAGAAAAAATAATGACAAAATTCATCTGGAAGGTCAAAAGTTCAAGATTATCAAGGGAATTAATAAAAAATGCAAAGAAATGTGGCTTAGCCATATGAGGCCTAAAACTATATTATAAAATGTCAGTTATCAAAATCATTTGTCACTGGCTAAGAAATAGAGAGCTGAATTAGTGGAATGGGTTAGGTACACAAGACATAATAGTCAATGACTATAGTAATCTACTATTTGATAAACCCAGCTTCTTTATAAGAACTCGCTACCTGACAAAAAATTCTGGGAAAATTGGAAAATAGCATGGCAGAAACTAGATATTGACAAATATGTCACACTTTACACCAAGATAAGGTTGAAATGCATTCATGATTTAAACATAAAGGATGATACTATAAGCAAATTAGTAGAGCAAGGGATAGTCTATCTGTAAGATATGTGGAAAACCGAGGGATTTATGGCCAAAGAAGAACTAGAGAATATTATGAAATGCAAAATGGATAATTTTAATTACATCAAATTAAAAATTTGCACAAACAAAACCAATGTAGCTAAGATTAGAAGGGAAGCAGAAGCCGGAGAAAAAAAATTACCACTAGTATTTCTGATAAAGGCCTCATTTCTAAAATATATAGAAAATAGTCAAATTTATAAGAAGATAAGTTCTTCCTGAATATGAATAGGCAATTGTCAGATGATGAAATTAAAACCATCTATAGTCACATGAAAAAATGTTCTAAATCACTTTTGATTAGAGAGATGCCAATTAAAACCACTCTGAGATAGCACCTTACACCTCTCAGATGGGTTAAAAATGACAGGAAAAGGTATTAATAAATGTCGGAGGGGGATGTGGGAAAACTGGGAGACTGATGCATTGTTAGTGGAGTTGTGAAATGATCCAATCATTCTGGAAAGCAATATGGAACTGCCCAAAGGGCTATCAAACTATGTATATACTCTTTGAAAAATCCTGGGTCAGTATCCCAAGGAAATTATAAAGGAGTGAAAAGGACCACATGTGCAAAAATGTTTGTAGCAGCTCTTTTTGTGATGACAAAGCATTGGAAAATGAATTAGATACTCATCAATTGGGGAAATGGCTGAATAAAGTTATGTGACATGAATATAAAGGAATATTATTGATCTATACAAAATGATGAACAAGCCTGGAAAGATTTACATGAACTGATGCTGAGAGAAACAAGCAGAACCAAGAATACGTTGTACACAGTAACAGCAAGACTGTGTGATGGTCAACTATAAAACATGTGGCTCCTCTCAGGGATTCACTAATCCAAGCCAATCCCAATGAACTTTAGAAAGAAAATACCATCTGCACCCTGAAAGAGAACTATGGAGATTGAATGTAAATCAATACATGCTATCATGTTCACTTTTTTCCTGTCTTTTCCTCCCTGGTAGTTTATCCCTTTTGTTTTGATTTTTCTCTCCCAACATGATTCATAAAGAAATGTGTTTTTAAAATTTTAATATACATATATAATCAGAAAACAATTATAACTAAAAATACCAATTATTCTTTTACTATAGACATAGGAAGTGCCTATTAATACAAAGATGACTGATACAATTAGACCTACTTTTATTGCATTTTATTTTCTTCAGCATTGTCCTGGTATGAAAAAAATGATAATAGGTACTCAAATTATGATACCAAGTCATAAATTAATTTTAAAATGTTCTAAATGTTTAAAAAAATGTTGGAGGGGATGTGGGAATACTGGGACACTAATGCATTGTTGGTGGAGTTGTGAAATGATCTAACCATTCTGGAGATCAATTTAGAACTCTGCCCAAAAGGCTATAAAATTGTGCAGACCCTTTGATTCAGCAGCATCACTACTGAGTCTGTATTCCGAGGAAATCATAAACGAGGGAAAAGGACCCACACATGCAAAAATGTTTGTAGCAGTTCTTTTTGTAGTGTCAAGGAATTGCAAATTGAGTGGCTGCCCATCAGTTGGGAAATGGCTAGATAAAGTTATGGTATATGAATGGAATGGAATGTTGTTGGTCCATAAGAAATGACCAGCAGACTGATTTCAGAGAAGCCTCGGAAGAAAACATGAACTGATGCTGAGCGGACTGAGAAGAACATTGTACAGAGTAACAGCAAGATTGTATAATGATCACCTATGATATTCTTACTTCTCAACAATGTGGTAATCCAAGACAATTCCACTAAACTTGAGATGCAAAATGTCAACCACATCCAGAGAGAAGTATAGAGATTGAATGTGAATCAAAGCATGTACTGTTTTCAATTCTTGTTTCTTTGTTTGTTTACTTTTGCTTTCTCATGATTTTTTCCCTTTTGGTCTGATTTTTCTTGCACAACATGACAATTGTGGAAATACATTTAAAAGGATTGTACATGTTTTTTAAAAAAAAGAAAGCTGCATGGACAGTATAGGATCATGAAGAATCAGGCCCTACTGAACAATAACACACATGATATATATCACAGGTGTACATTGTTGTAGCATATGATATATACCTATATTGCATATATGTATAAACTATATATTCATATAGGTGCGTGTATAAAATCTCACATGTATACACATACACGTACCATTTTCCCTAATAAAATATGAGCTCCTTGAGAACAAGAACTGTTCCATTTTGAGCTTGGCAACTCCAATGCTTATTCTGTAAATATAAATGCTTTTTCACCCATTCATTCATTTGCTCACATTCATTTGGCACAAGATGAAATGACTGAGGAAACAAAGGTCCAATCTTGGAACATATTGATTTATTAAACAATGCCCACCAATTGTCCTCAGCTTAGGGCTAGATCCTGAATACAGGGGAAACAGATTTTTAGATGTTAAAAACAATCAAATAAGACAATTGATTCAAAGAAGTAAAACAATTAACCAGCATATAACATTAACTGACTCCTAATTGGATGAAAGATTAGGGACTTTCCAAGTTGGGAGGGAGAGAGCAAACAGATGAGATTTCTTGAATTCAGGAAAAAAAGGTGTCTCCCTCTCACCCCGGGCATTTGTGAACAGTCCAGGGAGCACAGAAAATCTGATCAATACGGACCCAGTTTTCTGATAAGACACATGGGTTGCTTGAGATGTACAATTCTGAGAAAACTCACTGTCAATCTTTGGTTCTGCCTGGGTTTCTGGTCAGCAAGTTAAGGGTTTCTAAGCAGCAGGGAGAGATGGTCCAGTTTGCCAGCTGGGCAGGCTTGGTTCAAACAATGCAATAAGGTTTTCTCTTAGTTGCCACAATTAAATATTGTTGCCACAATTAAAATCTCAGAGGACAGAAATTGGAACAGACCCATAATTGAATAGAAAGGAAACTGAGCTCACGCCAGAACTGAATCACAAGATGGAGTCAGTGTGACTCACTCAATCCCCACTGCCGCCTTGCTGCTCTAATCCCTTCAGTTACCTCAATAGTAGACCCTTAATTAATTGATTTTCTCTTGGAAAATCTGCTGCAGGCAAGGGGGCTCCATTTTGTCTCTGTACCTATGGCCCCCTGCACACTACCTGACTAGGGGTATCTAATAAATACTTGCTAATTGACTTATTAGTAACGCTAGGAGACACTGTTTCGAAGAAAAACACTAAGACTCTCCAGTGTAAGGCAGGCAATATCCAGAAAACCCAGGACTCCCAAGATTCACAGGGACAAAGCACGTCCCCTTTGCCCTTGCAAAGCGAGCTAGTCTCTCTGCCAGAACAGATCAGCAAAGATTGCTTGCTGAGGGGCCGAGATTCCTGGATCCAAAGAGATCTCCCCCACTGGCCCGTCAACGATGTGGGAAACTTTTCTATCAAAGATTCATTGCTTTGGTTAACGCATTGTTCCTTATTAAAATCCCCAAGTCCGAGACCTGACCTATCAGGCAGCTTCTCTAACCTGGAAAGAGTCTATCAGAAGAATGGCCCCACCAATCAAGCTGCATTTATTAAGCACCTACTATGGACCAGACACCAGTACCAAGGGTCCCTTTGCTCAAGGAATTTTCTTTCGATGGGGGAACAACAAGCACATAAATGGTTATTTGCAGAAGGGATTCTAGGGCTTGGAAGCAGCAGCAGCTTGGGAGCATCAGCTCCAGACTTGTTAAGGCTGGAACAGGAGGAGGCCCCTAGAGATGCCCCTTGCCCCCTACCCCATTTTGCCAAGGTGTGGTAGAAGGCAGGCGTGGCTTCCACCCAAGTTTTGCAGAAGGGAGAGTTATAGATTCCTGACAAGCCTCCTGAGGGGAGAAGCTGCCCTCCAGGGCAGAAGCCACAAGACCTTAGGGTGGCGGTCCCGCCCAGAGACTGCGACAGGAATCACAGCCCCTTGTGCCAGGATGACCCTGGAGAATCCCGGGGGGAAGCTGGCAGAGGCCATTTCGTCCGCGTGGGATTTTTCATGAGCATTCTTGCCCACTCACTCCAGAAGAACAGGGCACTGTGCCGACAGCACCCAGGGGAGCAGCAATTGGGCCATCCCTCCCTTGTACCCTCATGCCCCACCATGGAACATCTGCCTCCGGGCACATTCAAGCCCTGCTTCCCTTCTTTGGTTCCAGGGAGATCTCCCTTCCTGTCAGCACCAATCAAGCAAGATCTCAGCTCAGAAAGTCCCTGTTCCATGCTCTAGTTCCCTTTTCTCCCTCTTTTTCCTCTTCCTCCTTTTTCTTGTCCTCCACCTCCTTCTCTTTTCCTTCTTCCTCCTCCTCTTTCTCCTCCTCCTCCTCCTTTTTTTATTCTCTTCTTTCCTCTCTTTCTCCCTCTCTTCCTACTTTTTCTTCTCCTCTTTCTCTTTCCCTTCCTCCTTCTCCTCCTCGATTTTCTTTTTCTCTTCCTCCCCTTTCTCCCTCTCTTCCTCCTTCTTTTCTCTCTCCTTTTCTTCCTCCTCCTCCTCTTCTTCTTCCTCCATTTCCTTGTCCTCCACCTCCTCTTTCCCTTTTTCTCTTTCTCCTCCTCCTCTTTTTCATTCTCTTCTTTCTTCTCTTTCTCCCTCTCTTCCTCCTTTTCTTCTTTTATCTCCTCTTCCTCTTCCTCCTTTTTCTTCTCCTCCTTCTTTCTCCTACTCTATTTTCATTCTGCTCTTTTTCTACCTCCTCCTCCTTCTCTTCCTCCTCCTCCTCTTCCTCTTCCTCCTTTTTCTTCTCCTTCTCTTTCTCTTTCCCTTCCTCCTTCTCCTCCTCAATTTTCATTCTTCTCTCCCTCCCCTTTCTCCCCCTCTTCCTCCTACTCTTCCTCCTCCTCCTCCTCACAGCAGAAACGGGCCCCATCGCCTATTTCCCAAGCTCCGGATGGCATGATCTCTTAACGCATCTGCCTGTTTACATTACCCAAATGCAAAGCAGCTTTGTTTATGGAAAAGACCTATTTTGGTTCCACATTTTCTCTCTCTGCTCAGCAGACTTCCATCCAGGATGGTTGCTCACTTTCAGGAAGAAGCACTGAGGCACCACAGCGCCTGGTCCCTCTTCCAAAGCCAACTCTGCTTTGGGAGGAAAGTGGGCACCTTCCCGAGCGGCAGTTGGGGCTCTGCCGAAGAACACACGCTACAAATGGAAGCTTCCTATCTCACTGCCAACGAGGCACCCAGTTGAGCTTAGCAGGGGACTGAACTAAGGAACCTTCGAGACCCCTCTGGGCCAGTTTAAGGAGTAGAGAGGAAACATGCCCCACCAGATGTCAGCACACAGGGCAAAGCTACAGCTAAACCACCCTAGTTACAGCACTTATGACCTCTAAACTCCTTTTGAACTGTGGTAGTCTGTAAATTTGTGGATCACTCCATTCCTTTCTCAAATAAGAGGCTACATGGGCAGGAAGAAAAAGCCAACTGGTAGAGGCAGCCCAAGTGCTGGAGTTAAAGTCCCCCTTAGAATCAAAAAGACTTGGTTTCAAGTCTCAATTCTAATTCTCCTTGAGTGATTCTAGGGGGTCATTTCAACTAGATATACCTCAGTTTCTTCCATATGTAAAACGTGAGGTTAAATGTCTTTCCCTTTCAGCTCTAAATCTAAGATTTTATGGTTTAGCTACAGAGAATAATTGAATGTTTGGGAAAACATTTATTAGGGACTGAGTGTGGTTAAGCACTGGGGATACAAATTGTTGTTGCTATTGTTCAGTTGTTTTATTCCTGACTCTTTGTGACCTCCTTGGGATTTTTTAAGAATGAAACTATTCGTCCAAGGTTAGTAAGTATTGGAGACTGGATTTGAGCTCAGATCCTCCTGACTCCAGGACCAGTGTTCTGTCCACTCCGCCATCCAGCTGCCCCACTTTGGGATTTTCTTGGCAAAGATACTGGAGCAGTTTGTCTTTCCTTCTCCGGCTCATTTTACAGATGAGGAAACTGAGGCAGACACAGCTGTCCAGGATCACACAGCTAACAAATATCGAAGGAGATACCAATACAAATAAACAAAATGATCCTTGCCCTCCAAAAGTTTACATTCTAATAGGGCAAGGCAATACATTTAGGGTAGTGATGGTGAGAATGTTCTGGTTCAGAAAGTCAGAGGTTCTTTCCAGATCTGAGCCTCTGATCCCAACCCTTAGGAATTCTCTAAAGAATTCAGTGGTAACAGAAATGGTAACAGGCAAGACATAGAAGGGGCCCTTCTTGTGCCCAAAGGGGAAAATAGAAGGACTCTGAGTTACGAAAGGCGGAGGCAGGTACAATTGCCATTTCAGAGAATGATTCACAGTGTCTCTCTGGGCAATCTGTAGTGAGGGTTCTTGACATTTTGTGCTTTGGGCCCCTTGACAGTGTCCAGTATAGTTGATGGATCCCTCCTTAGAATACTGGCTGTTGCCTATATTCATAACCAAAGGAAATTCTCAATTTCCATCAGAAGAAAGAGAAAATAAACACGTAATTCTTCCATCCAAGTTCACAGACCTCTGAAATCTAGCCATGGATCCCAGTTTAAGACCCTCTGTCTCACAGGAACAGTCACCAGCTGGAGGTAACTGGAGGAGAATGGAACAAGAATCTGGGAAGGGGAAGGGGTAGAGTGGCTGAGCAGTGGAGCTGAGAGAATGGCCCAAGATGGAAAACGAGGAGAAAACAGTAACTTCAGGTGCTACCATTCCCTTCTCCACAGCAGACCCTTATACATCCCAGGCACATGAAAATGGCATGAGATACCCAAGCAGGGGGTGTCTGGATCAAGGGGGGGGGGTTGTGGAGACAAGTGATGAGTCAGAAAGGGAAGAAGGAGGAAGAAGGAAGTCGTGTTCCTGGCAGCCCTCGGCCAAGGCAGCAATCTGTCCCCCAGATGCTTGCACCTATAAACACAGGCGTAAATCTGGGACTGCCTTGTTTAAACTAGGGAGACACTAAATAAAGGCGGCACTAAGGTACATTTTTTTAAAAAAGTGATGGACATGGAATCATGGGAACTAGCTCTATCATTCACTCCCAAGGTGAACCAGAGCACACCATATTCCCTCCCTGTGACTCGGTTTCCTTTTCTGTAAAATGAAGGAATTAATCTAAATGGCCTCTCAAGTCTCTTCCAGTTCTAGAACTTTAATATTATGATTTCGCCTAAATGCAAATGATTATTAAGTGACTATCAAGAGATTAAAAGGGGACTGAGTTGTTTCTTTCAGACACTCCCCATGGACAAATAAATTACTCTGGCCAGACTACAGGATACCCCAAGTCCTCAGGAAAAGCTATATCACTGAATAATCATAAATTGAGCATTTGGAGCTGCTAATGATTTGAGGGTAGCTAGATGGTACCATGCCTGGAGTTCTGGACCTGGAGTCAAGAAGCCCCGAGTTCAAATTCAGCCTCAGACATTTCCTAGCTGTGTGACCCTGGGCAAGCACCTCCACCCTGTTTGCCTTCGTTTTCTCATCTGTAAAATGAGTTGAAAAAGAAAATGATAAACTACTCCAGCCTTTCTTCCAAGAAAACCCCAAATGGGGTCAAGAAGAATCAAGAATCTCACTAGCTTTGTGACTTCATTGTCCTGGATCCCAGTGTCCTCATCTGCAAAATCAGGGAGGTGGGTTATCCATCACCTAAACTTCTTGGGAA
This sequence comes from Sarcophilus harrisii, assembly GCF_902635505.1. Classification (NCBI taxonomy): domain Eukaryota; kingdom Metazoa; phylum Chordata; class Mammalia; order Dasyuromorphia; family Dasyuridae; genus Sarcophilus; species Sarcophilus harrisii. The sequence continues at coordinate 450,134,403 of NC_045429.1, read as the reverse complement.
ACACTATGAACAAAAAAAAAGGATTCTAGAGTAAGAAGATCTGGGTTCAGATTTCCCCACTGATATTTACTGCCTGTGTGATCATGGGCAAGTTCTTTAATCTCCCCCCAGCATCTGTTTTCTCATTTGTAAAAATGACAGGATTGGACTAGACCTTAGAGATCCTTTCAGTTCTACAATTATGATCCTTTGGCCTCTAAATCCATGATTCCCAGTTTCTGTCTGTGACAATATCTATGTGTCTTTTATCCCTTTTTCTCTGACTCTGTCTCCTTTCTGTCTCTATCTCTCATTTTTTTCTGTTTTTCTGCATCTTTCTCTCTCCCTTCTCTCTCTCTCTCTCTCTCTCTCTCTCTCTCTCTCTCTCTCTCTCTCTCTCTCTTCTCTGTGTATCTCTATCTCTGTCTCTATGCCATTGTCTCTTTCTCTCTGTCTCTCTCTCTTACACACACACACACACACACACACACACACAGAGTGATATAATCTGCCTCTACCATTTTCCATTTATAAACAAGGAGAACAAATCCTATACCTTAAAAACCAAGGCAGAATGGATCAAATAACAGTCAGTCACTCGGTTTACATGTCCTTAGTGAATGCTTACAATGGACAAGCTCTATGGTAAGTACAATGGATACAAAGAAAAGCAAAAAACTTTTTTGTTTATTTGTTTTTTTGTTGGGGAGACAACGGTGTGCATCCCACATCTATTCAAAGTAACTGGGAGGTCATCTCAGAGGAAAGGGTCGGGGTGGGTGGAGGACTGGGTACCCTCTCCCATGCTGTATCAGCAATAAGACAAGAGAAAATGAAGTAGTGATCGTTGCCCACAAGAAATGGATCATCTGGGAGAAAAGATACCGGGGATGCAGCTCCGGAGAATAATCCACCCAAGAAGATGTTTGTCAAGTTTGTGCAAATCCGGGCTACTGAATGGCAAAACTCCAGGAGTCCAGAGAAGGTCTCACTAAAAAGATGGCATTTGGACCCATTGGACCTGCTGATCATCTTCCCATCATTCAGCTTCAGCCAGACAACTGAAAAAGGGGGATGTTGGGAGGCACCAAATGAGACCTGGGACAGTTGCAACATCACATCTCACCTATACTTTCTTCTCAGTGCAAAGTCTGCTCCAGGCAGACTGATTCATTTTCTATTCCACATGCATACTTAATGCAAGTTTGTTGTATTATATATATTGGGAATATTACCAGCTATGGGACCCTGGGTAAGTCACTTGACCCTCTCTGCCTCAGTTTCCTCATCTGTCAAATGAGCTAGAGAATTGAATGGCAAACCCCTCCAGGCTCTTTGGCAAGAAAAGCTCAAAAGAGTTGAACATGACTGAGCAACAATAACAACAACATTGGACCATATTGTATTGTATTCCATGGCGCTAGGATGTATTATACTGTGGTAGGTTACATCCTGTAGAGTTGTGTTAGGCTGTGTTATGCCCTATTATGCTGTGATGGGTTGTTTTGTGCTGTGTCACATTGCATTGTCTCGTGCTGGGTTGTTTCACCTTGTTTTGTATCATCCTGTGCTATATTCTACTATATTGTATTGTGGGGAGTGATTTTGTCTCAAGATGTGCTGTGTTGTACCATATGGTACTCATGATGCTGTTTCCTATTGCATTGTAATGTTTTGTGTTCCTGTGTGGTACTACATTGTACTGTGCTGTGTTGTGTTCTGTTGCGTGGTTGTGCTGGTTTATTTTGTTGAATTCTATTATGATGTCTTGTGATCGATTTATATATTATTTATTATATTGTATATTACATAATATATTACATTATATAATTACATAATTATATTATATATTATGTATAATACCTATATTATATATTACATATATTATAAATGTATATATATATAAATATATTATAATATATAAATATAATAGCGAGTCTAATATTATGTTGCACTGTGATGTCCTGTGTAGGGTTGTATTATACTATATTCTATCACATTATACAGTGTTTCACATTGTACTGTATTGTCTGGTAATGAATCACATCATATTATTGTGGAACTATATCATCCTCTGTAGTGTTAGCGGGTCACATCATCCCCACACATCCCACTGAAGTCATGTGTCCCCGGCCAAGCTGGGAAGGGGCTGCCCAAAGGAAGCCCTCACCTTCCCTTCCTTTCTCCTAGATTCTTCCCCAAAGACGTCTGCAACTGCTTCTCCCTCCCTGGGACGTCCAGGCAACGGCAGTCATGGAGGTCGCCCCCGTTTCATCCAGTTCCTACGGGATATGCAGATGCTCTCCGGGCTTGGAAGGGAGAGGGGAAATCCCGGCTGACTGTCAGGGGATCGATGCTTCTGCCGCAAAGGCTGTTAATACACCCTCTGTGCCCGTGTCCCCATTGGAAGATCTGGGCTTCTTTCCACTGGCGACTTTCATCCACCAAAGGGGATATTACATATCAAAGTCTGCCATAGCAGCCACTTCAGATTTATTAACAAAGCCATTGAAAAAACATTTCCAGAGGAATAAATCTGAACCTGTCAACTCCCTCCAATTCTTTACTTATCCAGGTATTGATTTTTGTCTCAGAGATTTAAACCTCTCAATTTGTTTCATGAGACACTTGTCGAACTGAATGACAAGGAAAAAGACAGCGATAGATATTTTCCGTTGCAGTCTTAAGCAGAAGTAAAGAGCGTTTCTTTGAAATCGTTCTTCCTCTTATGATACACAGGGAATAATATTTCCCATAAGCCAGGGTGGAAGGCTGTTTGATAAGGGAGGTCCGGGTGGGCCGCTGCCAGACCTGCCACAGTCGGTCTGTAAGAAAGAAGCAAAGTTCATGTGCAAGATCTCTCTGCCCTGGGCATCTGAGAGACTCTCTGAATTAGATTTTCCTTTCTGCCAGTCACTTTTGTCTCAAGGCACCATGCAGGTCCTCCTAGTAAGGAAAACAACAGCCACTTTTATTCCCCCATCAACTTAAAAGACCATGGGAGTTTTCTCCCTTCCAGTATCTCCATCTGCCATTTTCAGTGGGAACTGAGACCTCTTGTTTGGTGATTAAGTGAGTGGTGATTAAATGGATATATATCTATCTAACCCACCACATACAGTCTCCCTGGCTTCTGGCCATGCGTGTGTCCATCAAGGCCATCTTGACATTTATCATTGCTTCAGGAAAGGACTTGTTATTTCCTGCTCTATGACGGTACCTACCATCTGACACCTCAAACCAAAACTCTCTTTCCTGCTCAGCACTTCTCCTTTGTACAATGTCTCTACCTATTAGGAAGTAAACTCCTCAAGGGCAAACATTTTCTCATTTTTTTCCATGGGTGTCCCCAGGACTTAAAGAATTTATTTTCACATATTTGTTAGAGTCTTCTCCTTAAAGGTCTCTCTTCATCTATTCTATATGTAGCTTGTAGTAGTCTAATTATTTACACATTGTCTTCCTCATCAGAATATAAGTTTCTTGAAAGCACTTGAGTATCTACAGCACTTAGACCAGTGTCTGGTATATAGTAAGTGCTTAATAAATGCATGCTAATGGTGTAGAAATGATTGCTAGAGGGAGACATCCAGTAATCTTAAGGAAATGGATGATAGGAAGAAAAGAAGGGTTAGTCACTTGCAAATGTAAAAGGAAACAGTAGCCAATGTCCCCTGTTACCCTTGTGGCATCAAGAGACATCAAGGCAGCAGCCCTCCCAGACCCAACATGGTAAATTGTTCTCCAGTGGTGCATTATGAGAGTACTTGGACGTGAGTCCTAAAGGATGGGCAGCATGAACAGAATGAAATCTATATCACTGGGTGGGATTTCCAAATCAATAAAGTCACAGAGCAAGAACTTAATATGTTCCAAATCACTAATGATTAAAGAAATAAAAATTAAAGCAACTCTGAGGTTCTACCCCATATCCACTAATTGACAAAGTTGGATCCAAAAAAATGACAAATGCAAGAGAGGCTGTGGGGAAACAGACATTCAAGTGTCTGATTGGTGGATCTGTGAATTGGTCTGGCCATTTTGGAAAGCCATTTGGAACTATTCTCCAAAAGGCACTAAACTGTGTATATCCAACAATATCACTTCTGGGCTGATAGAGAGTTCAAAGAAAAAAGGGGAAAGACTCATGCATAAAAAATATTTATAGCTTCTCTTATTGTGATAGTAAAGAACTGGAAACAAAGGGAATACTCATTAGAGTGAATAAATTATTTCGTATGAATGTAAAAGAATAGTTCTGAACTGTGAGAGATTACAAAGGGGATAGTTTCAGAGAATTCTGGGAAAACTCATATGAACTGATGAAGAGTAAAAGGAGCAAAACCGGAGAATAATTTGTACAATAACAACATGATGGAGAAAAATAACTAGAAACATTCGAGAATTCTGGCCAACACAATGACCACCATGATTTCTAAGGAGCAGAGATGCAACATGCTTGCCACCTCCTGATGCAGAGGGATGCAGATTGAAACCCACTATTTTTAAGTGTGGCCAATGTGGGACTTTGTTTTGCTTGAATATGTATATTTGTCACATGGATTTTGTTTGTGTTTCTTCTTCAATGGCAGGTGCCACTGAATAAATAAAGGTGCTAATAACAATATGAGCTAACATTATAATAGAGTGATCAATAGGTAAAAGTCCACACCATATGAGTGTCAGGGAGAGCAAAGAAGGATTTCTGACCAGGTGAGCCAATGCTATGATTGACGCCCTTCCCTGTGTATGAATTTTAGGTGTTTTGGAGTTTTTTTCTGCACCATGCTTCAAGATGAAAGAAATCCAAGGGTTTAGGTTTCACTTCTGTGTACGGGAGCAGCTGTAAACACATCACTCACTTTGTCTGTCTGGGATCCCAGAGCCAAGGAGCACAAACGTGGTTGCAAGACCTCCAAGGGAACCATTTGTAGACATACACAGGATGCCTCTAAATCTATTGCAATCTGCATGTTTTATAGTGAGCTCTTCTCCTCTCCTCCACCCCTTCTCCCCCAAGACATGCCCATCATGTGCCCGACTCTATGGCATAAATTCATTCCTGTGAAATGATTGCATTTTTGGAGACCGTATCTCATAGCGGATGGTTTTGCAGCAAGATGAGCATGTTTACATGTTTACAAGTGTCAACAGCAGCAGCCACAATGATGAGACATGATGCTTAGAAATGAATTTCAATCAAACACGTTTAAGCAGAGGTTATAAAGGATTTTCTAATTTGAATTGTCTGGGACTAAGGACTTTAAATTAGGACCCAGACAAAGGCAGATTTCACCTGGAGACACTTTCTGGATTTCATCGGCTTTGTTTAGCTGGATACGGTGGCTCAGAACTTCAGCAAAGGAATAGAGTTGCTGCCATCCTTTCCTTGTCAAGGAGAGGCTTTCCAGTCATTGCACTCTGGTGAATGGAAGTGGAAACCCAAAAGATGTCAGCAGAGTGCAGAAACAATAAAAACCAGCGGAGCTTCCTAGCCAAGACAACATTATACCCGGCTCAGAGACTGACTACCTGCCGGGAGCAATGTACCTCTCAGAGACAACGCAAAGATAACATTTCCAGGAGAGAACAGCAAAAAATAGACTGGGATGTCACTAGGGAACATTAACAGCCCTACATTGCCTCATCCACGATAATACACAGCCACAGATATTCCTGTCGGGTGACCCTTGAAACATGCTCCCTGTTTGCATGTTACTTATGTATGTATCCCCAGTTACATATGTTCTCTTCATTTTACCCCTGCCGATCTAGTCATCTGTGGGAGTGGGACTTCCTTGGAGATCTTTGCTGTGCTATTAAATTAAATGTAGTTTGTTTTGAACTGATGCATCATCTGGTAAGATGATAAAAGTAAATACATCATTCTGAATAGGTATTGGCCAATGGAGTGCTTTGAATGGGAGGCAGATTTCCCAGTTATGAGGGGTTCTCAAGGTGCTACAATTCTTTGTTTGAGCCTCATGATACCGTAAGGAACATAAAATTATTACTCTCATGTTATCGGTGAAAGGGAAAGTGGCTAGTCTACTCTTACCCAGTTAAGATGCAACAGGTCCAGGATTCAAAGGCAGTCCTTCTAGACTCCAAACCTAATAGGACAGACTATAGGAAGCCACCCACCTCACTCACCTTGTTCTCCTGGTCAACTTCAAGACGACTGTCTGAGAACTGGGACACAAGCAAAGACCATGGACTAAAATGACAATGAATATTTGAAAATACAAATAAAAGGGTAAAGTATGGGATTCATTACACAGGCTTATCTTGACATTATTGTGTGTTTGGTTCCAGACCACCACAATAAATAGCGCAATAAAGGGAGTCACGTGAATTTTTGGTTTCCTGGTGCATATAAAAGTTATGTTTACATTATACTGCAGTCTATTAGTTGTGTAATAGTATTATTCTAAAAAATAATCTGCCTATCTTAATTAAAAAATACTTTATTGCTAAAGAATGTTAACCATCATCTGAGCCTTCGGCAAATTCCTCGATGTTGATGGCTGCTGCCTATCAGGGAGATGGTCGATTGAAAGTCAGGGTGGCTGGGACAATGAAATTTCACTTGAACTTGAACTTGAACTTGAAGGGAGTTTCTTCCTTTCACTTGAACTCTTAAGTGCCATTGTAGGGTTATTGATTGGCTTATTTTTAATATTGTTGTGGTTCTGGGAATAGGGAGGAATGCAAAGAGAGAAAGATAGAGACATAGACAATGAGACAGAGAGAAACAGAGACAGACAGAAGCATATAGAGACAGAGAAGAGAGAGAGACACACACACAGAGATAAAGAGAAAGATACACACTGAGACAGAGAGATACAGAGAGAGACACACACAGAGATACAGAGAAAGACAGACAGAGACACAGAGAGAAACACAGAGAGACAAACAGAGACAGAGAGAAAAGCCTGTGACATGAAGTGTAATAAAATGAGGTTTGCCTGTACATGTGATCCAAAGCCTCCTACAAGCAATATTTCATTTGCTTTCCTGACTTTCATAAGATACAAATAAGAAATATGCTGAATTATCCCCATTTAAAAGAGACAGAAATCAAGGCACAGAAAAGAGATTTATGTGACACTATCTAATCAGATCACAGATATAGAGGACGAAATCCCAACATCTTTTGCCCCGGATTCCTAGATTTCTCTGTCCACCAAATCATCCTATCAGCTATGTTTGTGTGCAACTACCTGTATATTGAAGTCACAAAAGGAAAACACCGAAGGCAGTCGAGGAAAGCAAGTGCCCGACCGATACAGCAGCATAACTAATTCCCTTTCACCTTGAAAGCAACAGCATCCGTGAGTAATGAAGCTGGGTATAAACTATTACCCTCCTACCTCATCATCTGCGGGCACAGGCCGTGTTATTTTACTGCCTAAATATTTCACTTGGATTTGGTGATTCAGGAGGCAAGGGCACAAAACACATCACCTGCTTTTGACCTCTTTTAACTTCCTTTCTTTAAAAGTCCAAATCAGCACAAGCTTTAGGGAGTATCGAGCTCATAAAGATTTGAAATTATTAGGAATATATTAGCAAAGCGATAGTCAGAGTCTCTTATAAAACACAACTGAGTGATTTAAGCGTAATCAAGTCAGAAAAATATTGATGTCTGTCTCCCAATTATCAATGGACTTCAGAATTAAAAGGAAGAATGAGTGGAAGAATAGAACAGCAGGATTAAAAAGGCCTAAAATCCAATGTTCTCATTATAGGTGAAGAAATTAAATTGAAACCCAGACAAAAAGCAGCGTCTTGCCTAAATTCTCCCAGCTAGTTAAAGACAGAATCCAGAATCAGAGCCACGTCTTCCCTTCCAGGGTAATAGTTTTTGGGTGACCTCAGAAGCCATCCTCTGCAATTTGCACCTGAGGGAGACTCCCCTTTGCATTATCTCAGACAAGAGGTCATCATACTTCCTTGATGACCTCACAATCATCTCCAGAATTAACCCATTCCACCCTGGAATGGCTCCAATTCTTAGGAACTTTGTTTTTCCTGGCACTAAGCTTAAACATACTTTTTGACAACCTTGCCTGTTCCTGTTTCTGTCCCATGAGACCAGACAAGACAAATCAATACCCCTTTCTATAGGACAGTACTTCACACAATTGGGGACGGTTCTCCTGCCTCCCCTAAATCTTCTCCAGGCTAACCATTCTCTGCCCCATTGATCCCCATTTGGCAAGGATTCATCCTCATCCTGGCATTTGGACGCTCTCCACCTTGTCAATGTCCTTCTTAAAATGTGATATTCCTAACAGATCATGACACAATATTAGATTCCTCAGCAACCAGATAAAAATTTCTCTGTTTTAATAACAATAATCATTGGCTACATGTTGTTGTTTGCTGTTCTCTCGTGTTCTATAGGGTGAGTCCTGTCTCCCCCTGAAATTTTGGGAGACTAAAGTCTCAGGGTCTTTTTATATTCTCTACAGGGTTTTGGTCTGATCAGTCAGTTAGATACCCTGTACCTGGATCCCAGTAGTGATGTTATTTTGTTAAGCAAGAAAGTCAATGCCCAAACAGGGCTTAACAACAGTACTCATAAAAGGAGTAAAAATGTAAGAGATGGAGAAGGAAATACTTTATAAGCCATGAAGTATTCTGAACATACTAGGTATCATCATCATCATTATCATCATCAATGTCACCATCATCATCATCATCACTGTCACCATCATCATCATCATCATCAATGTCACCATTGTCATCACTATCATCATCATCAATGTCACCATCATCATCATCATCATCATCAACAGCTGTGACTTGGTGGTCACTAGTAAAACCAAGCAGAAATCGTGATGTCGCAGGAAGATAATTTATATCTGGAGTCAAAGAATTTAGATTCCAATCTCACCTCTGGTACTTATTACCATGTGGTCATTTCCCCCGTCTGGCCCTCAGTTTTCTAACCTGTAAAGCTGAACTGAGGATCTTTTCCAGCTCCAGGGTGGTGATCCTTTGCTAGAGTTTTATCCGCAGATCAAGGGATCCTAGATTTAGAACTAAAAGGGAATTGCTCCAACCTGGTCGTTTTACAGATGAGGAAACTGAGTCCCAGAGCAGTGAAGTCAAGTCCAGTGAGAATCAAGATCACATAGGTAGCAGAGAGAAAACCTGGGATTCTTTAATTCCCAATGAGGCACATTTTCTGCCACATAACATGCATTTGTGCAACTGTAGGCTCTCTAAAGAGCCTTAACGCGACTCATTCCATTCAGCCATCTAGAAGCTGGACATTGATACATATCCTTTCCTTGCTTTCCTCATCAAAGGAGGACAGGTTGGGGAAGACTGATGAGTCCTCAGAGATCTTCATGATGTGAATAAACAACTTTCCATCCTGTTCAGTTCAGACTTTCTGCCACCTGATGGCTTCTTTCTTTGTGATTGTACCTCCCACAGTGCTTGACACATAGCAAGTAATTAATAAACATTTGTTAATTGACTGTCTTGATTCTAAGACAAATACAGAGATGAGAACTGAGGTCTCTTTCCATTCTTCTTCTGTTTTCTCACAGTAAAGCTCTGAAAACCATTTGTCTCCTGTTTCAACTACATCCCAATGTCCCAGAAACTCAACTTCTTCAACACACTGCAAGTCAGACCTTCAGAGTGGTCACGGGAATCCCCACGGGGGCATTAACTCCTGGCTTTGGCTTAACCCAAGCTCCAGAAAGATCTCTGCCACCCAAGTTGAATTCAGGAGTCTAGTGACTGAGCCTCAGGCTTCTGTGCTCAGAGACACCAGCCAGGTATATAATCAGACAGCTTTATATGGTAATTGAGACTCACTTATTATATTTTGAAAATTCGGAACTTCAGTTCCTTTGGTCTCCAGCTTCTCTGGTATTTTTCCCTATTAACTGAGTCCGCCTTTATCCAAACTAATTGGAGGAAAGATCTAGCAAGTCAGAGCTTGGTTTAGTGAAGCACATGGCTGGAAACCCAGCTCTGAGATTTACTGTGTGACCCTGGGAAATCTACTTTACCTTTCTGAGTCCAGTCTATAAAGTAGGGATAATCACACTTGCATGACCTACCTCCAAAGATTGTTGGGGGTAAAGTGCTTCGTAAACCTTAAATCATGATATGGAGTGAGCTGTTATTAAGGAAATGTCATTTTCTATATTATCTTCTGATACATACAGCAATTAATATAAGTGCTAATAAGTGTCTCTCATCAGTCCTATTTTAATAATGGAAAACAATATATGTATAACCTATATGAGATTGCTTGTCACCTTGTGGAGGAAGAAGGAGAGGGAGGGAGGGAAAAATGGAAATCAAAATCTTATAAAAGTTAATGTTGAAAACTGAAGAAGAACTTTAAGACCATGTGACATGAGTTCCTTCTCTTTCCCTTCTCCTTCCATACTGATCACCATTAGCCACCATCTTTTATTTGGCTTCAGTCTCAGAGGATGGGGTCCTTCTTGTAAATATCAAACATTCTATTTACACTCTTAATCTTAAATCTCCTCCTATTTCCAAAAGATCAATCTTTTATCATGTCCTCTTTCTCATTCATTTCCAGCTTCTTCTCATCCATTAACTCTTTTCCTGTTACCTACAAATGTTTCCAGATTTTTCCATCCTTAAAAATCTTTTACTTGAGTAAAACTTTGGGTTTTGACTCTTTGGGTCAGATTTTTCTTGCACAACATGGCAAATATGAAAATATGTTTTTTAAAATTGCACATATTTAACCTATATCAATTGCTTATTGTCTTGGGGATGGGGATTTGGCAAGAGAGGGAAGTCGAAAAAAACTGGAACACAAAGTATTACAAAAATGAAAGTTGAAAATTCTCTTTGCATGTATTTGGAAAATAAAAAATAAAATAAAATATACTAAGAAATAAACTTTCACTTGACCCTACTATCCCCTCAAGCTATCTTCCCAATCTTTCTCTCCTTTTCACAATCAAACTTCTAATATATAAAATATGATGAAGACTTTCATGAATTGATGTAGTGGGAGGTAAGCAGAACCAGGACAACAATTTATACAATAACATTTCAGAAAAAGAATGAAGAACTCTAGGGACATCTAGGTGGTTCAGTGGATAGAGCATCAACCCTGAAGTCAGGAGGACCTGAGTTCAAATCTGGCCTCAGATACTTAATACTTCCTATCTGCGTGACCCTGGGCAAGTCACTTAACCTCAACTGCCTCAGCAAAAATAAATAAATAAATAAATTCCTTAAAGAATTAAGAACTCTGATCAATTCAAGGATCAGTCATGATTTTGGAGGAAGGAAGAAAGAAATGAAAGAAGGGAAGATTTATGAAGTATGCATTGTGTTAAGCGCTTTACAAATATTAAATCATTTGATCCTCACTAAGAGGTAGTTGCTATTGTTTTCTTTATTTTACAGTTGAGGAAACTGAGACAAATAAAATGACTTGCCCAGGGTCAAAAGCGAATAAGTGTCTGAGGTAGGATTTGAATTCAGATCTTCCTGACTTCAGATCCAGTGCTCAAACATGCCAGGTACTGTGCTAAATATTGGAAATACACAAAGAGTCAGGTGATAGATCTGTCCTCAAAGAGTTATATTCTAATGGGATAAAAGATTTGCCCAGGGTCACGCAGAAAATATGAGTCACTGGTGGAACCTGAACTCATGTTTTCATGCTTCTATGGCTAGCTTTCTATCCACTACATCCCACTGCCTTGAATGATTGGTTGAAAAGACCTCAAATAAATAGAACATTAACCCTTTTGTATCTTGGACTTCTTGAGCAGGTTAGTATAAGTGATGGACCTTTTCTCAGAATAATGTTTTTTAACTATAAAATAAAATACATTGGATTTTGTAATATATATATTTATATTTATTTAAGAATTGTCACTTTCTAAAGACCATGGTAAGAACCCTCAATACAACTCAAAAATGATCAGCAACTTCTATGTATGATTCCAAGTTGACAGATTTTTTTTTTAAGAAATTTGTTCTCTTGGGTAGGCTAAAGACAAGCATGACAATCTTGTTTGTGACCTTCAAAGAAAATTGGGAAGTGATAAGTTCACAAATGTGAAGTCAGTTGGAGTAAAAGAATAAGTGAAATCAACAAAGCTTGATTGTTTGGAGGCGAGATACTAGAACACAAACTCTCTCTAATGCGTGTCTCCAGAGGCTCCTTCTGATGGCCCAGCAAGGGCAGCAGTGTCCCATTAGGGATTAGCTGTGGTTTCTCCAAGCCCACCGCAACAGACCAAGCAATGTCACTGATGCTCGTCCAAGAGCCCGTGAGCTTGTTTACAAGGGCACAGTTGCTCACGGGCTTTTTCCCCCCTTTCATTTTTAATGAGAAACAGAGTCTATGGGTCCTCCTCTGCCTCTGGAATTGGACAATTACACAGGATGCTGCCTGCCAGGAAACCTGACCCTCCGCTTCCCAAAAAAGCATCTCCAGGTCCCAGAGAGCTGTCCATGAAAAGGTTGATCCAGAAGTCAGGTGGGGATTGCACAGGCTTGGTGGCAGTTGGGACATCATCATGTTGGGATCAAGGTGGAGGAAAGGGAAAGAGCAGCAATGACCTATTTACCAGTTTCAGTCTCAAAAACAGAGTCTTAGTGACCCTCAGAAGGTCAAGCCATGGTAAGAGTGCTCAGTTCCTTGGAAAGAAACCACAGGTGTGAATTATGGAATGTTTTAAAATAAATGTTACTGATATCTTGCTTTCCCATATCGCCATGATTTCCAAATGATTTCCAAATATAATCCCCTCTCCTCCTTCCCAGAGAACCTATAATCTGAACCTTAAGTAAGTAGCAGATTTGATAAATCAATCCCATTCTCCAAACTCCAGGGAATGCTGATACTTTTCTCACTTACATCATTCATTCATTCATCCATTTGACATACATTTATTAAGCTTCTAATATGTACAAGACACACTGATGCCTTCCAAAAAAATTTCCAGGAAAACATTTTACTCCCACTCTCATCAAACCATTTTCAACCCCTGCTTTCCCGACCCAATAACTTGTTTATTGCGATGGTTATTTATGAAAACTAGAGCTCTTTATCTGACCTCTGTGCTTGTAAACCACCTGTGACTCAGATTTTCTGTGTGACCTTGGGAAAATCACTTATCTCATTAGATGGTAAGCTCCTTAAGGACAAAGACTGTCCTTTGCCTCTTCTTGTACTCCCCAGTATTAGCACAGGCTTGTAGTTGTTATTTTTGACCCATTTCAGTAATGTCCTACTCTTTGTGACCCCAGTTGGGTTTAATTCTCTCTCAGTTGAATCTCACAACAACTCCACGTGGGGACACAAATATATTATTGCACCAAATTAATAGATATGATCCATTTCATTGAATTTAAGTGACTTTTCCTTGGTCCAACAGCATCTAAGTATCCAAGGCAGAATTGGAACTTAAGGATTTCAAGAGTCCTAATGTTACTAATTCATTCATTACTAATGACTATTCATTTTCTTCTTGGTGGACTCTACCTAACCAAGCTCTAAAGGGAGGAGCTGAGCTAAGTTACACACAAAAGTTCTAGAATTAGGAGAAATGTTTCTGAATAAAGACCTTTGACAGACTGGTTGTCAATTCAGAATTAACATTATCTCTAGCTGCAAAGATCAAGTATATCTAAAGTCAGAATCCTGGTTCATCCCATCAAAACATCGGAAAGATCCCACACTTTTTGGTTAACTGCAAATGAACAACAAAAATTAAGTGGGACATTTTTATGGTCCCTCTAGGACTCCTGAGGCAGTGTGTACACCAAGTACAGATGGATTATGAAGCTATCTATGCAGATATGATCTTGGAACTCTTGATCACCCTATTCACTCTTGCTCATCTTGTTCACTCTTCTCGGCATTGGCTACAGCTTAGCAATGTTCTTTCTATAAAAATATGTGGCATCTGGAATCAAGGACAATATTCTAGATGTGTTCCAACCAGGGCAGAACAGCACAAGAACACTATCATCTCCCCGGTGCTGGGATTTGGTGTCTCTCTGAACCTCAAAGATCAAACTAGCTTTCATGGTTGCTACATCACACCAGAAATTCATATTAAATTTAAAAGTCCAAGATTTTAGTTTTTCAGAAAACCTTCTGTCTAGTGCTATACCTCATCTTATATCAGCAAAAACAGGATTTTGAGCCTAAGTGTTAGACTTTATATTTTCATACACACACACACACACACACACACACACACACACACACACATACACGTCCTAGAAATAATGGGATTGCCTTAGATTCTTTCTCTACTTTTTCCTTCCTTCTTTGATTTCTTTCCTTTTAAAATGTCTTTCTTTTCCCCTCCTTTCTTTTTCTTTCTCTTTTCTGCTTTCTTCCTTTTTTAATTTAAGGAACACCAGAGAGAAAAAGGTGAAGAAAGAGAGAAGAAACCAAGGCAGAGAGACAGAAAGAAGGAAGGAGGAAAAAAGGGGGAAAGAGAAAGTGGGAGAGAATAAGAAAGAAGAGAGATGGAGAAAGCCAGGACAGAGAAAGAGAAAGAAGGAAGAAGGAAGAGAGGGGGAAAGAGAAAGTGGGAGAATAAGGAAGAAGAGAGATGGAGGAAGAAAAGGGAAGGAGAGAAAGAGGGCTGGAAAGAGAAAGGGAAGAAAGAGAGAAGGAGATGAGAGGAAGAGGAGAGAGAGAAAAGAGAGAGGGAAATAATTTGCATATACAAACTAGAACAGTAGGAAAAAATACATACAAAAACCATATTTTGCTCCTACTCTCAAGGAGTTCACAGTCTAAAGTATAAAAATCTTTCAACATGATACTTTCAAAGCTTTCCTGCCTGGTTACCTAGAAACTTCTAGTTAGTTTTTCTGTCCATTTTTGAACTGTTTTCAATAACTCAGTTTTCATCTCATTTCTTTCTTGACAATATTATTGCTATTTCTTCCTCTTCTAAGATAAAAATTAGTCATATAAAACAAATACACATACTTTCCGTGCTCAGATGTGTATGTCTCATTTTGGTTAGATTTTTTATTTATGCCCATATAATTGGTATCCTGTTATTCCAACTTCCTAGTCAGTCGAGCTTTTGGAGTTCCTAGTTTTGTAGTTCAGTGCTCTAACATGTTCTGCTATCAACGATGTTCTTAAGTGGGCCATTTATACCTCCAGCAAAGTCAGTAATGAAAATATTAAACAGCACAGGGCAAGGGCTAATCCAATTGCAATAGAGACAGTGCTCCAAATTAATGTTGAATCATTGATAGCTGCTCTTTGGGTCCAGCCAGGCAACCTAACCACACCCACCTAACCATCTGGCCAACATCTCTCCATGTTGGTTCTAAATATAGCATGAGACACTTTGCAAAACTTTGCCCAAAATCTAAGTAAACTCTATCTATCGCATTGCTTTTAGTCTAGTAATCCTGTCAAAACAGGAAATTGGATTCATCTGGTATAACTTGCTCTTGATGAGGTCCTGCTGGTTTGGGGGATCACCACTTCCTTTTTCAAGATGTTCACTGGCTATCCCTATAACAATGCTATATGTTCTAAACTTTACCAGAAGTCAAAATCAAACTCACTGTCTTGTAAATTCCCAATTCTTTTCTTTTTTTGGGAAAATTGTTACCATCACCATTCACTCTTCCTTAAATCTCTAGCATCTCTCCCATTTCTATGATCTTTCAAAGATCACTAGCAGTAGCCCAACGAGTTCACAAAGTTTTCAGCAACCTGGGAAGGAGCAATCTGAACCTGACAGCTTTTGGTCATCAAGGGAAGCTGGGTATGGTTTCCTTATGTCTCGACTTATTTGGGGTTTTAACCACCTTTAGCCATTTTTGCTTCATCGTTTTGACACAAAATCACACCAGCAGCATAGGGAAAAGTTGAGCAAAATAAGACTAAAGGAATTCTTCTTTATCTTTATCTTCTATATCTTCTTTGTCATTCATTTTTATGTCATGTAAGCCATCAGCAATCATCCTGATCTGTATCTTGTCACTGCACCCAGATGACTCTAGAGGAGAAAGTGAGGCTGGTGACCTTGCATAGCCCTGCCTCATTTAAATTCAATTCATTTGCATGTCACAGCATCACCTCCCTGATGTCATGATCTTCAATAAAGAACAGACAATGAAAGAATATCATCGATCCAAAGCATGCTGCCACGTGCATTGCCTTTGGGAAAAAAACTGATCTGTTATCTATTGTCAAAGCTCTCCTCTTACTCTTTTCATATTACAAATCCTCTCTAGAAATAGACTTGTCTTTAAATCTCTAGAGTTTAGAATGCAGCAGG
Organism: Sarcophilus harrisii; assembly: GCF_902635505.1. Lineage (NCBI taxonomy): Eukaryota > Metazoa > Chordata > Mammalia > Dasyuromorphia > Dasyuridae > Sarcophilus > Sarcophilus harrisii. The sequence continues at coordinate 450,118,120 of NC_045429.1, read as the reverse complement.
TGCTTAATAGTTGTTGAATTGTATTGGGACTCAGGAGAAGGAGTCCACAAATTATAACCAATCCTGTATCAGTAAGGATTTCTTTTACTCAATTTATTTATAATGTCTTTGTTATCCAATCATTTTTTACTTGTATCTGACTTTATGATCCCATTTGGAATATATTTGATAAAGATAATGAAGTGGTTTGTCATTTCCTTCTCCAGCTTGTTTTACAGATGAGAAACTGAGGCAAACAGGATTAAATGACTTGCCCAGGGTCATACAACTAGTAAGTATCCAAGGCTGGTTTTAAACTCATGAAGATGAGTCTTCCAGACTGAGATTTCCAGCTCTGGAATTATATTCACTAAGCTCCTTAGCTGCCCTTATACAATAACCTTAGTTATTGTGAGTGTCTTAACCATAAAGAGAAAAGGATTATATTTTATTTATCTCCCATCATCCAACACAGTACATAGTGGGGACTTCATAGATGCCGGGTGAAAGATTGAAAATGAGGAGCAGGTGCTTGCAAAAAACTCTTCTTTTAGTCTTTATGTGTTAGATCTTTTTTTTTAGCCACAGATGACTAAGAACAAAACCTTGCAGTTTGTTCCCCATTTTTAAAAATCCGAAAACCTCCATTTCTCTAACAGACCAAGTTGTTGTAGTTACCAGGCATGCCATTGAACCACACCAATGCGCCCATGGTTTTTGGATCTGCCCACTTGGTTTCCAGGGGCTTGTGGCATGTGGTCAGTAGCCCTATGGAAGCTCTGACATTCAGGAGTTTCCTTATTTTAGCTCCAGTATTTCACATCAACAAAGTCTAGATACTAGAACAGAATTCAGCAGTCACTGGATGAGCCATGATTTGCAGACCCTTGCTCCCCAAATCCAATAAATTCAACAATCACCTACTAAATACCTGCTTCTCTAATAATAAGCTAAATGCAAGATGGGAACCTGATCTATTTTTGAGGATCTATAATATAATAAAAGTTAACATTAGATCACATTTTAAGGTTTACAAAGCACTTTACATATTTTTTTCATTTGATCTTTCTCTCTGAGATCTCTCTCAGTTCTATTACTATTATCCCCATTTTAGAGATGGGGAAACTGAGATCATTAGAGATAAAGTGATTTGCAGGGTCACATTAACTAGCAAGTGTCTGAGATCAAAGTTGAACTCAGAGCTTGACTTCAGATCCAGACCATTATTCTCCCTATTCCCATAATAAATAACAATGGTCAGCATTTATGACATTTCAAGGTCTACAAAGCACTGTGCACATATTCCCACTTTGTTTTGTTGCTGTTCAGTCACATCCAACTTTTGGTGACTTGGTTTGATTGGGCAAAGATACTGGAGTGACTAGACTTAGGATAGAAAATGTCATCAACATCCAAAGAGAGAACTATGAAAATTGAATGTGGATCAAAGCAATATTTTTATCTTATTTTTTGTTTGTTTGTTTGCTTTTTTTCTTCTCATGATTTTTCCCCCCTTTGGTCTTATTTTTCTTGTACAACATGACAACCATGGAAATGTTTAAAAGCATTGTACATGCATAACCTATATCAGATTGATCTTGTCTAGTGGAGGGACTATGGCTGTAGAATATTGATATACTTTCATACCCCATTGATTCATTTTGATGGCCCGTATTATAAAATACAAATAGAAAATAATGTAATTTTTTAAAACTGCTAGTTTTGTATCTGTAGAAAAGGCAAAGAATATAATCATGAGGATTTAAAAAAAAAAAAAAAGACAGAGCATCCTCATGTCCAGCGAGATACCAGCAACCTCTAGGTTTCCAAATAAACAAGTTCCTTTTCAAGATTGTTAGCTCCTCGAGGGCAGGGATCGGCCACCCTTGGCTTTGCTTAGCTTTATCTCTTTCACTTCCCTATCAGTGCTTAATGACTTGAAGTGAAGGAGAAGAAAGTTAGTGGAAGTCTTCCAGAAATAGTCATTTTAGCAGAAACACAAAAGAAAGGATCATGTCATTCAAGTAGAGGAAGACTGGCCAAATTTCAAAAGGAGAATAAATGAGGAAAGGGGAAATGATGCATTTAAGCCAGTGATGAAGACATCACCAAATACACTTTTTTTCTTCTCCTCTTCTCTTTGCCTTTCTTCTCTACTTTCCTCCCTTCTCCTCTTATCCTTTGATTCTTTTAAAATTATTCTATCACATTTCATCTCATCCCGTCTCATCCTATTGTAGGCGAAGAGGGCCCCCCAAAAGTCCAGAGTCCAGGGACTCTTTGCAAAAAAGATGACTTACTTCAACTTCCACCTAAAACACTTCAGGACTTAGCAGCCACAGACTCAAGGGTCAATATGTAAAAAGAGGCAAAAATGAGACTGCAAGGTCAGACAACTCCATTCAATTCCAATCCATTCAATCTGGGTCTTCTACCTGCTAAACAAACCAAGATAAAAGTAGAAAAACAAAGCAGTTCCTGCCTTCCAGCTGCTTCCACTTTATAGTAATACAGTATATAATTTATATTATTTTATTTGTATATATTTTGTATATATAATTTGTATGTATTCAATGTATAAACAAAATAAATACACAATGAAAGGAGATGGAGGAAAGACCAACAAATGGAGGAGTAAAGAAAGGTTTCCTGAAAGAGGCAGCCCTTAAGTAGAGACTTGGAGGAAGCTAGGAGTCTCATCAAGAGGAAGTGATGGGGGAACCCCGAAATTATCCTGACTTGGGGGGAGGGGCATGGAGCATTCCATGTAGGAGGGACCAGTGTGGCCAAAGCCATGGAGTATGAAAGAAATGGATAGGGAAAGGAAGCAAGCCAGTGTGGGTGGATCATAAAAGACAGAATAGGGAATAATGTGGAATCGCTAGGGGAAATAGTTTCCCCATCAATATAATGGGTACAAAAGTGCCCACTTTACTATTCACAAGGGGGTTTATGAGGAAGGCACTTTTTAAACCTTAACAAGAGTAGGAATTGGACCTGTGATGTGAATGGCTTGCAAAGTCTGGAACAAAGAAAATTCCCTCTAGCAAAACAGGTCAGTCACTTCTCTCCAATAAAAAGTCATAAGAAATTGCCTAGAGCACTGAGGCTTTAGGTGATGGTATAAGGTCATCAGCCTTTGTGTGTGTGTGTGTGTGTGTGTGTGTGTGTGTGTGTGTAAGACACAGGCAGACTGACAGACAGAGACACACAGAGAGACAGAAAGAAAGAGAATGAGAGACACAAAGAGACAGAGAGAGGAGCTGGGACATGAATCCCCATCTTCCTGGCTTCTGGAGACACTCCGGGCTTTCATATAATTGTAAGGATATTATTGTTGTTGTAATTGCTCTTATTTAAATGTGAGTTCCTTGGAGTCTACAAAATGAGATGTCCTGTGGAAGGGAAAGTTTTAGAACAATTTTTTGAAAATAATTAAATGAGGATCATAAATCTCCAGCTAGCAGGGACCTCAGAGGTCACCTTAGCCCAATTCCTTCATTTGATGGAGGAAGAATGACTTGTCCAAAGTCACAAAGACACAGGGAGCATTAGAAGCAGAGAAGTCAGATCCAGAGAATGCTTCCTCAATTAAGCAATTTTTTTAAAAGCACCTACATTTAAGTATGAGACATTTTACTTCCTTTCTTTCTCTCTAGTCCTCTTTCTCACCAGCTCTTTTTTCCTCCCTTCCCTTTTCTCTTGTTCTCTCTTTTTTATCTTTCTTTCTTTCCTCACTATCTTCTGTCATTCTTCCCTTCTCTTCATTGTATCTTTCCTTTCTTTCTCCCTGAGACATACTGCCCACTTTCTAAGTATGATGAAATTCTGCACTTTCTAAAAGGGGACACTCAGCCCACACTTGGGGCGCCCATCCCAGTGGCTTCTTAAGCTACAATCCAGAAGAACTTTGCTCATCAAGAGCATGTATTCCACTGGTCTGGAGGGTTAGTCTCCCATCCTTGGCTCAACTAACAGAAAACAGCTCCCTTCTCAACGTGCAGCCGCCCCCCCCAGCTTTCCACAGGACTGGAGGAACATCACGCTCGCCCTCTCAGAGATCCAAGATTTGTGAGCATTTGAGGACAAGAATTACAGATCTGCCATATGGCGGCTGGCTTGAGTGGTCACACACACACTAATTCAATCACTCATTTAAAAGGTGAAGCTGAGACAGTCCCAAGAGCTGGGAGAAAACATGAAGAGAAAGCTGGGGAAGAATTACTGTGGGCAGTGAATCTCAGGGATCCTCCCAGGTTACTGATAACTTGTCTTCGGTCTGAAATTGGGGGATTGGTTTAAATCATTTCTCATCTGTGGAGAGAGAGGAAGATTTAGGCCGCCTCGCCTTGGGAGGTTAAGCCTTGGTACTTCACTAGGGCAATAATATGTGTGAGAGTTCTTAACAGTCAATTCCCAGTCATCCACAAGTTAATATTACGGCTCTACAAGCCTGAACAGCATATGTGTGTGTATGTGCATACATCAGCGCATATGTATGTATGACGGTATATATGTGGGTGTGCAGATCTACAAAATGTCCTTTATATATACTTCTATCTTTTTACATATATGTCTTTTATATATACTTTTATCATTTTACATATATGTCTTTTATATATACTTCTATCATTTTACATGTCTTTTATATATACTTTTATAATTTTACATATATGTCTTTTATATATACTTTTATCATTTTACATACATGTCCTTTATATATACTTCTATCTTTTTATATATGTCTTTTATATATACGTTTATCATTTTACATATATGTCTTTTACATATACTTTTATCATTTTACATATGTCTTTTATATATACTTCTATCATTTTACATACATGTCTTTTATATATACTTTTATCATTTTACATATACGTCCTTTATATATACTTCTATCTTTTACATATATCTTTTATTTATACTCATATATTTTAACATGCATGTCCTTTATATATTCTTTTATCATTTTACATATATGTCTTTTATATACACTTCTATCATTTTACATATCTTTTATATATACTTTTATAATTTTACATATATGTCTTTTATATATACTTTTATCATTTTACATACATGTCCTTTATATATACTTCTATCTTTTTACATATATGTCTTTTATATATACCCCTTATCTTTTAACATGTATATTCTTTATATATTCTTCTATCTTTTGACATGTGTCCTTTATATATACTTGTATCTTTTAACACATATGTAAAATACATATATGTATTATATGCACATATATTCACACACATGATTATTTGAGGAAGGAAAGAGCACCAACAATTGGGGGAAATCATAAAAAACTCCTTGTAGAAGACAATTGCTAATACAGTCATTTGAGACTTTAAAACTGTATTAAGACTATTGAGACATTCTATATTTCTATAGTATTTGAAGGTTTGCAAAAGGCATTACAAAATATGATCACATTTAAAGCTCACAGCCCTCAGAGGGTTCCCGATGCAAACCTGCAGGCAACAGATTTGTGTGTGATTGGCCCTAGATAGAAGGTGCAACCATCAGTTGCTTTTTTATCACCTACAGAATGCTGTAGGACGAAATGGGACGCTGACTAAGTGTGCTAAGTTAGGCATGAAAGCGTTTCCATTCTCAGCTGAGATTAAAGATCTCTCTCCTTTCATGCGAGCTACAATGGAGGGCACAACCCATGGGAGTTGTTGCACTAACGCCAGGCCATCCAGGACCAATCTGCCGGCTGACCTTGAGTGATCCCTACGTTTCCTCTAAGTCAAATCTGTAACCGGAGTGAGCTCATGGAACACAAACATGGGCAAGTCCCTCCCTCCAAAGTTCCTCTAGCTCACCATCTATATGCCTCATTTTACAGATGGGGAAACTGAGGCCCTAACGTATGAAGCTCAAGGTCACACAGGCAGTAACCATCAAAGGTAGAATCTACCTCCTGAGTCAATGTTTTCTTTCTTTTACATGCTCCTAAATACACAGGAATAGTTTTCCTTCTGCCTTTCCAACTCCTCTTGTCCAAATCTTATCTAACCTTCAAGACACAGTTTAAATGTCTCCTCTTCAGCAAAGCTTTCTCTGAACCCCTAATTAGAATTAATCTTTTCTGTCTGAATTCTCATGAACAGAGTATTATATAAGGTATTTTATACATATATACATGTATGCTATGTAGATTGTGTGAGGGGAGGGGCTATAGATAGTAGAATTTGGAAGCAAAAAACCTAAGAATTATCCCTGCCTCTTGCTATCTGTGTGGCTTTGGACAAGACCCAGTCTCTCTAGCTTGGTTTCTTCATCTATAACATGAGGATGGGGGAGGGGATAGATGGCTTTTGTCTGAGGTCCCTTCTAAGACCCTATTTCTGTGATCCTATATATCAGCGCGTTCCACACCCCTAAGAGTCCTCTTAAGTGCTGAGAATTATGCAGCCTTGCCCAGCCCTTATGGAAGAGAATGTTAGTAGGATTGCAGAGAGACAGGTACACTCATACATTGCTAATAGAATTGCAAATTGGCAGAATCTTTTCAAAGAGCCATCTGGCAGTCTGCTGTCAAAGTTATTTTAAAAATCATCCCTTTTTTAAACCAATTTCCTTCTTGGAGATGCACAGCAAAGACATTATCAAAAAGAATAAAAGCATTATCTGTGCAAAGAGAGCTGTAGCAGCATTAGTATTAATAGCAAAAAGTGGGAATTTGTGAAATGTCCAGTGAATCTACTATTAATCAGGGGTCTGTCTGGCCCCAAGGAGAGGAAAGTCCACCTTAGTATTGTTGTTCACTCTCTTATGCTTAGGAAAACCAACATTGGGGGAGAGGGAAAGAGGGAAGGAAGGAAGGAGAGAGAGAGAGAGAGAAAGAGAGAGAGAGAGAGAGAGAGAGAGAGAGAGGAAGGGAGGGAGGAAAGAAGAAAAGGAAAGATGGAAGGAAAGAGAAAGAAAGGAAGAAAAGAAAGGGAAGAAAAAAGAAGGAAGGAAGGAAGGAAGGGAAAGAAAGAAGGAAAGAAGGGAGGGAGGGAGGGAAGGAGGGAGAAAAAAAGAAAAGGAAGGAAGGAAGGAAGGAAAGAAAAAAAGGAAGGGAGATAGGGAGGAAAAAAGAAAAAGAAGGATGGAAGGAAAGAGAAAGAAAGGAAGAAAAGAAAGAGAAGGAAAAAGCTAGGGAAGAAAAAAGAAAGAAGTAAAGAGGAAGGAAGAAAGGAAGGAAGGAAGGAAGGAAGGAAGGAAGGAAGGAAGGAAGGAAGGAAGGAAGGAAGGAAGGAGACAAAAGAGAAAAAAAGCAACACAGAAAAATTTAGGAACCTGTGATCATGACCAGCCATGATTCCAGAGGACAAAATGAAGAAAATATCCACATTTCCTGCTCCAGAGGTAACAGCTTCATGGTACATATATTTGGGGGACGTGGTCAATGTGACAGTTTGAATTGCTTGACCATGCATATTTCTTCAAAATTTTGTGGGTTTTTTTCTTTTTTTTCAAGGGAGAGGATAGGGGAAAGGGGAAAAATCAATTTTTGTTCATGAAAAAAATAAAATATAATTAAAAAAAAAGAAAGAAATCAGGGCAGGTAGATGGCACAGTGGGTAGAGTATTGGCCATGGAGTCAGGAGGACCTGAGTTCAAATGTGACCCCAGACACTTAACACTTCCTGGCTTGTGACTCTGGGCAAGTCACTTAACTAGGGGGAAAAAAAATCTTCCCTGAACTCCAAGCACCAGCCCTATTATCTTACCAGAGAAGGTAATCGGTGCGCCCCCAAATCAGGAATTACCCACTTCCCAGACAGGAGCGTCCATTGCTCTGGGGCAAACTGGGAGCCACGTTCTGCAGAGTTCTGTACCTCAAGCTCTGGATCTAGATGGAATTGGCCATGTTTGCAGTAAAGTGAGAGAAAACTGAAGTAACTTAGAAATGAAGGGAAGTGAGTTGAGAAAAATGTGGAATAAATGTCTCAGAAGGGAGATTAAGATCTCTCAAAATCTCATTCAAGGAGAATCCTGGGCTCCCTCCCTCCAGAAGGACCTTGCCAGATATTATTATATTTATTTAAAGAGTTTTTTTTGGGGGGGGGATTGTGATGATGGGGAATGAGGGAATGGGAGGAGGGGGAAAGCCATTGTCTGCTAGTGATAAAGAAGGAATGATGGGATGGCCCCCTGGAGAGGGATGTGCTCTCTGTCTCTGTGACTGCCATTGTCCTGGAGCCCCAGACAGGTGGAGGGAGAAGGAAATAGGTGAGAGGCGCTCAGGAACCTCTCTGGGAAGGGAAGTGCTCAGGTCTTTATTTCTCTAAATCCTTGTCCTAGGGAGGGGGGGAGGGGGGGATCCATCTTCCCTGCATGTCTTGCTCTGTCTTATCCAGCAGATTAAAAAGACTTTAGAAGTTAATTTGGTCCAATGGCAACCCTCGTTTTACAGATGGGGAAACCATCAGGTTTAGAACCCGAGTCCTCTATCTCCAGACCGGTTTTCCCTCTTCCACTTATTACTATCATTTCCATCCATTCATTTTGTCCCTACCCAGAATCCCTAGCACAGGGTTACTCTATACAGCAGGTGCTTCACTAACATTTCTTAAATGGAAATCATTAACGGGATGCACCAAATAATCATTGCTGGCAGGGATGGAGGCCTTTCCCTACGTTCTCATTTGATGCTTACAATCCCCCTGTGGGATAAGTGCCATCATTAATATTTCACAAAGGAGTAAACTGAGGCTCAAAATAAGGCCTTTCTTCAGAGGGGCCTGGGGAATCCTTCCAGAGCCCATGGAGGTCCGGCTCAGACTATGGCATTGGGCCCCCTTGTAACTGCTTTTCCATTCACTTTCTTGTTCCTTCCTTCCTGGGGCAAATATAGGGTGTCCCAAAAGTCTTAATGCAGCTTTAATCTTGAGACTTTTAAGACCCCAGAGATGCTTCTCTGGCTTTTAAAACCATTCACAGCCTGTTTCCAGCCCCCCTGCCTTTCCACCCTGACCATACACGGTCCCTTCAAGCTTCAAAATTCTTCCTGTCCCTCACAAAGGGTAAGTCCTTTCCCCTCTCCATGCTGGCTCCCCATGTCTAGGATGCACATCCTCTTCCCCTCTGCCCCTCGAGATCCCCTGCTGCTTTTAGCATTTTAGCCCATCTTTCCCCATCCCAATTGCCCCAGTTTCCAGGGCCTTTCTCCAGAACTGATCCGGAAGTGACTCATTTAATTTGCACCCATCTTTTATATAAGTAGAGGTGGGTTTGTCTCCTTGAGATGGGGATAGTTCAAGAAGCCAACTGGGGCTTCAGAAATCAGCTCTGAGATCTGGTCTAGCTATGAATGCCCTGGAACTTCCAGCCAAGATATAGAGACTCAATCTCAAAAAATAAAAAAAAATAGAATACAAGCCTCTTGAGGGAAGTAAAATGGACTTGACCTTCAAGGTCCCTTCTAGTTTTAAATCCTAAGATCCTACAAGTTCAATACCTGCCAGTTGCTATCCATGTGATTTTGGGTCAAGTCACAACCAATTTTTGGTCTTGGTTTTTTTTATCTGTAAAATGGATCAGTTGGACTAGATGGCCATTCAAGTCCCTTTCAGCTCTAATTGTTCTTGTGCGATCAAGAGACACCCCCCAAAAAACCTAAAAACACTGGAAATTAATATCAAAAATTGAAAATTCGTAGGTCAGCACAGGATGGCTGGGAACTCAGAAGGGACTTTGGAGGAGAAGAAGCACCCCGAATGACAAGGGAGAGGGGCCGGTCTCAGGATGAGGGATGACCAGCGGACAGGACCCTGCTCTGTTAGTTGCCTAGCAGAGAGTTGACTAATTTTCTCCGTGTTCCTCGGTCTTCTAGAGGGAAACTTTCTTCATCATAACTGTCACCAAATGGTAAACAGCCCAGTACATAACCTCCCTATGAATCTGAAGATAAGACACCCCTAGAAAAAAAAAAAAGGAAGAAAAAAGCCTGAACAGGAAGCAAGTGGGTAAACCGTTATCTGTACTTATAGGAGGGTTGAGTAGGGGTTGCTTTTTAAAAGGCAGGGGAAATGTTTTTATTTAAAATTGACAGAACCTTCAGAAAGATGTTGACTACAGTGAGGTGATTCTGGCCAGCCCCAAGGGTCTTGTGATGGAGAGAGCCATCTGCACCCAGAGAGAGGATTGTGGGAACTGAGGGTGGATCACAACATAGCATTTTCACTTTGTTGTTGTTGTTTGCTCGTTTGTTTTTTCTTTCTCATTTTTTCCTTTTTGATCTGATTTTTCTTGTGCAGCACGAGAAATGTGGAAATATATATAGAAGAATTGCACACAGTTAACATATATTGGATTATTTGCCGTCTAGGAGAGAGGGTGGGGAAGGAAGGGAAAAAAATCTGGAACACAAGATTTTGTTGAAAATCATCTCTGAATATGTTTTGAAAATAAAAAGCTTTAATTAAAAAAAATAATGATGTTGACTAGAAGTGCTTCAGGTTAAGGAGATGGCTTCTAGTAAATGAGGATCCCTAGGGAAGGGGGGGTGGATGAGCTAGCCAGTCTTGGCGCTGCCCAAGGGTCTTCTGGGAGAGATTCCCTAAGGAGTGAACAAGACTCCCTCTCCCCTTCTGGGTCTCTGTTTTCCTTTGACACTTTGGTAATCTTACAATTGTAGGGATTGTGGCGATTACCTATTTCCCCATAGCAGCCTCTCAATGCTGTTGTCCCTTCTACCATTTCTAGGAAATGTATCCTCCTGCAGCCCACCTAAGTATTGAAGCTTTCTGAATCGAGACCCTTTAGGACAGTGATCGATGTGCTGAGCTTCAGGTCAGAAAGGCCTCAGATACTGGCTAATTGCAGAAGAATACACTTTTTTTTAAACAAATGGTGGAAGGGATGCAATACTGCCAGTATTATACATTTTTAGGGCATTAAAGGAATGATGGTGGCGGACAATTTCCATTCATGTCCAACTTTTTGTGACCCCATTTGGGGCTTTCTTGGCAAAGATAATGGAGGGGTTTTTGGGTTCCTTTTCCAGCCCATTTTACAGATGAGGAAACTGAGGCAAACAGGGTGAAGTGACTAGTCCAGAGTCAAAGAGCTAGGATCTAAAGCTAGATTTGAACTTAGATCCAACACTCTATCACGCCCAAGGAAGAGATATCAGAAGTCATCTAGTCCAACTCTCTTATTTTATAGATGGAGCCCCTGAGGCTCAGAGAGGTGACATCATTTGCCCTAAGTTTCACAGTAGCAAATATCAAAGGTAAGATTTGAACTCGGGTCCTCTCAGTCCAGACTCAGTTCCCTTTCCTCTGTTCCACACTAAGGTTTAGAAAACAGACACTTGTGCAAATCTGCACGTACTGTATATGTCAGGGAGGGAGAACAGCCACAAGAACAGGGTGAGGAGATAAGGAGATAAAGAGACTGGTATGAGAGGGAGGCAGGTGAGAAATTTCTGGCTGAGTGTGGAATTTCCCTGAAGCAAGGCAGAGAACCCAGGGGAAACAGAGAGGGCTGAAAACACAGCCCATGGCAGGGACTGTCAGCCAGAGTTCACAGTGTCCAATCCCTCTCCAAAAAAGTAATCAGTCAATTAATGAACAATTATTAAGTACCTATTATATGCCAGGTACTGTGTAGGGCACTAAAGATACAAAAGCAAAAGAAATCCCTGCTCTGAAGGAAGAAACAACACATACACATAAAAGTAAATGTGAAATCTATACAAAGTGAGTTCTGTTCATTTGTAGTTCTAATTCTGCTGGGCTGTGCCATCTTGTAATTGTGCTCAGTTCTCTCAGTGCTTCAGACCAAGAGTCACATCTGTGATGTTCCTTTAGGCTGCCCCTCCTGACCTCTCTCTCTCCCTTAGAATGTTGTCACCATCCTTCCGGATGTAGTCTTGGGACAAAGAATTCTAATTTCAAGAGCTAACCTAGTTGGGACAGTGAAGCCAGCCAGTTAATTAGAGTCCGCCAGTATTTAGTTTGCTTTTGAACTTCCTTCCCTCATCAAACAGGTTATACATCCCTGAAGCAAACCTCTATCTGACTCAGGGTTAGAAAGTTCTTAGTGTGTCTTTGAATTTAGCAAATGGGATATATCTCCCTGACCCTAATCTGCATCTGATTTAAAATTAGAAAGTCCCTTAGTCTGCTTTCAAATTTATTTCCTTCATCAAATATGCATCCTCGATCCAAGCTTCTATATGACTTAGGGTTAGAAAATCCCTTAATCTGACTTTGAATTTATTTCCTTTAATATAGATTCCTGATCCAAGGTTCTATATGACTTAGGGTTAAAAAGTCCTTTAGTCTGACTTTGAATTTATTTCCTTCAGCAAAAATGCATCTCTGATCCAAGCTTCTGTATAATTTAGGTTAGAAAGTCCCTTAGTCTGCTTTCGAATTTATTTCCTTCATCAACTATACATCCTTGATCCAAGGTTCTATATGACTTAGGGTTAGAAGATCCCCTAGTCTGCCTTTGAATTTATTTCCTTCAGCAAATATAGATTCCTGATCCAAGCTTCTATATGATTTAGGGTTAGAAAATCCCTTAATCTGACTTTGAATTTATTTCCTTTAATATAGATTCCTGATCCAAGCTTCTATATGACTTAGGGTTAGAAAGTCCCTTAATCTGCCTTTGAATTTACTTCCTTCAGCAAATAGGATATATATCCCTGACTCAAACCTCTATGTGATTTAGGTTTTAGAAAGTCCTTTAGTCTGCTTTTGAACTCCCTCCTCCAGCAAACAGGATTACACATCCCTGATCCTGACTTCTATCTGACTTATGCAGGGGTCCTCAAACTTTTTAAATAGGGGGCCAGTTCACTGTCCTTCAGACTGTTGGAGGGCCAGACTATAGTAAAAACAAAAACTTTGTTTTGTGGGCCTTTAAATAAAGAAACTTCATAGCCTTGGATGAGGGGGATAAACATCCTCAGCTGCTGCATCTGGCCTGTGGGATGTAGTTTGAGGACCCTGTAAAGAGTTCCTTTTACTGCCAGTCAATTCCTGATTGTCAGTTTAGATTTCAGCTCAGACCACTTGGGTCTGTATTACCAAAAAGCCCCACACAGATCTTGGGAATTGGAAACTCCTCACCTCCCTTTAGGGTTCCAAGATCCTTTGAATATAAATGGATGGAGAAAGGCAAAACCCAAAAAGCTACCTGGACCACTGAAAGGCCATCACTGACACCTCAGATCCTTTACTCTACATTCCTGCCTTTCACATGTTAATGTGTCTCACAATAATAACCCTCCTGGGCTCTGAGCCATAACTAAGGATGAGAGCTGTATTGTACAGTCCGGTGTAATAGAAAGAAATAAAACGACGATCAATGAGACCTGGGTTCTGGACCCAGTTTTGTTGCAAATTAGCCGTGGAATCTTGGGTAACTTGATCTCTCTGAGTCTATTGCCTTATTGACAAGATTCTAAAATTCTAGATAAAGAAAGGACATTAACCTTCTCATTGTACATTTGGGGAAACTGAGGTCCAATAGCAGATGGTCAAGATGAGGGTTGAACCCAGGTCCCTGATTCAAACTCTGTTGCTGTGTTCACTGAGCCAAAGTACACAAGACAATGACAAACACCTGATTCATTTGAAATCCCAGGGACAGAGACAGATGGAGGGAGAACCTATGATCTCCCTAAAATAGGGAACTCTCTGTTGGGCACACATCCTCCACCATTGTTGGCAGGTACTTTTCTGCAACTTAGACTCTTGGAGAATCACCCAGAACCCTAAGAGGTTAAGTGACTTGTCCAGGGTCACACTCCCAGGATGTATCAATACTTGGTTCCTAATCCCATTTCTGCTGCTTAGGATGGGACTTTTGGCAAGTAAGGCACTCTGCCTCAGTTTTCTCATCTGTAAAATGAGAAGTTTGCACTACATCTCTAAACCTGAATCCTACAGTTGAATAGCTGGAGGGCCCAGGAATAAAAGAGGTGTTTCTGGAGGGGCAATCTTTCCCTGATGCTGTCATCCAGGGTATTAGCTCTTCCCACCAGCATCCTGTCCTTTACAAATAGAAGGAAGAAAAATACACAATGATTTGTGGGTATGTTTCATTTTTTAACTCATATCCAGAAAGAGTTAGCAGGAGAGGAAGGTTTTTCAAAAACTCTGGTCACAGGTGACAAGTAAATCTCTCAATCCCCCATTTGGCAAGGAAGAAAATTATCTTATTGTATTCAAATCAAGTAGGCTTGTTTCTCCCACTCCCTGCCATCTACTGCTCAAATTGCCCGCTAATTCTTTCAATTTGCATTATTCATGAAGAAGCAAGCTGACTCAAATCCATCTTCAGAAGGGCTGTAATGCAAACAATTTTCAGTGGGGGCAGAGGGAAAATAATCATAATTACAAAACAAGACAATGGCACTTAGAGTGAAATATCAGTTCTATGGGACCAGTCTTGAGACACACAAAAAAGTGCCTCTGGAAAGAAATGGGATAAAACAGAATTGCCATCATTGGATCCCTACTTGTTCAGTAGTGGGAATGGCAAAGTCCTACAAAGTGATAGATCATTGGATCACGTGTTCTGCTTGTTCAGTAGTGGGAAAAGCAAAGTCCTACAAAATGATAGATCATTGGATCACATGATCATTGGATCACATGTTCTGCTTGTTCAGTAGTGGGAATGGCAAAGTCCTACAAGGTGATAGATCACTGGATCACATGTTCTGCTTGTTCGGTAGTGGGAATGGCAAAGTCCTACAAGGTGGTAGATCACTGGATCACATGTTCTGCTTGTTCGGTAGTGGGAATGGCAAAGTCCTACAAGGTGGTAGATCACTGGATCACATGTTCTGCTTGTTTAATAGTGGGAATGGCAAAGTCCTACAAGGTAGTGGATACAAACTAAGCACAGGTGTGCATCAGGAGAGGTAAAGGGTAAGCTGATAGGAGCTCAGAATATCATAGGATCAGAGATTTAGAACTAGAAGCCATCTTTCATTTTATAGAAAAGAAAATAGACACTGACTTTAAATCCTGTACTTTCTCCTCTATACCATAAGGCATTCCTAATGCCGTGGACCTGAAGGGTTTCAGAGCCCTCCTAGCTTCGTGTCATATGTGAATCTGGTGAACGTGTCATCCATGGCTCCAGGTAAAGAAATGGGAAGGACACCAAGCACAGGGTTCTGCTGGGTCTCTTCTTAGTGAACCCATAGTGGTGCTTAGGGATCCCCATTTCTTCTAAATGTGTTCTGAGATGTTGGCAGGAGTTACAGTCCAACCCACTAGAGGATGAGGTCTGTTTATCCGCCTCTGTGCTATGGGCTTACTATCTCTAATTTACCGATCTCTAGCTTGGCAGACCTCCGGCCCGGAGTTAGAAAAACTCATCTTCATGAGTTCAAATCCTGCCTCAGACATTTCCTAGCTTGTGACCCTGGGCAAGTCACTTCCCCGGTTATCTCAGCTTCCACATATATAAAATGAGCTGGAGAAGGAAATGGCAAACTAGTCAAGAAACGCCCCAAGAAAGAGTTGGACAAGAAATCCTCATTCCCATCTCTATACTCTTCCTATTCTTCCCACCCTCAACCCCTGCCCCCAAGCAAAGTTTTCTTATATTTTCATTTTGCCTGGATTCTCCTTTGCCTCATCTCACCCAGCCGGTGCTCCTTAGTAATCCCCTTGAGGGCAGGAAGGATGACATCCTTCACCCTTACCAGCTAGCACCTAGATTGTAAATAGTTACCGTTGTTTGTTGAATTCTATGATGCTAAATTTTGCTTCTTTCCAGCATCACTGTGCCTAGTTCAGCCTTCTCAGATCCTGAAGAATAAAGCTAATCCCTCTTCAACATGACAGTCCTTCAAGTTGTAAGCACAGCATTTATATTCCTGCTAAGTCTTCCTTTATCCAGGCTAAACATGCTCATTTCTTTCAACTGATCATTATGTGTCTTAGCTTCCTGGCCCTCTGTGTTCTACTCACTTCCTCCCGTGATCATTACAATCTGTCACCGTCTTCCTGAAAATGGGTCGTCCCGAACACAAATACAATATTAGGGGGGCAGTCCTTTCAGAATAAGATCGTATTTTTGTGTGGTTTGTCTACCAACTGCCACTGGTTATTCCTCATGAGCTTATGGGGAATTTTTTTTGAGCCCAAATATGGGACTTTACACTTACTCATGATAATTTCATCTTAACAGAGTTGGCCTAAGGGAGGCAGAACAGCATATTGGATAGAGAGCTTTGAAGCTACTGGGTTAGGACCCATGTCCTTCCTGTCCTTCCTACTATACCTAAGCAGGGTGACCCTGGTCAAGTACTTGACCCCTTAGTGTACTGGGAAACCTGTCGGATTAAGTTATGGGAAAAGCAATAACTGCACCGGGAGAGTGACTTACATCATCAGAGAGTTCCCTGTATCAGTGAAAGCACAAGGCTATTGTCAATCACAAATTCAGGTTGATGATCTCTTTCCAGAACCCAAGGCTCCCATCCATTGCATTAGCCAACCTTTCCAGCCTCAGAGCATGAGTATATTTGATAATACGGTGATAATTCATATTTATAAAGCACTTTGAAGCTTTGCAAAATGTCTTCCTTTGGAACTGATAAACCAAGCCTTTCTTTAACCCAACCATTCCTGATAAAAATGTTAGATAGGATATGGACAAGACACACATGGCCAGTCAGATGGCACGGCAGATACATCGCTGGCCATGAAATCAAGAGGATCCTATCTCAGATGCTTACAAGCTAGTGATGCTGGCCAGTCGTAAAATGTGGGTAATAAGAGCACTCACTCCCAGGGTTGTTGTGTGAATCAAATGACATAATATTTAATAAAGTGTTTAGC
Organism: Sarcophilus harrisii; assembly: GCF_902635505.1. Classification (NCBI taxonomy): domain Eukaryota; kingdom Metazoa; phylum Chordata; class Mammalia; order Dasyuromorphia; family Dasyuridae; genus Sarcophilus; species Sarcophilus harrisii. The sequence goes on along the minus strand of NC_045429.1, from coordinate 450,101,315 downwards.
ACTATGACTGGCACATAGTAGGTGCCTAATAAATGCTAGTTCCCTTTCCCCCAGTGCCCTGGACAGTGCTCTAAGACTATACATTGAAAAAGAGTCCTAATTATTCATTGTCAGAATCAAATGACATAATATTTAATAAAGTGTTTAGCACATAATAGGTGCCTAATAAATGTTTGTTCACTTTCCCCAGAAACTCAGACAGGACTCTAAGACTATACATTGAAAAGGAAGTCCTAATATGCACTGCCAAAATCAAAAATCATATTTAATAAAGTGTTTAGCATAATGACTGGCACATAGTAGGTGCTTAATAAATACTTGTTCTCTTCCCCCGGTGCCCCAGACAATACTCTAAGACTATACATTGAAAAGGTAATCCTAATACACGTTGCCAGAATAAAAAATAATATTTAATAAAGTGTTTAGCAGAATGCCCAGCACATAGTAGGAGCTTAATGCTTATTCCCCTTCCCCTTGGGCCCCAGACAATTCTCTAAGACTAAACATTGAAAGAGGGAGCTTTCTCACTAAGAGTTTCCTACATAAATAAAATCACAGGCTATACCCATCATGCAGCTTGGAATGAGCATCTAGGAATAAGTTCTAGGCCCCAGAGATCCATGGACAAAGCAAACTTCTCCCTGTCCTCCGAGGGGAGAGGGATAGTGGGTGATAGAAAATCTAAAATTCTCTTGGTGGGCCACCCATATCTCTTCCGCTCCTCCACAGGTGTAGCCGGACACTCCGAGTCAAATGCCTCCTTAAAACCCAGGTATTTTCCATCCACTCTCTCTATTCACCAGACTAGAAACCCTATCCAAGAAGGAGTTGGGGGCAGAGAGAAGGGAGGCTGGTCTGGCAGGATGAATCCACTCTGGTTCCCAGGCCGGTGAATCTTTAATTCGGAGAGGAGATCTGACTGTTCTTTTACTCTGCCCTCACTTATTGGGCTTTAAACACCCTGTTAGATATTTTTACTCTTTCCTTCTTAGTCCAAAGATCATAATCCTTGGCAGAGAAAAGAGGAGCAAAGTAAGAGCTGGGCACAATAAATAAAAACAAGGAGGAAACATAATCACTGCTGGCATTTTCTTGTGAATCTCTTATTATTATCCTCTCATCTGCTGCACCAGGGGAGACACAATACTGTGGGCAGTTTATGTCTCGTGAGGAGGTAGTGTAGCCCGTGTCCCTGCTCCACAGCCCCCCACCCCAACCTGGGAAGAGGTAGAAAGAAAGGAGTTACTGCCACGTACCCAGGGGCATGGCCACAGATCCCCTGGGGGAGGAAAAGTGTCCGCCTCCCCCCTGCCCAGGATGTGAGCTCCCGTGGACAAAGTCCTGACCGCCCAGTGTTGGTTATTGTTTCCGATTTACCCAAGTCTACTTTTTACATTTAATTTCAAAAACTGTTTTATTGGAGCTGAACTCCACAGAGCATATGGCGTCCGAGCTCTCCACAAAGTTTCTAGGGCATGGATGGCTTGCCACTGAAACACTTGGAGCATGAGCCAAAGTCCCTGGGGGATCCTTAAGGACATCCCATGGTGGCCACAAGAGTTAGGGCAAAAGGAGAGCAAGCTCCTTCATCTTTCTTCCTTCAGTTTTCCCTTGATAGAGTTCCCATCCCGACAACATGGCAGCCTTGGGCCATGTGACTGCTAGAGCTGGCAAGTGGGAAGACAAAATAAATGAAATAATAAATAATATAAATGAAGGGGGCTCCTAGAAATCGGGACTTTTTGTTATCTCTATGGCCTCAGATTCTCTCTCCCTCTTACTCTCTCTCTCTCTCTCTCTCACACACACACTTCTGCCTTGGAGTTTCTCATTCCACAACCACTCTAATAATGTCAAGCCTGGAATTCAGTTTTTCTATAAAATACTTCCTAACCCAAGCCACCTAATCCCTGCTCTCTCCAAAGCGATTTCCTCCCTTTGATCATCCCAACCTGACTTGCAGACAGCTTTTTCCACTATTGTGCAATTCACCTGAATGTGGTAAAATCTAAGAAATGCTTGTTGGGGAAAAATGCCCACAAGGCCCCACGTCGTGAAGTCCAATTTCAACACTTGAGCAAACGTTCCTTGATGGTCGACTGTGTCTGAAGCACCGGCCCAGGTTCTAGGGAGTGACAAAGAAGAAGCACAATCAGGGCCTCCCAAGTCCTCAGAACTCTCCAGCCTCCCCAGATCACTGCCAGGGCAATCCCATGACTGGACACTCCTCCAATAAGATCAGGGAAGGATAAACACAGAGATAGGGGAGGCCATGTGCTCCTAGCCGCCATGGTGGGCTAGAAGACGGGATTCAGTTAGGGCTCCCTCACTGGGAGCCCCGCCTAGGGAGGAAAAAAGGCAATGAAAGGGCTTTAGGAGACATGGAGCGGGCTAAGATCTACCCTTCTGGAGGCTTAAACAGAGTAGGAGCCAGTATCCTTGCTGGGTTCCAATACACCGGGGGAATTCTAGGAATCTGCTCCCAGTCCTTCCTGACTGGAGGGAAAGTGGAGGGGATAAAGAACAGTCCTCTGATGGATGGGAAGGGCTGATGGCTCAGAGGTTGCTGGGACAGACTGGCTGGATACACCAAAGGGGTGACCCGAGTCTCCTTTCTTTAAGGGAGACTGATGCCCTGGGCCATAGCAAGTGGCCATCTCTGATTCTTTGTGCTTCTTTTCTGATTTAAGACAAAGAAGCATAGAGAATCATGCAGGTGGTGATCTGGGGAGGTTCACAAGAAATTCAGAGCTCTGCATCTACAGGCTGGCCATGATGTCCACCAGACTGGTAGTGACCAATGGCAATGGAAGCAGCTCCATCAGCAACAGAAGTACACAGTGAGGACAGCTGTCTCTTCACGGGTCAGCCTACATTTCCTCAACTGTAAAATGGGGATTTTAATAGCACTTGCTTCACAGAGTTGTTTTGAGGATCTAATAAGATAATATAGTTGTAAACCTTAAAGCAATAGGGAAATATTAGCTATTTTTATCACCTGGTAAACTTAAATATCATGGTACAATTATTATTATCAGTGAGTAAACACTTCCTCTTGGTGGCTAGGGAGGGGGAAGGACAAGGAAGATAACGTGTAGAATTCTACACAAAGTCACTTTATAAACCCAGAGCCTAGCACCATTCCTGGCACATATTAGGTACTTCATAAATACTTGATTCCCTTTAAATATTTTCACTGACTCATTGCTGATCCTTTTCATATTTTTCATATATTCTAAGTTCCTTAAGGATAGGGATGATTCATTTCTTTATTTTTAAATTTTTCGACAGTATTTTATTTTCCAAATACATGTAAAGATAGTTTTCAACATTCATTTTTTAAGACCTTGTGTTCTAGATTTTTCTCCCTTACTTCCCCCTTGAGAATATCTTGGGGATGGGGGGGAGAGAGAGAAAGAAAAATTTGGAACACAAGATTTTGCATGTAAAGGCAAATGTTGAACACTTTTTGCATGTATTTAGAAAAATAAAATACTCTATTAAAAATGTAAAAAGAGAAATAAGAAGGTTGGTCTAAATGACTTCGGAAGCTCCTTCAAACTCTAGATTTGTTATTCTACAAAACTTTAAAGTGCTCTAGGAATATTAGTTGTTGTTATTGCTGTTATTATTATTAGCACACACACAAAGAATGAGAGTCAAGGAAGCAGACATTCAGTTAATTGCCTACTCAGTGCCTATGTGCCAGGCACTGAGCTAAATGCTACAGTCATAGAAAAACAGAAACATCAGCCTTGGGCTGATGGGGGAAACCCTAGACAATAAATGTGGAAGAATACTAATTCTACACAGTAACTGAGATAACCTTAGAGGAAACATCAGAGTGGGACAGGGCGGAAAGATTGCTTGCAGAAGGTGGGATTTTGGCTGTGACTTCGAAGTGATGCGGCAGGAGAGTGTGCAGGAGCAGTCACTGTCAGAAGATGGAAGGACCAGCTAAAAAAACCCGGGAGACCGGTGGCCATTGGGTTGTGGATTACTGGGAAGGAATAAGGTGTTAGAATATTAGAAAGAAGGGGCCCAAGCTACCAAGAGCCTTAAAAGCCAAACACAGGATTTTATATTTGTCACTGGAAGTCATAAGGAATCCCTGATGTTTACTGGCGAGGGGAGTGAGTGGACCAAGTGACCAAGACCTTTAAAGGCCAAACACAGGATTTTATATTTGACATTGGATGGTTACTGACTGGTCAGGTTTTAAGAAAGTCACTTTAGTGACCAAATGGAGAGTGAACTGGAACTGGAAGCAGACTGCTCCCGGATGGCTGTTCCGATGATCCAGGTATGAAGTGAGAGGGCTTGGGGAGAGGAAGGAGAGGAGGGGACCGGTGTCAGAGGGGAGGACCAGGTGGACTGGAGAGATGAAATGAAATAGAAAGGACAGGACCTGTCTTGTCTGCCCACATCCCCCACCCTCTTAGAAAGGAAGCCCGCTCCGGGCTCACGGGCACCCCTCGTGGTCTCATCTCCCAGCCTGAGCACTTATCACAGCCCTGAGGGTTGCTAGGCAATTTTCTCCCTGTTCTTTCTCTTTTCTTATTTCGGTAGACAAGCCAGTATTTTTCCAGAGCCTGGCCCCTGCGCCTTCTCCAAAAAGGCCCAGCCCTTCCCAAATTGCACCTGGGACCTTTTCATCAGTGGGCGGAAAGAACCCCACCCCCACCTCCGCCCCCCAAAGGTGTGCCATGGAAAACTTCGACATTTACAAGCGTGCTTCTGTGGATGGAAAAGCTCTGTCTCAAAGCATCATCAGGGCAGGGCCTCATTCATTCATCCACCAACTATTCAGTGACTTGGGGCAAGTTTTTATTTCACCCGAACCTCAGTTTCCCTCTCTGGAAAATGGAGACCATAATTCTCGCACTAGAGACAAGAAAAGCTCATCAGGTTATGAGTCGAAGTTCTGATTCTGCCCTTCTATTTACCACCCGTGAGATCTTGGGCAAGTGGGTTCACCTCTTTGGGCCTCTGTTTCCACATCTGTAAAACAAGAGGACGGGCTAGACTGGCTTTCTGAAATCCCATTTAGCTCTTGAGCTGGGTAGGGACGATCCCCTGTCTTCCTGACTGATTTCTTCATACACCTTAAAGCATGAAATAAATGTAACTTACTATTATAATTATGAAACCCTAAGACCACAGCTCTGGAGGTGGACGTCTCTCAAGTTACAGGTACGGAAACTGAACCCAGAGAGTTCATCACAAACACAGGATCCCAGGTCCAGAGCTGAAGGGTCCACAGAGACCAGTCAGTCCAACCAATCCAGGGCTTCCCAAGGTCATCTCGGTGCTAATTAACCAAGGTGGGATTTGAACTCAGTTCCTGGAGCTCAGGAGCCACTATTCCTTCCACCGGGCAGTGTCTTATATGGATTTTCCCTTTCACAGACTAACTCTCCTTAAAAGGAAAAGTTACATACATGCAGTAATGATATTATTGCATCATTAGCTCCTGAAGGGAGAATCCAGGCATTCAGAGATCCCTGGGATCCAGACCATTAGGAAAGGCACCAGCAACAAGGCAGGATTTCACTTCAATCAGGAAATATATGGGAGACCAGGGGAAAAGCAGAGATAAATAATACCTGGGCAGCTAGGGATGCCATAATGCACAGAGTCGGAATCAGCAAGACTTGTGTTCTGGAGTTCAAATTTAGCCTCAGACAGCTGTGTGATCCTGGGCAAGTCACTTCATCCTGTGCGCCTCTGTAAAATGAGAAGGAAATGGTAAAACTGCCCCAGTATCTCTGCCAGGAAAACCCCAGATGGGTCACAAAGTAAAACAAGACTGAAAGGACTGGACAACAACACACAAGAGCTGGGTCCCTCTCCTAGGGGAGCCTAGATTGGGAGCTGGAGTAGATGGAGAGTACTTCCAATCTATGCTTCTCATTTTATAGATTAGCAAACTGAGGCCTGGGGAGGGGAGAAAAATGACCCAGGATCATAGAAGGGACCTCAGAGACCCTCTCATCCACTCCTCTTATTTTATAGACTCAGAAAACTTTCCAAGGTCATCCTGGTAGTAAGCATCAAAAAACAGTATCTGAACTCAGATGCTCTGACTCCAAACTAGTCGGTCTCCATTCTCTCTATTATATTTTTCTGTGTTTAGAGAAAACAGAGAGGGCTCTTAGGGGATCAGGGAAGCTTCATGGAAAAGGTCGCCTTGGATCTGGGTCCTGGTCAGTAAACAAGAGTCTTATGTGAGCAAAAAATGGGGAAGGATGTGGGGAAAGGGAAGGATGTGGGAAAGGATCCTGAGAGGGGGAGAAGATCAGAATTAAACTAAGAGAAATGAGAGACATTCAATGGGTCCAGAGCAGAGGGTTTGTTTTAGGGAGTGGTGAAAAGAGAAAGATTTGGGGAAGATAAAATAGGGACAGATTGTATACAACAGGGCTGTTTGTCAGCCTTAGAAGTCAAGATGGAATCCTGTAGGCAACAAAGAAAGGTATCTGGGCAGCAGTGACTGATCTGACTAGTGATTTAGGAGCTAATCTGGAGGCACAAAAGGGAAGATTGGAGGGAATGATAGCAAAAGTCAAAAAGACATTGCAATCACCTATTATGCTCCATAGTTTCATTCATGTGCTCCCCCCCAAAATAATAAAACCCAATTCTTTTTAGGAGACACTGGGGCGACACGGGGGACATAGCTGTACCGTGAGCCTTTGGGATGGAAACTCAACCAGTTCTGCCACCTATGTGCAAGGCGCTGGCCCACGACACAATATTTCATCCCATTGTTTTTGGACCTGCTATCTCTCCCTACGCCTCCCCAGTTCCCTTTGGAGATCCTCAGCTTCCTTCAAGAAAATTACAACTTCTTACATAACTGCTAAAGCATTTATTTTCTGGCCCCTCCAGTGGCTAAGATTCTCACTTCCCTCCCAAAAATGACTTTGGGTGTATTTTCTACTCTGTATGTGTTGTGCATATGAGCAGGCACACAAAACCAGCAGAATATCATGCTACTGGGGGGCTGTTTCTGTTTTCTCCCTTCCTTTGTTCCTGCTTTTGTCTCTTTTCTTCCTTCCTTCTTCCTTCCCTTATTTCCTTCCCTTCCTCCTTGCTTTTCTTTCTTTCTCCTTCCTTCCTTTCCTTCTCTTTCCTTTCTCTCCTTCCCTCCTTCCTTTCTCTCTTTCCTTCCTTTTTCTCTCCTTCCCTCCTTCCTTTCTCTCCTTCCTTCCTTTCTTTCCTTCCCTCCTTCCTTTCTCTCCTTCTCTCCTTCCTTTCTCTCCTTCCTTCCTTCCATCTGGAACACAGTGAGCACCCAGTATTGGTCAAATTGAAGGCTCTTACTGAAACGAAGAAACAGTCTTATCTCTTGCAATCTCCTTCTGCCCCCTCCCTCCTTTTCTGCCCCCCCTTCCCCACTCCAGCCCACCCTCCTCTCGGCTGCCAAAGTGATCTTCCTAAAGCAAAGCTCTGACCCGTCAGCTACTCCCTCCCACCCCCACCCGGCACCCCCTAAACTCCGCTGGCTCCTCTTCTGGGCTGGAATAGAAAATCCTCGGGCTTTTCAAGGCTTTGCTGGCTCTCCTTCCGGTTTTGTTCTACCTAACCCCCCTCCCCACCTCCCAGGTAGGGCTCCTGGGGCTGGTCCCCCCCAAGCCCGGGTCCCACTTCCCCCACGTTGCACTGACCGCTTCCTCTCTCCCCGCCCCGCCCCCACTCTCCCCTTCCCATTTTAGTTTCTCTGCCTCCAAGTCCTCTTTCGAGTCTCCTCTCCTGCAGGAAGCATTTCCCAGAAACCCCCGTTTCTAGCGCTTCCAACTCACTTCCCCGTGAGGGTCTGTGACCGCTTACAAAGAAGCACCATGTAACAGTAACCCCAGTAGGTAACTGACACACGTTGGCTGCTCCCTGCATATTCTGCACGCATGTAGCTTGCCCGCTCTCCCCCGTCAGAGTCCGGGGGCTCGGAGCGGAGGGGCCGGGGTCTGGTTTTCGTCTGCCTTGCTCCCCCGGCCTCAGCAGAGTGCCTGACCTGGAGTAAAAGCCTAACAAATGCCTGGGACTGATCCGAGGGAGGGGGAGCCTCGGAGAGCAGGAGGGAGACGAGAAAGTGGAGGACCAAGTCTGTTACTTGCACCTCCCGCTGTCCTGCTCCCGGGACAAGGCAGGTCTCCGACACAGCTGGGTTTGGGTTTGTTTTTTCTCCAACAAGGGAAGGGGAGATGAGAGAGGATGGAAAATGTGGCAAGTTTGTTGTTGTTGTTTTTTTTTTCCCCAGACACCCACCTGGTCCCCGGTCCAGCCGGAGGACGGCTAACTAACTCCCCAGGACGCGCGGATGCCCGAGTGAGACCCCGTTTCTGATCACGCCCCCTGTCCAATCCCCCCCCTTTTTTTTCCCCACCCCCCACCTGCTCCATCTCAGGCAATTAGCTTCCCCAGAGAAAATCCCTCTTAAGGAGTTTTGCCTTTGGCCCGAGCCCACGGTCTCCATCCAGCTGAGTCGGTCTCAAAGGTGAATATCAAATAAATGCATTACAGATGTTTCCTTTTCCGTTTCTGGCTACTGCAGCTCGGGAGCCGGAGCCCTTCCCGCCGCGATCCAGGCCGCGTTTTCCTCCCCGCCGCACCGCCAACTTTTTCCAGCTGTGGTTATTTGATAATGATTTTTTTTTCCTTTCCCAATAAATTGTTTATCTCCGAAGCCTGAGTTTCAGGTGCTGCCTAATGGGCTGCAGGCGCCTTTTCCTCCAGGTGAGGGGCTCAGAACCGGAGACCCCAGGAACCCCCCGGGGCAGAAGGCTCCCGGAATTCTGGGGTCCCCCCCGCCCCAACTTCCAAGCGGGCCCGGACCGGCGCTGGCTGCGCCCCCTCTTCGGGGGCTTTGCCAGTGAGGGGGTGAAAAGCCCATTGGACCGAGGCGGCGGGTGACCTAGTCTGCCCCCAGGAGGGGGGAGCGCCCGGGCCCCCCTCCGTGCTCCTCCCCAGATCCCAGTCCTCCCCCCGCCAAGGAACGGGGCTCCCGGCCGGAGGCTTTGATCGCCGGAGTGAGCCGGGATCCAGAATACGTTGCGGGGGATTTGTGGGGACGGTTAAAAAAAAAAAAAATCCATCTTTATTTTCACTGATCTCCAACCCAAACGAGCGTTTCCTTTCATTCGAGCGTTGGCCACAAACGGGAGGCCGAGAAGGGTTCCAGAACCCGACAGGTCGGAGGCCCAGATCCATAAACAAGTAAGGGTGAGACCCCCGGGCTCCGAGGGAAGAGGTCACCCTCACCTGCTATCCGTCACTCACACCTTAGCCTGAATGAGTCTCAGAAGTTGTCCCGGGCATCCTGGGAAGGGATGGTGCCCCACCCCTCCCCCAGCCGGGAAAGTGTAGACAACCAGGAGCCTGGAGTCAGCGCAGCTGGGCCGGGGAAGAGATAAAGCGGCTGCGGGCCCCTCGGCCAGGTTTGAAATCTGAGCCCCGTATTGGGGAGGGGGGGGGGACTGTCCACTGGAAGCGACCACGTGCTGCAAAATTCACACTCAGGAGCCCCGGAAAGCGCCCCGAACCCACGTGCACCTTCCCACAGAGGTGGGGGGCTATGGCCGTGGAATACTGCAGACACTCTCCGCTGGGCTGAGACTGACTCCTTTTGCTCAATTATTTTTTTCCCCTATTCTTTTGTTCTTTGCTACTAAAAGGGCTGGAGCGGAGGGACTGCAGGAAAAATGAGAATGATGGGAAAAAATCAAATCAAATAAAATTCGCAGAGCCCCAGAGTCTCTTCCCCAGTGGGCCCTTAGCAGACAATTTGGTCCATGAGTGTGGAAAAGCTACCAACTCTAAGAAAGCCATTTGTGGGCAAGTCATTTGACCGAACTGAAACCAGTTTCCTCTTCTGGCTCCATGGTCCCTCCTGCTTCCAATGAAATAAATATCTACCTAGGAGATGTGGGGAAAGTACCTCGCTCTGCTATTCATCCGGGTCTCCCGTCTCTCTCTCTCTCTCCAAAATGGGCTTTAGTTTCCCTGGATTCTTATAAAATAAAGAGCTTGTTCTCCACTTCCCCCTTAGTTCTAAAGGGTTCTTTCAGCTCAGGATCTCATGAGCTGAGCGTCTATTAGGTTCCTTCCAGCCCTAATATTCAAAGATTGTAAAAATCCGAAACTATTGGGGGAAAGGAGAGATCAGCAATCAGAGCAATTAGACACAGCTCCAAAAAAGAGGGGGAGGGGGAAAGAGGGCAATGAGGGGAGTTACACTATTTATAGCCCCAGAATAAAGAGTTTCTTTTTCCAGGGATGGTGTGGACAGATACCAGATCTTCCTTTGTCTGGCACTTAGTAGGTGCTTAATTAATGCTTATTAATTGATTGACATTCATGGTAACATCATAGAAATCATCACCATCTTTAGAAGTTTCACTTCCCCCCCCCCCACCAAAGAGAGGAAAAAAAAAAAACCCATCCAACTCTTTTCTGAATCAATCAATCAGCACTTATTATGTTCAGGGTTGGGGGAGGGAGAATGTACCTTCATGCTCGTGATTCATGCCCCGGGAAGCTTCTTCTAAACTAGAAAGACAGAAAATGCGCAGGAAAAGATAAAAAACTGAAGCAGACCAACAATGCTAAATGGCAGGTGGGAGTAAGTGCTGCTCATTTTCACGGGAGGGAGACAGCCCTGTGGGCTGGAGTGTTTTTCTGGAGGGATGGGGGTGGAGAGAGGGGGAAGAGGAAGAATGAAGCTTTCGCCCAAAGGAGAGCACCCTTTCATCAGGTAGAAGTCCCCAGATCTGTCCTGGGGGAGCAGCTAGAGAAGGGGAAAAACATTCTCCCTGTAATAAGGATGGAAAAAGGAGTGGAGAATTAGAATGGTGCCTTAGATGTAAAATCAGGAAGAACTGGATTCGAATTCTCCCCGTGACACTTAGGAGCTGTGTAACTCTCATCAAGGCACATCAGAGGTCAGGGCCTCAGTTTCCCTATTTGTAAAATGAGAAGTTTGGACTCAGTGGCCGCTTGAGGTCCTTCCAGATTTAAATCTAGGAGGATAAATGAGAAGTCATTCTGGACTGGAGTAGGAGATTTCCTCAGAAGCACCTCCCCCCCAAAAAAATCCCCATTTTTTCTCACTATAGCATATATCATATAGTGGAATCCTCCCTCTTGCTCTGCTGTAGCCACCTTGTTTTCTCAGGCCCAGACGCAGCTCTCCTGCAGACCTCAGTGTTTACACAGAAGCAGGATTTATCTCAGTTTCGGGAGGTCCTGGGCTGCCCCGGCCCTAGATCATCATTAGTTCCATCAAAGGAACCATCTGACATCTGAGAGAGCAAGATGCATGACATTCAAATTGGAAACAGCCTGGTGGGCCGGAGAGCCCAGAATGGCGGGGAAGCTGTGGCCCTGAGCAGGAATAGCCCCCGATCCCAAGGCACTGTGGGCAGTGGTATCAATTGCCTGCTTGTGTTGGCTTGGAAAGCCTTTCACAATGGCCTTCCTCCCACCCAAGGCTCCATCTCCCCCCTCCGAGCCTTTTCCCCATGCCTGGAATGCCCTCCCTCCTTTTGTCTTCCTTCCAGTTCTAGCTAAGGGCTTTTCTTAATCAATTTTCTCTGAATATATCGAGCATGTACATGGAGATTTGCACGTTACACGATGATCAGTTCTGATGGACGTGGCCCTTTCCCACAGTGAGCTGATTCGGACCAGTCCCAAAGGTCTTGTGATGGAGAGAGCCGTCTGCCCCCAGAGAGAGGACTATGGGAAATGAGTGTGGACCACAACATAGCATTCTCACTCCTTTTGTTGTTCTTTGTTCGCATTTTGTTTTCTTTCTCATTTTTTTCCTTTTTCATCTGATTTTTCTTGTACAACAGATTTATGGAAATATGTATAGAAGAATTGCACGTGTTTAACATATATTGGATTACTTGCCATCTAGGAGAGGGATGCGGGGAAAGGAGGGAAAATTTGGAGCACAAAGTTTTGCAAGGATGAATGTTGAAAATTATGAATATATTTTGAAAATAAAAGGGTTTAATTAAAAAAAATTTTTTCATGTAGTTTCCCCCATTAAAATGTGAGCTCCTCAGCCTTTCCTTGAATCTCTAACACTTAGTCTTTCATCTGCATTTTACAGACTAGGAAACTGAGGCTTAAATTAAGCGACTTGTTTAGGATTCCAGATCCAAGTAAGCATTAGAACTCAGGTCTTCCCAGCTCTAAATCTAGCCCTGTATTCATTCATTCACCAAAGAAAATTCCAAAATTATTCCCAGGAAGAAATCCTAGGTGGGAGTTGGGGGGGGGGGGATGAGGAGCTAGTCCAAAGTGGAGATCAAGAATCAGACAAAGGGAGAAAGTGGAAAACAGAAAGCTGAGAAAGGAGGGGAGGGTGGGGGTGAGTGGGTGTGGATGTGAAAGCCAGGCTGGAAATCTAACTGCTCAGAGGCAATACTAATCCCTCCAGGTGCCCGGGGAGCCTTAATGCTCCGGAGAGACGGGCTGATGGCAGCCCCTCCCTGCCAGGTTTAAATTACAGGCTCTCCTAAAAGAGCCAGAGATACCATCTCCCAGGCTCCCCTCCATCTCCTGCCTATTGACACAGCAATCAATGCGGTTAGCCCAGATTGGGCCTGATAGCAGAACCGCCTCGTTAGGCAGAGTGGGTGTTAAAAGCAATGCGCAGCCGGGGATTCCTGGAAGCGGGGCCCCAGCAGGAGCAGTGAGGCGTGAGGGCAGGCTGGGGCTTGTGCTCCTGGGAGGCCCTCCCGCCAGCCCCCAACACTGGGAGCTCCCTCCCAAAGCCGGGCCCTCCCTGGACCCCAGCTCGGACCTGGAAGGCGCTTGGGAGCCCCTCACCCCAAGCAAACCCCTCATTTTACAGAAGGGGAAACTGAGCCCTGGAAAATGGAAAGGGGAGGGGGAGCATTTGAACCCAAGTCCAACTCGCTGTTACACTTTCTTGGCTCATTTTGGTCCTAATCAGGGTCCCCAAAGTGATCCTCTTCCCATGCCTTCCACAGACAGGGGAGCGTCAACATGTCACTGTAGCATGCAAACATGGCACAATGTCCCTTCTCCTAAGGAGGACTGACTGAGAATGCAGAGAAACATGGGAAGACTCTGAACAGATTCAGAAGGAAACAGAGAACTGGAAAAACTGTATTCCCGGTGGGGGCCATAGGATGCTGAAATGCAGCTCACTTGTGTGTCACGACATCATCTGCCTCATGTCATGGTCCTCTTCAAGAACAAAGGACAAACTCCACCCCCAACCCCCAACACCATCCAACATCAACCCCAAACCCAACCCTAACCCCAACACCCAACACCCAACCAAAAACCAATAACCCCCAACCAACACCAATCCCAACCCCCAACACCAGTCATCAACCAAGCCCAACACCAACCCTAACCCCCAACCCCCAACCCCAACCTCCCACTCCAACCAACAACCAACAACTCCAACACCAATCACCAAGTACCAACTCCAACCCCCAATACTAATCTTGACCCCCAACCCCCAACCAACCCCAACAAGAACAATGTGCAAACTTGACCCTAAATCAGGGAGATGAGAAAGTCGCTCCCTTTCCTCTTTAGTTATGGGAGGTTTTTTATCAGCCTCTGGTTTCATGGCTCTCCCAATGCCTGTCTCTGTAATTTACAATCCTATAAAGTTACCTGGGTTGTGGATATTTTGGGTTGTTTGCTTGAACTAACTTTCCTTCTTTTCTGTTCTCATTTTAAAAGACAGATCATTTGTGGGGAGCAAGGGAAGAGAAGAAGAAGGAGGAATCCATTGAGAAATATAGGTGAGATAAAAATGTAAACATTTCATTTTTTTCAAAAGTGTAAATGAAAAAACAATATGAAATAAGCTTAGTGTTGCATAATTATAATGACTAAACTTGGTCCTGAAGAAACCAAAAGTAAATGGGTCACCCCACCTTCCTTGCAGAGGGTATGGAACATTTCATAAATGCTCAGAGTGAGCTGATTACTTCTGATTTGTTTCCTTTTCTTTCTTGGAGGGAGGAAGGTAGAGATAGAAGGTTTTTTTTAAAGAAATAAATGTGATATTAAAAACTAAAATTTAAATTTAAAAAAATTTTAATTTTTTTAAAAGGAGGAGAAATAATTTGTAATCCCCTGAGACCCTAGGCCATTTGAGATCTGTGTAACGTTCAGACAGAAAAAACAGGGAACATTGAGGGTCAGAGTAACATTTACATCTTCCAGGATGGGGAGCAAGAAGACAAAGCTTGGTCCAAGAGGGCCTGTATGGTCCAGACTCCCCTGGATGGCTTAATAAGCAAGCATTCATCCTGGGCAGGCAAGGGGGATATTGCTGGCTACTGGCAACTCATTTCAGAAGGTCCCACCCTTACCCAAAAGTTTTATGAACGATTATAGGATCAGAGTGATAACTCCACTCCAAAGGTTCCTTGAAGTTTCTGTTGATGGTTGAAATGCAAAATGATGGCATGGGCTTAGACTTCTACCAGCTGACATCTTGAAGGGGAAGAGAAAGGTTTCAAACCACGATAATGTCTGAGAGAATGGGGAGTAAGTGGCTAAAAGGTTCAAGGGAGAGGGTAGAGACAAATTGTGTTTCCTTCACAATTCCCTGATGGAATGAATCAATGGCCTATTTAACACCCAACCCCCACGAGTCAGAGTCATTAGCTTAGGGACCCCAAGATTTCACATTTGAGCATGGACCCCAGAAAGATAAGGGTGCCTCCTTGTTTCAGCGATCCAGGATTTTTATACCAATACCCTGAAAGGAAAAAATTCAGCCAGCCTGCTTAGGCCAAAATGTTTTGAAGGAGGTTGAATCCTGGTTATGATCAAGCTCTGTGCTTTCCACTTGAGAGGAGCCCCTCAGGATATTTCTTTCTTTGAAATTTCAGGGGCAGGGGCATGCCAGGGATGACCCTAAGCTGTAAATCTGGGGAAGGAGCTATAGGCAGTTGAAGTGATGATTACAACTTCATGAAAGCTTTAAGAGAAGCTACATGGGATGCAGAAAAGCATGTGACAAAATCCAATATCCATTCCTATTAAAAACACTAGAGAGTAGAGGATTCAATGGAGTTTACTTTAAAATGATCAGTAGCATCTATCTAACACCATCAGCAAGCATCATAAGGAATGGGGATAAACTGTAACCATTCCCAATAAGGTCAGGGGTGAAACACTATCCCCATCACTATTCAATATTGTATTAGAAATGCCAGCTTTGGCAATAAGAGAAGAGAAAGAGAGAAGCTACATGGGGGAGCAAGAGAACCAGGTTCTAGTCCTGGATTTGCCATTGACAAGCTATCTGATATTGAGAAAATCATCCCTCCTCTCCCCCTCTCCCCAGGATCTCAGTATTCTTATGTATAAAAGGGTTAATGGAAAAAATGTGGTTTAGAAGCAGAGAATCAAATCCTACTTCTGCCTCTTATTAATTGGGTTAAGTCTTCATCTCTTATGAAATGAGTGGTTAAACTAGATGGCCACCAAGGTCCAGATCTTCATCTATGATTAACCAACCAACAATCAACAAGCATTTATTGAGCACCTACTGTGTACCAGGCACTGTTTTTGTTCAGTTGTATCCAACTCTACGTGACCCCAAGTCCACAGAATTTTCTTGACTAAGATACCGAGGTAGTTTGCCACTTCTTTTTCTAGTGCATCCTTCATTTTGCAGTTAAGGAACTGAGGAAAATAGGGTTTAAATGACTCACACAACTAGTAAATATTTAAGGGGAGATTTGAACTCGGATCTTTCTGAATTAGGATAGAGCCTGGTATCTATGCACTGGACTACTTAGCTGCCTCAGGCTCTGCAGGTGCCAAACATACAAAACAGAAATGGAAAGAGTCCCTGCCTACAAGGAGCTTCCATTCTTGGTGACTTGAGACAGTACAAAACAATATGGAGAAATGGGGAAGTCAGGGGATGGGACTAGCAGCTGTGGTATCCTAACTTCCTGTGTTAGTTGGATAGAATTTTTTTTGGGGGGGATTACAGTTTATTTTGCTTTTTTTGTTTCCCATGTTCTTTTTTCTGTTTTTATTATTTTTATTAAAGCTCTTTATTTTCAGAATATATGCATAATTTTCAACATTCACTCTTGCAAAACCTTGTGTTCTAAATTTCTCCCTCCCTTTCCTCCACTCCTCTCCCCTAGATGGCAAGTAATCCAGTATGTGTTAAACATGTGTAGTTCTTCCATATATATTTTCACAAATATCATATTGCACAAGAAAAATCTGATCAAAAAGGAAAAAATGAGAAAGAAAACAAAATGCAAGCAAATGACAACAAAAGAGTGAAAATGCTATGCTGTGATCCACACTCAGTTCCCACAGTCCTCTCTCTGGGTGCAGATGGCTCTCTCCATCACAAGGAACTGGTCTGAATCCTCTCATTGTTGAAGAGAGCCACGTCCATTCTGATTGATCATCACATAATCTTGTTGCCGTGTATAATAATCTCCTGGTCCTGCTCACTTCCCTCAGCATCAGTTCCTGTCAGTCTCTCCAGGCCTCTCTGAAATCACCCTGCTGGTCGTTTCTTACAGAACAATAATGTTCCATGACATCCATAGACCACAATTTACTCAGCCATTCCCCAACTGATGAACATCCACCCAGTTTCCAGTTCCTTCCCACTACAACCATTCTTGCATGTGTGGGTCTTTTCTGGATAGAGTTTTGAAAGAGGTGAATGATTCCGAGAGAAGGGGGAAATGCTCCTCTGCTCTGTGGGACCCTGTCATCCCTAAGGTCCCATCCAGCTCTTGAGCCCGGATCCCTCGGTCTCTAAGGTCCAGTGACATTCTCTGGAAACCAGAGGACCTGCGGATGGAGAGCAGGGAGCCCATGGCCACAATGTTCCCATTCCGAGCCTTGTCGTGGTCAGTGAGTCCCCTTTGATCATCTCCCAAGGAATTCCAAGGACTAACCAGAGCAGTTTTCGCCCTGGGATTCACCACATCCCTTTGTGATGGCCGCTACCACAAAATGGGGCCTCCAATGTCTGTCTGTCTCCTAGATCTGGGAAGGAGCCAGAGACCCCTTTAGGCAATGGGACTGGTCCCCACCCCCACCCTGGACTCCCTTCCCAGAGGGAACCGCTTCAGGCAGAGCTTGCTGGAGCCTCTGGAGTAATGAAATGCATGACCACATACTCTGGCACTTACCTCCCCGTGTGCCACCTCCCAGGTGACAGGGGGAGAACATGAAGGAGGTCTGATTATCCTTGTCTCACAGGGAGGGAGGATGGCTCAGTGGGAAGGACATCATCTCTGAAATCCAAGGACCAAGATTTAAATCCCACCTAGGAGGCTTTTTGTGTCTCCCTGAGCGAGTGACCCCAGTTTTAAAAATCTTATGATGCTGAAGTCCCTAAAGCTCCCTGGGCCTGGCCCCCGAGGCCCTTTCCAGCTACAGAGCTTAATCTGATTAAGAATCCCAGGAGTCAGAGTCCATTGGACAAGGCAAGAGAGGCTCCATAACTCCTGGGCACAGGCCAGTGACCACCTGATTCCCCTTCAGTCCAGAGTTCTCTGTGGTTAAAAAGGGGGCCCTGATTGTCCTTTTTGGTAAACCTCCCTGGGTGTAGCTTTTAAAAACCATGGCCTCAGTCCCGGGTTAGTGCAGCAAGTCTAGAACCCAAAGTCTTGTGTTCCAGTTCTCCTTAGGGCTGTTGGCCACAGGGGACTAGGACTTATTCCTTTGCCTTATAATTTTCCTCTGGGCCTCCATTCCCCACTCCATAATAGGAGGAGTTTGGGCTCCACCTCCAAGATCTCTTCTAGCTCTAAATCTCTGATCCTGTGGATGGGGGAGGGGGGTGGGAGGACCAGATGCCATCACAATTCCTCTAGGTTTGGGATGTATAAAGAACAAAGGGTCAGACGTAAAGGTATGAAGACATCCCATCAAAATGGCCCTTACAGCTGTGTGGCCAGGGGTTCCAATCCTGCCTCTCATGTTTACTTGTATAAACTGTAAAATAAACTTGCAAAAGGAAGATTAAAAATAACCAGAGCAAGAGGAAGGCCTGTGTTCCAGTCCCATTTCTGACCTGACTCGGACAGCCTCAGACTTAACTCAGGTGGGTGAGGAATCCGGACAGCTCATTTGATCTCTGAGTACCCTGGGAAATTCTAAAGGCGTAGAAGCTGCAGTTGCCTACTGCTTTGCCTTGATAATTATTTCCTATATTCAAGAAATCACAGGATCAACAAGAACAAAAACAAAATCTTTCCTTTATAATAATATCCAAAAATAACAATTATTTAACAATAGCGTAACATAATAATGATATGTAATAAATATATATGGTAAATAATAATAAACATAACAAATCTTTGCTTAGCAGTAATAGAAGGAACAATAATAACATAGCATAACATAATAATATAATGCATTTATTGCATTAAATTATTATATGATTGTATTATAATATTTATAATTATAATAAATAATACATTATAAATGAACATATAAATATATTGTAGTGAACAATAACATGACATAAAAATTTTTTGCTTAATAATAACCATAATAATAGCTGATATTTGAAGGTAAACTAACAGGACAGGCACTTAAATCTTTGTTGATTGGGAAGATTAAATGAGCAGGATATATAAAGTACTTTGCAAACTACATAAGTCAATGAATCCACCAAAAATCTTGTTAGTCACTTACTATGAGCAGGCATAGTATAGTTGGGACTATAAAAGCAGCAATGAAAAAGAGCCTGCCCTCAAGCGGTTTATGTTCCTTGGGTCCCTATAATTATTCCAAAGCATTTTCCTTGTAGTAAATAGAACAGTCCTTATCCCCATTTTACAGATGAAAATGCAGAGGCTCCCCCTCAGTGACTTTCCCATCTGAATTCGCATAGCCCCTACACATCGGAAGCCTGAATCCCAACCTCGGACTCCCCTATCCCCCAAGACAAACACTTGAAGAAAGAGGAGAACTCAGTAACCTTTTGGAGCCAAAGGGAAGGATATGGAGTCAGAGATCTTAGAAACATGAGCCCATCAGCTAGAATGACTGTAGATGGTGATGATTGCCCTATGATGAGTTCCGGTTTCACACCCAAGGGTTCCCTTGCCTGCCGTAAGGGAGGAACCCTCTAAAGTGAACGTAAAAATAGTTAGTTCCGGAAACCAGACTACGTACAGGCCTTGCCAGGCTTGCCAGCAGGTACAACATTTAACGGATACAGTTTTTTGCTTAGCATTTTAAGACTTCCAAGGTGCTTTCCAAATAAGTCCATGAAATCATCAGTTCTAATTTTATTCTTCCCATTTTGTGGATAAGCAAACCGAGGCACAAGGTGACCTGCAAAACATAAGCAGAACAACCGGGACTCGACTCCTGGGATCATCCATCTAGGAGGAGGCTCAGAGGCCACCGGGTCCAACCTTTTCATTTTACATTTTAGGAAAACTGAGACGTGAGTTAAGTGGTTAAATGAACGATTGCCCGAGGTCACACAGGCACATAAACTTGAAGACCCGTGCTTGCTCTTTCAACACCAGGCTGTCCCCGGTCAGTCAAGTACCTAGAATCCAGCTGGTGATCGTGATTGAGTCACCAGTAGCATGCCTGGGTGGTTAACAGCAACAATAATGGGAATAATAGCTCACAGTATTATTATGCTATAAGACTTAAAGTGTGTTCTCTTTATTAGAACCCTAGGAGGTGTGAAGAGGTTATTAGTTCCATTTTACAGATGGGAAAACTAAGGCTCATAAGGGGAAGGTGCTTGCCCACAAGATTTGAGTCCAGATTTCCTGTCTTCACATGTGGCCCTTTCTGACTCACAAAGGGTCCAATTGGTCCTAGAAGTTGTGGAGATGAACCGTTTGAAGAAATGTTCAAGAAATCCAACTAGAGGTCATCGCCCAAGGATCTCCTCCCTCTCCTAAGAGCGTGTAACTTCTTGAGCATGGATTCCACTTCACATTCCTGTTTTGCCTCTGGGTTCCCCTGATGGCCTCTGAGCAAATTGCTTAACCTCCCAGTCTCAGCTTTCTCATCTGTAAAATGGGAATGATGATACTTCCCTACCTCATAGTCGAGTTATGAGAATTAATTAATGTTTATAAAGGACTTGGAGATCCACAGATGAAAGGCACCATAGAAGCACAAAGTATCATTATTATAATTACATTACATTATTATATCTCGGGCCAAGTGCTTTCTGCAGCTCTCCTTATTACTGGGAGTGGGCGATGGGGGTAAGATAAAGCCAAAATCACCATCCACCATCAGTCAGAGCTTCAGCCCAACTCCAACCAAATCTAAACTTGGGGAGATGCAATCAGGCTTGGGAGACCGACAGACAAGCCTCTTCAACCCCAGATTTCCCCCCGGGGCAGAAAGACAATGGGAAAGATTGTACTTTCCTGTGACCACTGAAACCGAGTTCTGGAAACTATGGGTCGTTTGGGAAAGAGCATGGCCCAGGCTCCTACCCACCCCATCTGGTCCTCATCCTCTCAGGCCTTGATGGAGACGGCCGGGGAGCTCTGAGAATAAATACCAGCCTCCCCTCCTCCCTCGGTCCACCCTCTGACATCCAGGACAGCTCCCGTTAGGGGCTGGTGGGTGAGGGTCCGGGAAGACCATCAAAGGAACATCATCGACATCCAAGTCCTCAGGGTTATACATCCTTCCCCATCCGCCATGGTTATGGCAGTGACCGGCCAGGAGACGTCCGCCCGTCTGCTTTCTGCAAGGCCACGGAACCTCTCCGTCTGACTTGCAGCTCCCCCACTGGAACAGGAGCTTCCCAAGTTCGCGACCAGCTCGCTTTTCTATTTTTATGCTATTTTATACTCCCCATTTACACTCCAGATACATTATGGGCACACAGTTGTTTGTAGAGTGTTTCTCCCAGTGAGCTCCTGAGATCAGGACCCATATTCTTTGCAATTGTTTGTTTTTTGTATTTATTGGGGGGCACTCCTTATAATCAGTTCCTGACACATAGTAGGCATTTAATTCCTGTGGACCGGTTAACAAATGTTTTTTTCATTCATCCCTAAAGTTGGGAATTGAGCGGGACTCTTGCTTTGCAGGCTCTGTCTGTGGAGGCCCCCTTTGTGTTAAGCCAGGTCCCTCTGGTTGGATGTCAGTTCCTTCCTATTATTGCAAGTCAGACCCTGTTTGGAAAGTATAACAACAAGGGAAAAAAATCAGCCAAGCTTCAGATATGAAAGCGAACCCCCTCAGTGTTTATTGAACCTCTGATAATTCTCGAGTTTGCCTATCATCACTTATTTCACAATTCTCCAATCTGACTGGGTAGGCAAAAGTTAGATCAGAAAGAAATATAATTACCTTTTTTATGAGCTTATGACATGGTTCCACCCATCTATCCTGCCAGCTTGTCCAGTCACTCACAAATTATGATATACATACTATAAATTATATAATTATCAACCTATAATTACACGCAACATATATATTAATCCCCCTGGAGGAGATCGGGCCCCCAAGATTACGTGTCCATGCCCCTCAGTCCCTAGGGAAAATGCCCACTGTGAGGGGAGAGGTTAATGCATTTCCAAATATCGTAGCCATTAGGCTAAGACAACAAAGGCCTCCCTCCCATTGGGATGCATACCTCCCTCCCTTACCCCCCCCCCAACATCTCATCTCCTTTCCTCGTAAAGTCGAAAACCTCAGACTTTGACGTGAACAAATCTGGACATGTGTGTGCAAACCTGAAAGGGGGGGAGCGAGAAGAATGAGCTTTCTCAATCGAGGAAAACTGCTGGTTCCACAAAAGCAAGAAGGGAGGCGCAAAAGCAGACAGAGACAGGAAGGACAGGGGGAAAGTGCCTGGACCTTCCCAATGTGGCTAAACCAAGAGCCAGAGGAGCAAGTCTTCTCTTTCTCCCATTTATTTAGATCCTCAAAAGAAGAGACTTTAGATTACAATCCTTCAAGACTATAAAGACCTAAGTTCAAATCCTGCCCTGATAATTCATATCTGCGCAGCCCTCAGCAACTCACTGTACTTCTCTGCCTCCGTTTCCTCACCTATAAAAAGAAAGGGGTTGAATTTGATGATTTTTATGGTTACTCCCAATTCTCGATGTTTAATCCTATGACCAGACAAGACTCACAGATGCTCCTCAATCTTATTCCCTATGTCATCCTAGCATTTGTGCATGGACACACTTCCTCAATTGCCTCATTGTCTTTCAGAGGTAACCCTGGGTTTTTTGTTGTTGTTGTTGTTGTTCTTCTTCTTCTTTTTTTTTTTTTTTTGTATTCTTTCTTCCTTATCTTCTTTTTTTTTTTCATTATAGCTTTTTGTTTGCAATTTATATGTATGGGTAATTTTACAGCATTGACGATTGCAAAACCTTTTGTCCCAACTTTTCCTTTCCTTCCCCCCACCCCTTCCCCCAGATGGTAGGTTGACCAATACATGTTAAATATGTTAAAGTATAAATTAAATACAATATTAGTATACATGTTCAAACAGTTATTTTGCTGCACAAAAAGAATCGGACTCTGAAATATTGTACAATTAGCCTATGAAGGAAATCACAAATGTAGGCAGACAAAAATAGAGGGATTGGGAATTCTATGTAGTGGTTCATACTCATCTCCCAGAGTTCTTTCACTGGGTGTCGCTGGTTCAGTTCATTCCTGCTCCATTGGAATTGATTTGGTTCATCTCATTGCTGGAGAGGGCCAGGTCCATCAGAATTGATCATCATATACTATTGTTGTTGAAGTGTATAATGATCTCCTGGCCCTGCTCATTTCACTCAGCATCAGTTCATGTAAGTCTCTTCAGGCCTTTCTGAAATCATCCTGCTTTTCTTTGACTACCCCAGAGAGTTCTGACAGCTGTCACTATGAAGTCTGAATTATTTGGTGTGCGGAATCGAGGACAGATTGGGTTTCTTTCATATAAGGATGAGACTGGCCAATCCTGAAGAACATCATCCTTAATTTGACCCCAGAAGGATGAATTTTCTAGCTATGGGAATTCTGAAAGAGTATTTTCAAAGTCATAGAAGGCTAATGAAATTAGGCTCATCAATTCAAAGCTGGACGGCTTTTTCTGAGGGGAAACTGAGGCACTTTGATACTTTGGTGGATCTGGGAATGACCTACTGTGGATATTCCCTCTTCCCACACAGAGGGGGGATTCCATTCTTATCTGTCCATCTTGGGGAATCAGTCCATATCCTTCCATAAATCTTCCATTAGAAAGGGGGTGGGAGCCCACTCAATGAACAGGCTCTCGCCCTCACTTTCTAAAACCATTCCTCATTTTTTTCAGTCGTACACATCTCTTCTTCAGGTCTCTTTTGTACCATGTTGTAACTGCTCATGCTCACCACATGTTCTTTGGATCATCCTCAATCTGAGAGTCACACAAAGTCACCAGAATTTATGATGAAAAATCTGGACTTCTTACTCAGCAGCTTCAGAGGCATTAAAAACAGAAGGACTTTTTATTTTACTAGTGTCTTTTGTTTTTATGTCCACTCTATTTCCCAGTGTATCTCTCAGACTTCCCCTGCCCAGAAAGCCATTTCTTATATCAAAGAATAAAGAAGGGGAAAATGCAATTGGGAAAATAAGATCAGTGTGGTACACAGTATTCCTTATCCATAGTCCTCCACCTTTGCACATAAGGAAGGACATGAGTTCCTTATGCCTTTCTCTGGGGTCCAATTGGTCACTGCATTCTACTTTAATTGTTCTGAGCTGGCATTTTCCCCCTTGACATTGCTATAGTCACCATGAGTATTTTTTCCCATTTCTACTCACTTCCCATTGTATCTCTCCATCCTAATGTCCTCCTGCCTTCCTGAACCCCTCATATTCATCATTCCCGACGGGGCACATCCCACTCATTGAGTCTCTCCTCCATCAGTGGCGCTGGGTCCTCTCAGCAGTTTCTCGGAGTATTGACATATTTTACGTGGAGCCTGGGAATGGCCTCGGAGGTGATCCCATGAGGCTTTGCTGTCAGATGATCAAGGAGGCTGCTTGATCCTGTGCCAAGATCCTATCAAGGGAAGCTCTGCTGGGTCCTCGTGAGAACAGAGTCCAAGTGACATCGAGAGTCAATTCATTGAACCTGCCCAAGAAAATGGTCATAGACTCTTGCCAGCTGTGAGCCCGAAACCATTTACAGCACCTAATAAACCGTCCTCTTCCTGCTTGGCACTCCGGCGGATGCCATGGCACCTGGCACACCCTGGCTGAATCACCTCAGTCCCCTCGCAGGCTGCTGTGGACCGGGAGTGAGGGAGGAGAGGGGAGCGTGAGAAAGATGAATGTCTCCCGGGTCACTGCAAGCATCCCCCGGTCCCCGGCGCCCACCACGCGTCCTGACCAAGGGCCTCACCCTGATCTCCTTTTCCTCGGTCCCAGCTAAAGTGGGCCCGGCCAATGACCCTGTTTAGTCAGCATTAAAAAAGGTCTGATTCTAGGCCCTGGAAGGCCCATTTTCCCTCCACTCCCACTAGCTCGGCCATTCTTCAAATTCTGATCATATTTTCAGGTCCAAATTGTCTCGCCTTCTCTCTGAAATTCTTGTGTGAAAACTTTCTCTGCCGATCCAGATGGGCTTCACATCTGGTTCAGAATATGTGCCTCCCGTCTGGCTCGTACATCCTGCCTCGGGCCGCGTCCCTAGGATCCAACATAAACTCCAACACCTGGTCTGGCTCTACCTAGTCATCCTGATTGGTTCCTGGGCCCCTCAGTCCAGCCCAAACAGCTGCCTCACTGACCCCTGATGTTCCTTCTCCGTCTTGGACTGGGACCTGTGATTTCTAATCGGCGTGGGGACTCCCAACAAGGAGACTCCTTTCTTTGGCGGGAGCAGACTGGCATCTCTTCTGCAACATTCAGACTTTGCCAGGCAAGTGTGGAAGCTTCCCTTCTGAGGGGCAAGGGTTCCACTGACCCAGGGCCGCAAGGCAGGAGCTGTCAGAGCGATATGTGAACGCCCCATCCACCACGGGGACTCCATAATGGGGTTGCCTGAGATTTTTAGTGAGGAAGCTAAGACATTGTATGAGATTTCAGCTCTTAGCTTCTTGACTCCAAGACCAACTGTCTATCCAGTGTGCTGTACTGATTCATA
This sequence comes from Sarcophilus harrisii, assembly GCF_902635505.1. NCBI lineage: Eukaryota > Metazoa > Chordata > Mammalia > Dasyuromorphia > Dasyuridae > Sarcophilus > Sarcophilus harrisii. The sequence continues at coordinate 450,076,177 of NC_045429.1, read as the reverse complement.
TATATATATATATATATATATATATATATATATATATATATACTGTATTGATTCATATATATAGTACTAATTCATATATATATATGTACTGTACTGATCCATATATACATATATATACTGATTCTTATATATGTATACTGTTCTAATTCTTACACATATATATGTGTGTGTGTGTGTATATATATATACTGTATTTATTCATATATATGTATATATGTACTGTACTGATCCATATATATATATATATATATATTACTGATCCATATATGTATGTACTGTACTGATCCATATATGTGTGTATATACTATATTTATATATAGCATGCACTTGATAGATATTTTTGAATAACTAACAGGTCTTTAATCAATATCCTCACCATTCTCATCACCACTGGCAGGAACGGGGAGAAATGGGCTCCATCAGCTTTGGGATTTTGTCCACAAGGACGAGCTTGAAGTCTCCAGCCACCGACTGGAGACTCCCTTGTGGGGGGCCCCTCTCCCGGCCAGTGGACCGTCCTTTGATCACATTTTGTAAAGAACCATTTGCACATTCAGATTTAAAGCCACTTGAAATGGTACCAACGTTGCTGTTTTCATTACCATAAAAGCCACATTGAGCATTTATGGAAACTCAAACATGTGTACTGACATATGGCAAAATTTTCACTTACTGTATCTTTTTAGCATTGGGCTGACGAGGGAGGCATCTGTGCTGAAATCAGTGGGATCGAAGCGGCAACAAAAAGCCAAGCTGGGAAAGAAGAGAGTTTTCAAGGCTGGGCCGGGGCCTTGCCCTCCCCCCACCGGGGCGTGTTATCCGGGACCAGCAGCAGCCGAGGGGACACGAGCCGGGCAGGGGATGAAGGAGTCTGGTTAGGACTGGGGTGTCTGACGCCTGGGGCAGAGCTGGGGGAGGGGGTGCTGCAGGTGCTGCACAAGGCACAATGTCTAGGCCCATGGGTCTTCCCTAGGGAGCTGCATTGCTCTCCCCAAGGACTGGACACGGTGCAGAGAAGCAGGCCTCCCAAAGGTGCTGATTGGGTCCTGTTCACACAAGGCTGGGGATCCTCAAATGTCCCTCTGGCTGGGCAGAGAAGGGCCCAGAGAAACACGCACTCACCTCTCCTGGAGCCCCTGCAGGTCCCTGCTCTGCAGGCCCATCACTTGGGACCAGCCTGTGCCGCCTCTCTCTGCTAAGGGCCGTGGTCTGCAGGAATAGTCCCTCCGGCACACCTGACTGCTCTGAGGAGAGAGACCTGCAAGCTTTCTTCCCTCTGCTGAGCTGAGGAAACATGCCCCTGGGGATGTCAGCGCCCGAGCCAATACCCCAGTGCCCTCAAGCCTGTCTCAGTCTCCAAGGGAGCTGGAGGCAGAGCCAAGTGGGCTGTGTGGGCAGAGGGGAGTGCTTAAGGGTTCCTGAATCATGGTCCCACCAAGACTTCCAGAAGCCTCCATCTGACTGTCTGTCTGTCCATTTATCTCTGTTTGTCTGTCTGTCTGTCTATCTATATATCTATCCATCCATCCATCCATCTGACCACCTGTCTGTCCATTTATCTAACTATTTATCTGTCTGTCTCTCTGTCTGTCTATCCATCCATCCATCTGACCAGCTGTCTGTCCATCTATCTCTCTATGTCTGTCTTCACTAGGAAGCTTTGCCCAAAGTCACACGATGTAGTCCATGGCAGAGCTAAGTCCTGCCTCCCAGGCCAGGGAGTCTTTCCTCTTGTACATTATAACCAGCCTCCTTCTTATCCTGAGTACACAAGACCATCACAACCCGACATCAAGACAAAATAATAACTTTCCTCTCTGTGATTAAAATCAAAGCCTTTAAGATAAGCCAAAGGCCCTAAGATAAATCTCCAGGTTGGCAGATGAAGGACTGGATAGAAGTGGAGAGATCCAAGGGAGGGCCTTAAATGAAGAAATCAGAGATTGCACTTGAATTCCCAGATTGGCAAAGAAAGCTGGGCAATTGATCTGGTCACCACACCCAACAAAGAGTGCCCCTTTCTGACTTCATTTCAGCCTCCACTTTCTGGAAAGCACTGAAATCAAAAGGAAGAAAAGGGGAGAAGAAGCCCTGGATCAGAGGTCAGAATTAAAAAACCAAGTCCCAGATCTTTCTTATATCCAACCAGTGGTTCTCTGACCCACAGCTTGGTTGCACCATATTTGGTACACAGGAATTGCTTAATAAATATTTGTTGACTAATGAATTGATTGGTCTCTAAAGTAGGAACTGAACTCCTTCCCAGCTCTGGACTGAAAAACTGTCACTGTTCCCCAGTCTCTCTCCTAAATGGCCCCCACCCCACCCCCAGTTTTGTGGAGCAATCTCTGATTTTGCTCAGAAATCCCTTTTTCCCCAAGATGCTCTTTTCGTCTTCCATCTTGGGGCAGGAATATGAGACGTGTCCAGGTGCTACATAACCTTACTCTCGAGCCAGCAGCAAGGGAAGGTACGTTTTATGATTTTAAATGGTATCCAGGGGGAAATGCTGTTCTGGACCCAGGAGAATCCCTTTCTGTCACTTTCCTGTTCTTCTCAGGTTCTCTCTTCCAATACCATCCCCCCTAGGACTTCAGGATGCAGCTCAGACCATCCATCCATCCCAGTTTTGTCAAGATCTCAGACACAAGCTGGGGCAGGATGGGAGACCCCGAAACATGGGAAGGAAGGAGAGCTTTTTCTCAGGAAAGCTGTGGATCTGTTCCCTCCCTGGAGGAGCACAAGTTGTACTTATACAAGTACTAAGGAAACACGAAGGCTTGAAGACTGGACCATCCAGCTGATTAAGTGACTAACTCTATACTCCCAACTAAAATACGAGCTCAGCCTAAAAAAAGGAAAAGGAAAAGTTTTGTGCTGTCTTCAGCTTGCACAAAAGCCATTTCTCCATTTCCCCTTTATGCACACACTTCCCTCCACCAGTCATACCAAAGGAACACTGCTCGGTACAGTCGGAGCTCAGAACCACCTGTGAGACAGGCCGTGTAGACGGGACCCCAAGGGCACGGCCCCCATCCTCCAGGGAGAGGACGAGGCGTGATCTCCTGTCATTTCCCCAGCTCCATTACCATCCAGCAATTTGCCTGTTGTTCCTGTTGCTCTTGCCAACATGGTTGGAGTCATCGCCTATAATGTTCTCTTGGTTCTGCTTTCTTCAATCTGAATCACTTCCTACAAGTCTTCCCATGTTTCTCTGAATGACTCATGTTTGTCATTTCTTAACAGAACACTGGGGTTCAAAAATTAGATTTGTGATTTCATCTCTGCGGAGAACTCCTGGCGAGGAGCTTCCCTTCACCGGAGACAGAGCCGAACTTTCTCTGCAATCAGTCATTGAACAAGCAGCCTCCATCATTGAGAGTGAGAGTGACTTGTCCAGGGTCACGGAGCTGGTATGTGTCAGAGGAAGCAGGGCTTGAATCCGGGTCCTCCTGTGCCTAGAGTAGACTCTCCTTCTGCTCCAATGGTCACTACTATTCCATCACTTTCATATGTTCTAATTGGTCTAGATATTTCCCAACGAATGGCCGCCATTTTTTACCACTCATTCCTAGTAATCCTTCTGATCCATAGACCCCTGGATAGGTAGAATATCCACACCAGAAGGCACTGAGAGATATCAGATCTTGGGGCAGTTCACCAGTACAGTGGATGGAGCACTAGACCTGGATTCGAAAGGACCTGAGTTCCAAACCAGCCTCAGACACTTACCAGGACTAGTTGTGTGAACCTGGGCAAGTCACTTAACATCAATCACCTCCCTCCCCCCAAAAAAAAGAAGAAAAAAGAGGAAAGAAAGAGATATCAAATCTCCTCTCTCTCTCTCTCTCTCTCTCTCTCTGTATATATATATGTAGTTGTAGTATTTTTATTGTCCAGTTTGGGCCGTTATCTTTCATTTGTATCTAACTCTGAAGCCCTTTGCCACCCGGCAGGCAATTAGTAAATACTTGATTGATTGATGGCTAGATGGGCAGATGAGGAAACTGAGTCTCTGAGAGGTCATCAGTGCACAGAGCACTGGGCTTGGAATAAGAAAGACTCATCCCAAGCAGTTTGTTTACAGTTGATCTGAAATCAATAGAGAGTCATGGGAGTTTATTGAGTAGAACTACGATGTGATCAGAACTGAGTTTGAATCCTGGCTTAACACAGTGTAGGCACCTAATTACTGCTGATTGATTAATTGATGAAGAAAATAAAACCCCAATGGCGGGATCATTAATAGAGCCAAAGACTATCAAATCTCAGCATCTCGTTTTACAGAGAGGAGCTAAGTGATTTACTCAGTGTCCCCAGGTAGTAAGGGACGCCACTGGGAACCTGAATTCCAATCCAGTTCCTCTCCACCGTGGTCCTTCGCCAGCTTTAGACGGCTACGGGGCAGTGAGGAGACTCCGTGCACTTGTTGGGGGGAGTCGCTGCCTATCCCGCGTCCCGGCTCCCGGCATTACATTCTGGGAGGGTCCCGTGCAAGCTGTGACATCTGGTAACCCCTCTGTAGCTTCTCAGGAAGGAAAGTGCTAGACGCAAAGGGCAGATGGAGTTTGCCTAACGTGTCTGCTCTTTCCCCACATTGCCTTTTCCACCCAGCTCTGGAACACAGCAACAGAGCAGCTGCTCATAATTTCATGAATAAAGAGCGATGTAAATCTCAGCCGGGAAAATGTGTTGCGTCCCTTGTAGTAGGAAGGTGGTCTATCCCCCTGCCCGGCCCGATTTCCATCTTGGAGCCGAGCTACCGCCCTCCCACCGTTCCCACTGTGTGGTCTGTGAGCCAGGCCCCTGGCCCGTCCCCGACCTGAGCAATGACCGACGGCGGCCGGTCCGATCGAGGTCCCGGAGTCCCGGCCTTGGCTCCTGACTCGAGCCCCAAATTATCTCTGCCAAGGCCTTTAACTTCCCTGCGTTTCTTTTTACTGGTCTGTAAAATTGGCATAGGACGACTTCCCATTTCATAAAGCATTATGCCCCATAATTAGGTGTTTATGTACAAAGCACTCGGAAAGGCTGATGTGAAAAGGCCAAGTCTGTTTATGAATTTCCTCTAACTACCTGCACTGAGTAAAACAGAAGCCTGGAGAAACGAGACGGCGGCCACCCCGACCACAGCCATCTGGGAAAAAGGGGGGAAAGCTGTTCTGTGGGCAAGGGTCTTCTCTCCCCAAGAACCCCCTCTCCCTAAGGGGATAGACATTCATAACTAACACAGACTCTGGCTACGTCTTCAGAACTTTCAGTAGGTTTGATTTGCAGAATGAAAATGGAGAGGGCAATGATGTGCTCCCAGGCGGTGTCCCAGGGCTGGGCTTGCAGTGGACGGTTGCTTTACTGCTCTTGGCTCTGAGCCCCCGACAGCTGTGTTCCCTCCACTAGTGAGCAGTGCCCTAGTTCCCTTTTTACTACTTACCATCAATTAGCTTTTTAAAAAAGGGATGCTTGCTTTAAAGACATTGTAAGAGCCAGTGTACAAACATCCCCCTCTCCTCTATCTTGGTTTTTAGAAGGATGAGCCCCTTCTTAATGCAAGTCTCTGGAGAGAGGGAGTCCACGTGGAGCACGTTTGCCATGGAGCCCCCATCCCAGCAAATCTTTATCTCAGCTACCCCGAGGTGAGTCCCAAAGATGGCTCCACAAAATCACGTATGAAGGTTGTTCCTTGATCCTCAAGGGGTCTAAATGAAATGGGCTTGGATTTGAACCTGGAATTTGACTCTGGCACCAGTTCTTTCCACTATATCACAAAGAGAGAATAGACCGGGATACTAAAGACATGAGGACGAGATTTGAGCCAACCTCTGACACTTGGTTCCTGGTGGGACTCTGGACCATTTACATCACTTCTTTGGATCTCAGTTTCCTTATCTGTCATTTGAGTATGTTGGATGAGAAGATTTGAGGTCCCTTTCAGCTTTAGATCTCAGAATCTTTTTTATTTTTATTATTTTATATTTTCCATAATTCCCCGTAAAAAAACAATTTTAGCCTTTTTTTAAAACAATTTTGAATTTAAAATGTTTTCTTACCCCTCACTGAGAAGGCAAGCAATTGGGTAAAGAACCTCTACTTCCAATACTCTCTGACTACTTGAGAATATATGAATTCTGTCACTATTATTTTCTTTTTGCTCCTTTTGGGGTGACCTGATCCTGGTACCCCTGAGCAGAGATGTAACAGATGATAAAGTTGAGGCTGGAAGGAGGAATTTAAAAGCCATCAAAAGCAAATTTCCTCATTTTACAGATAAGGAAACTGAATCCCAATGAATAACAATACTGTGACTTCCCCAAATTCACACAGAAAATAAGGGCCAGAATTGGGATCTGAACCCAAACCCTATGGAATCAGAGTCTGTTTTCTTTCTCCTATACATGCTGTTAGAGACAATATTAGCATATGGGGTGGAAATGACCAAAATAGAAATATTTTCTCAACTAAAATTGTAGTTTTGTAGAATTGATGAGAAGATCATAGATTTAGAGCTGAAAGGGACCTTAGAGAACATTGGGTTCAAGCCCTTCATTTTATGGGTGAGGAAATTGAGACCTGGAAAATCAGGTGCCTCACCCCAGGTGACAGAGGTAGTAAATGGCAGAGCTAGAATTCATACATGTGTCTTCTCTCAAAACCAGACTCATTCCTTTGTGTCACTCTGCCTCCCCGCATATATGTGTCTTGTAGATTTATGACGGCAAGTCTCTGGACTCAAATTATCTCCTGTTTCCTCCTGGAAAAAAATAGTAGACCAAGACTCAGCAAAACAGGAGTAAAAGCTTTGCCACTAATTCACTATGTAATCTCGGACAAATCAATTAGCTTCCTTTGAGACTCAGTTTCCTTGTTTGGAAAATGGAGGGATTAGACTCAATGGTTTCCCAGTGGCTTGGAATCCTAGAATCAATGATTTGAAAAGAACTTCTGAAATCAGATCTTTCTTGGAGAATAAATCAACCCCACCCCCTCTCTCCCCTAACTACTATTATCCCAAAATATAGTTCATTGAATCCTCCCCCTTCTATGGCTGATCTTCAGAGATCTAGTTCTAAGCACACATCCTCTCCAGATACTGGATCCTGAAGTGACTCCTGTCTTCCCCATTGAAATTCCTCCATCCAATAATCTTCTCTAACTCTTCATCCTTTTTGACTTTGCTTTGGCACTTGTTTCTGCTGGAAAATCTCATCTCCTTGGGTTTCTAAAATGTTTTCTTCTGCTTCTGTTTGGACCTAAACAGGGTCACACTGGGTGGGAGTATCAGGGACATCACAGAGACTTCCAGCCAACCCTTACCAATGACTACGGGATTTAGTTCTAGGAGAGATCTTCTAGTTTATCCTCCTTGTTTGAGGAAACTGAGGTCCAAAGTTATCACAGATGTAATATTTAGGAGAGACAATTTGAACCCAGGTCCTTCAACTCCAAACCCATTATCCACTGCATGATGATCCCATAAAGTCATGGATTTATTTTCAACTTGGTTTCATGCCATCTTTATATAAAGTTACTAGGGCAAAAATATATACTACATAAATATATATGCAAAAATATATACTATATAAATATATATATACAAAAATATACTATATAAGTATATATACTATGTAAATAGATATATTAAATATATATACTATATAAGTGTATATACATATATATATATATATATATATATACTACATAAATATATACTAGGCATATATTTAGAGCTGAAAGGGACCCCTAGAAGCTACCTAGTCCCACCCCTCACTGTATAAATGAGGAAATTGAGCCTCAGAAAGGATAAGGTCCCACAGCTGGTAAGTGTCTGAGGGAGGTTTTATTCAACTACGGTTTTGGCAGACTCCAAAGCTCGGCGCTCCATCGCTGACTCCAGCATCTCATCGTTGCTCCAGCAGCAGCAGCAGCTCTAGAAGATCATTGGCTAGTTCAGATAGGGTCATCATGGCAAGGATGATGAGCTATGCTGTCACTTATGTGGGGTGAGCTCATCCTACATTTGAAGCGATGGGATTCTCAGCAGTGAGGTCATATGTTGTCAGTTTGTTATACCCATTACACATTAGCCACCGAGAAACAGGGATGGGAACTAAAGGATGCTGGGATCTCTGGACTCCTGTTTCAATGGAAAAGAGGGGAAATTGGGACTTCAGGGAATTGAAAAACAGCTGTTCTAAAAGCCCGTGACCTTCTGGTTCCCAGATAAACCAAAGAAAATCGTATCCTCAAACTGGCCGGATCACTGATGGTACCACCCATCCCTGCCACCTCCCAATACTCGACATTCTTATCTCCAGATTAAATTAAGAAGAAAAAAATAAGCAGAAAAAATCATAAGTAATTATAGAAGCAGGCAGAAGGGTTTTTTTCCCCCTTCTGGTGATCAAAATGCTTGATAATGTTTGTATAAGGAGTGAAAAACATCTCATATAAAAATTTAATCTAAATGTTTTTGTTGTTAAAAATCTCGTGTGAATCATGAATTATGGAAAACATGACCCGCTAAAGCTGCAAACAAGTTTATTCAAGTATCTCAGGCATCTGATGATATCACACCCCACTCAAGCTTGGCTCCTAGGACTGCCATGATTTTATCAGACTCAGAACCCATTGATGGCTTAATATTGGCTGGAGACTTCCCATGCTTCCCTTCACACTGGTGCTTATAAAAGTGCCTGGCAAACTCTTGTGAATTCGTGCGGTTTCAGTGATTTAAATTTTACCTGCAAGAATAAAATGGAAGTTAATTAGCACTTCTGTCCCCCATTTTATCAGTAGAAAATGGAGGCTCTCAAAAATAAAGAAATAAAAATAAAGAAACGAGATCTCTAATTATTTAAAGAAATTAAGTTGAGTCCAAGGTCGAGGCATCCACTGAGTTAAGTCACAGAGTTAGAGCTCTTCCAGCTCCCTCGTTTTATAGACGGAGGAAACGAGAAGCAGAATGGCTAAACTCCCTGTCCAAAATTCTGTCCATGCAGAGCTGGAATCCAGCACGCATTCCACTCTATCACACTGTCTTTCTTAATGGCAGAACTGGACTCATATTTAATAGCGTTGAGTTTCACACTAGCTCTGAAGATCCCAGAACGTCAGCTGTTGGGGGAGCCCAGCTGTCGTGGGGGAAGCCGGTTTGACAAACTGCACCAACACTGAGAAAAGAAAGACAGGGAAGGTGTATTGCCTTCCTAAATTGGTTCAAGGAGGTCTCTTCCCTGTCGTTGGATGCAATGGAGCCATAGACTGTTAGAACTGGAAGGGTTTTTAAAAGCCTAATCTCGTCGTTTCACAGAGAAGGGAAACAAGGCTCAGAGCAATCTGTACGCGGTAGCCCAGAAAAGTAGCAGAGTAGGATTCCAGGACCTCTGGTACCAAGTCCAGTGGGACGGGACCTTCTAGGACTAACCTGAGAGGATTCATCTGGGAGGGAGGCTAAGCAGAAGTTATTTCTGAGTCATCTCTGCTCCTTCCTTCTCGACGCCAATTACCACATAAGCCAGGAATAAGCTACAATTTCTTCTTTTTTTAAAAAAAAATAATTTTTAATTGATGCCTTTATTTTTTAAAAATTAATATCACAGCTATCTCAAAGTCTGTCAGCCTTGTAACAGAGAAAAATGATTAAGCAAAACCAGCTGACTTAAAGACAGCATTTGACAATGTCTCCTGTAATAACACCTCATTTCTCTACCAAAAGAAGAGAAGCTAATTTTAACATATTTTTCTGGGATCAAGATTGGTCATTACATTACATTGACTCATGGTCTCACTTCCTCCTGACATTTTGATGTCATCGGTTATATTATTATCAATATTCCCTTTTGATTCTGCCTATTTGACCATTTATCTGTTAATATAAGTTTTCCTTAGTTTCTCTAAATTTCTCAATACCACAAGTCCACAATTATCTGTGCTACAAAAATGAATAAATAAATGACATCATGGCAAAGTGTTCCAGCATACTCATATGATACAATTAGTAATCCATTCCCAACTGAGAGGTATCCACTTGGTTTCTATTTTAAAATGATCCCCGTGGATCATTCAAGTTATTATTAACCTCTTTTATAAAAAAAAAGTGTTGTTAATAATGTTTTTAGGACTTTCTGGGTTTTTTTTTTTTTACTTTCTTGGGGGCATTTGCCTAAGATTGGAACCAGTGGTTATTGGGTTTTCACAATTTAGAGACTTTTCTTGCACAATTCCAAATTAATTTCCAGAATGGCTGAATCAATTTCCAGTTCCACTAATAGTATATTTCTGAATCTATCTTTCCACAGCCTCTCCAGTATAAACTATTTCTACCTTTCATCATCTTGGAGCTTGATGGGTGTGAGACCAAACTTTAATATTGTTTTAATTTATTTAATTTAATTTCTCATGACCTGTTTTGGGACATTTTTTCCCACATGATTACCAATACTCTTTGTCTATCTCCTTTGATCCCTTATCACTTGCTATACTTTCTGCAGAGCCATATCAACCAGAATTTGGGAAGTCTCTTTCGTTAGTTCTCTTAGTGACATACTTTAAATCTCAATTTCCTCATCTGTAAAATGGCTATAATTATGCTTGGGTTGTCTGCTTCCTAAGGAAGTCATGAGCAAAGAGCTTTGTAAATCAGACAGTCCTATAAATGTATAAACTCATGTTATTTCAAACCAAAGAGTAGGGCTATTTTTTTTCTTCCCTCCCTAAAGAAGCAAAAGCATAATGAGACACTGAAGGGGACCAGTCTTGTTTGGAATGGAGAAGGAAGCACTCGTTGGTCTTTGGGACCACCTCCCTGGCCTGATACACTGCCCTGGCCAATCTGGACACAGATACAGAAACAATATCTCGCCTTGCTTTAAAGAACAGAGATTCCTACAAGGTTTTCTGGTGCCCCATGGGTTATCCCAACTATTATTAACTTCTGATTAACACTTGTACAAGAAGAAGAGATTCTTTACCCGCAGCCACGCTGCGTTGAAAAAAGGTACAAAACTTTTCCAGCCTTTGATAACATCGCAGAAATTGATTCTCGTCTCTTATGCCTGAGGAGACGTCCACGGATCCGACCTTTGATGGACAAATGCTTCAGCCCAGTCAGAAATACCGTGATGAAAATGAGGTCCGACATGCAGCTGAATGATGACTATATTCACCAGAAAAACACAAAATTCACAGTTGTGATTCATGATTTTGATCCATTTTTCTGGATTTTTCCCACTAATTAACTACACAAAAAGGAGATTTTTGTTTTTCTGCTTAAAGATAAGGAATTGACTCGAAAGTTTCTAAGTCCCCTCCCAGCTTAAAATGATGGGGAATCAATTCTAGCCCACAAATCCCATTCATATAATGTCGTTCTTTGTTCTCAGAGATGACCATGACAGGGAGATGTCATAACTTGCAAGCGAATTGGATTTAAATGAAGGAGGGCTGTGCAAAGGGCAGCCTCACAGCCTTAATCAATATATATATATTTGACATTAAATATATATTATTGACATTAAATATATTATATATTTGACATTAATATATTGATATATTTGACATTAAGTATATTATATATTATTGACATTAATATATTTTTGACATTAAATATATCATATATTATTGACATTAAATATATTATATATTTGACATTTATATATATATTTATATACTTGACATTAAAATTCCACAATACATATACTATCACTTGAGTGTTTTGAGAATATGTAATTTTATCAAGCAGAAAAATGAGAGTAGAAACGACCCATTCTTTGGGATGACAGATGTACCCACAGTTTATTACTGCCCTACTTGAAGCCTTTCCAGTCTAATAATAATTAATGCATAGCACAGTGCCCCGGCACATAGTAGGCATTTAATAAATGCATTTGCATTGACTCACCTGTGATTCTTTACCTTGAATCTATGGAGACTCATTGGAAAGTAGGTAATCTAATTATTCTTGTCCTTATCTTACAGATGAAGAAACCGCTCTCAGAGACCTTAGGTGACTCAACCACACAGCTAGGGAGTGTCTGAGCTGGGCTCTGGACCTAGGTTTGATTCATGCTAAATCAAACACCTGGAGCTTATTTTTCACTAGAGAACCTGGAATCAGCTCCATGCTCTTCAAGTAAGCAATCAACTGACTTTGTTTGTCAGGTTCTATACCAGATGCTCGAGATACAGGTTAGAAGTGAAAGTCTTTGCTGTCAAGGAGCTTATCTTTTGTCACAATATATGCATATACATTTGTATATATGTATGTATGTGACATGCATGGTTATACACACATATGTGTATAATAGTGTATATGTAAACATACAGACATATATATTTGTGTATCTATAGATAAGGGCACAAATAGAGGGGTTAAGGCAGCTGGGGGGGATAGAGTGCTGGGCTTGGAGTGAGGAAGACATTTTCCCAAGTTCAAATCCATCCTCAGACCTTTAATAGCTGTGTGACCCTGGGCCAGTCACTTTACCCTGTTTCTCTTGATTCCCTCATCTGTCAAATGAGTTATGGAAGAAAATGGCAAACGATTCCTGTATCTTTGTCACAAAAACCCCAAACGAGGTCATGAAGAGCGGGATATGATTAAAACTACTGAGTTTTTTGTGTGAAAGACATAAAATACAAGGTAATTGGAGGCCCTGGTAGCTGGGCAGGCTAAGAGAGGCCTCAGTGGACCTGGAGCTGAGTCTCAGGGTCCTAAAGGGGAAGGGGAAGGACTTCCAGACACAGGGTGGGGCCGACACACACAAGCATTGATTGAGGAGCCGCTCTGTGCCAGCCTAAGATTTAGGGGCTGCCGCTCTCATCATCTAGGAGGTGAGCCAGGGAGACCCTGCAAGCCCGCCTGTGGCCCAGCCATGCTATCTTCCCTGAGGGACTAGAAGCTCCCTGAGGGCAGGCCCAGTCTGGCTTTGGCATTTCTGTCTTCAGGTCCATGGGTCCGTCCTGGACCAGGTCAGCTAGGCCGGGCCATCCAATCCCCTCCCACAAATAAGGGAACGAAGGGAGGTAAAGAGACCCGACTGAATAGATGTGTGTTGACCAACTAAAGCGGGAGCAAAGTTGGCAACAATCTAAATCATCGGGGCGACGCACCAACGGCGTGATTTAGTCCTGGAAAAAACGGATTCGAGGCACCGATAGCGGGGCTTAGCTGCTGACGTTGATCAAATAAGCCAGATGAAGGCCAGCTGTCCTCCTCTCTCCTCGCCTCGCACAGACATAGTCATACTGTTTGCATCTGGCAACCAAATGACAAGGCTGTTCAGAGTGAGTAATGTTCCTGGGGGTGGGGCAGGACAGGGAACGGACAAATTATTACATTAAAGCAATCTGATCTTCGGTAATCGACAGCTGGTGATTCAGAACTCTCACTCTGTTATTTTGTCTAAGGCTGAGGAGCTAAGTCTGGTGTTTTGGCTATATTATATATTGATTTCTGAGATGACAAAGAAAATCTCCGAAGCTGTCAGACAAACATTTGCGAAAATGAAATTACATTTCATTGCAATTTCTGCTTTCTTCCTCATCTATTATAGATATTTCATTAGCTATTAGTCCCTAACTCGTTGACGCCAGCTGCAGAGTTTCCAGCTACTTTTCCCATTCATTTCCTGAGAAACGTAAAGATCAGAATTCCTATAAATAAAGCCAGCGGCGGAGGACGTAGCCGAGGGAGGCAGCCGTGCCGTCTAATGACGGAAGGCGGGCCCTGCTTCATGTTAGGTTTCCAACTGTACATTTCATTTAAGCTTAATGAAATATCACTTGTGTGGCAGAAACACCACTTAATTATTAAAATCCTATCCAACCTGATTAATAACGATGGGGAAAGATGCTCATCTACATTTTAGGCTTCTCTCCCACTCAGCAGTCCCTCATTATGAAGCCCATTCCTCATTTTAGACTTCATTTCTGCCTGCCCGAAACAGACCTGCTGTTATCTCATTTTGATCACTGTAAATTATTTACATCAGAAACTCCGAAATTCAAAACTGATTCTAGAGACAAGGACCCGGCCGCTCCTTTCTGCGTCTTTACCGTCAAAGGACCACAAGAGCAAAAAAGGCGATCTCAACCAACCCCCCTTGGTTTTAGAGACGAGGAAACTGAGGGAGGGGACGCAAGTGAGAATATTGGAATCTAGCACTAGAAGGGTCTTCAGAGGGCACCAAGGCCATTTTACAAATGGAGCGACTGAAGTTTAGGGAGTCAGGTGACTCCCTCATGCTCAGAGAGAGAGGGGAAACACTTCCACCAGAGCTGGAATGTGTGTCACTTGTGACAAGTCCATGTGATTTTAGGCAATCTAACCTCTCTGGGCTTCGATTTTCTTATCCATAAAGAGGTCCTTTCCAGCTCAGACTCCAACTCCAATGGTTTTTCCATTACATGACATGTCATAACTGTATTTTTATGTTGATAGTATTATCAAAGTTTTTTTTTTATTTTCAAAACAAGGATAATTTTTCAACATTGACTCTTGAAAAACCTTGTGTTCCAGTTTTTCTTCCCCTTCCCCTCACCCCCTCCCCTAGAGGGCATATGTTAAGTATGGTAAAAATATATATAACTGTATTTTTTTAAATAGTAAAGTGCCATTTGAATATTTATTAATTAACTTAACCAATTAATAAATCAATCAATAAGCCTAAATCTCTGTCTCCTCTTCAATAAAATGGGTCTTTGAGGTCCCTTTGTACTCTAGGCGTGGAATCCTCATTAGCAGAGAGACTGTCTCTCTTGGAACTGACTCCATGCTGCCTATCCCCAGCCCTTTTCCTGCTCTTTGATCCCTGAGGGTCAGAGTCTCCACAAATAGCTAAAGGTAATTGTTTAGATCATCAATAGCATGTCATTGAAATACAATCATCTGGGGATTTGGATTGGATTGGAAGCCAGACAGGATGTGCTGGGGGAAGAGTCGGTTCTCTGTCTGTGTCTAAAATATGTTTTTGAAGTTTCTTCCATCCTTTTGTGGTTTCCCCTACTCCCTGGTGATTTTAATCTTGGCCTCGGGGAACCAGCCAATAAAACTTCGGTTGTTCAGTGGGATTGGGGCAGAGTCAGATGATCCCCTGCCCTCCCCCCCCCCAATCGTTGTTTCTCCTCGGTTTATTTGGGCTGACAAACCATTGATAGAAGAGGTGGAATGAGGGGTGGAAACGGTGTTGGGTTTGGAATGACAGGCCCTTGGTTCAAATCTGACCTCAGAGTCTGGGTGATCTTAGGGCAATTCCTTGGACTCGACTCCTCTGGACTTGAGTTTCCCTTACCTGGTAAACAGTGAGGTTGAGAGGAAGGGCGTGGATGAGATGTTGTGCTCTTGCTCATTTTACTTGGGTACTTCATGAGCCCATTTGGAGTTTTCTTTGCAGAAGTACTGGAGGGACTGGCCATTTCTTTCTCCAGCTCATTTTACAGATGAGGAAACTGAGACAAACAGGGTAAGGTGACTTGTCCAGGGCCACATAGCTAATAAGTTTTTTTCAGGAAGATCTGCCATTTTGTTCTTTAGCTACAAGACTCCTGGATCCACAGAACTTTATTGAGTGACGTGGACAGACTAAGTCTAGCAAGACAAGCTTTCTTTGAGAGCTAAGTGGAGGAAGAACCTTGAGGGAGAGATTCCATTCAGAAGCCATTGTGGTCACCCAGCAGAGAGGTGTAAGGAAGCAGCTGTGTGAGTAAAGAGAGGGCATTAAATGGTAGAAACAGGAAGATTTGTCGGTTGATTGGATGCATCTGTCAGATTCATTAAGTGACAAGTGTTCCAGGCAGGGTGTTGAGCATCAAGGATCCAAAAACAGGCAAAAAACAATCCCTGTCCTCCACACGCTTACAATCCAATGGAGAAGACAAACACATGAATGGAAACAAAGCCAAATCTATCCAGGATAAACAGGGAATCATGATCAGAGGAAAGGCACTGAATTTAAGAGGGTTTGGGAAGTCTTCCTATAGAAGAAGGGATTTTAGCTGGGACTTCAAGGAGGCCAGGAAGATCATTAGTGGGAACAGAGGAAGGCTTAGAATGCATTCTAAGCATGGGGGCAGACAGAAAAAATGCCTAGAGCCAAGAGATAAAACGTCTGGTTTGTGGGTCAGCTGGGGGTCTGTGTCACTGGATTAAAGAGTATGGATTGGGGAGCAAAGTGTCAGAAGATTTGAAAGGTAAGAGGGAGCGGATTAAAGAAGGTCTTTGAATGTCAAACAGAGCATTTTTATTTGCTCCTGGAGACAATAGGGAGCCAGTTGAGTTTATCTAGTAGAGGAGTGACATGGCTTAGGAAAATCACTTTGGTGGCTGAATGGGGGATAGACTGGTGTGGGGAGAGCCTTGAGACAGGCTGCTCCACCACCAGCTATGGCACTGACCCAGGCTTGAGGGCAGGAGGGCTGCACCAGGGTGTGGAGAGATGGTACAAGGGTGGAATTGACAGGCCTTGGCCCCATATTGGATATGGGGGGTGGTGAGAGAGATGGAGGAGTCCAAGAAGAGTCCCAGCTTGTGAGCTGGAGGGATTAGATGGTGTCCTCTTCAGTAACAGCAAGATAAGAGGAGGAAGGGTTTAGAGGGAAAGATAATGACTCTGGCTTTAGACAGAATTGAGTTGGAAATGTCTACTAGACGTCCAGTTTGAGATGTCTGGATGGAGGCTTTCTGAAGGAGGCAGTTTGTGAACCAGGACTTGAAGGGAACTAGAGATTCTCAGAGATAGAGGAAGGAAGGAAGAACATCCCAAACCTGCGACAAAGGCCCTGATTGGTCCAGCTTGGAGAAGAGATAAGGAATGAGTAACGTGTTAGGGTGCCATTAGGGGGAAAAAATTCTGATCTTTTCTTTGGATACAAACTGGAAAGGGTCAAATGCCCAATTGCAAATGACCAGAAAATGGGCAGAAGAAAACGGAGGCTTATTGAAAAGAAGAGACTTATCCAGAGAATAAGGGGAAGGATCCGAATTCAAATTCAGATGCCCTGATTCCCAATCAGGGACTCGTTCCACTATGTAACAGAATATAATTAAATTAAACCCTTTAAAAATAAAATGAACTCCATGGGCTTTTTCTTCTCGAATTAATTGAGGGAGTTTGAAAAGGAAACCCCCAAGGTGGGGGGTGGGAGGAAGAAGAGTTTAAAAAACAAAACAAAACAAAACGCCCGCACCTGGTTAGACTCGGGTCGGTAATAAAATGCTATCGGACAGGTAGAGCTTGTGTAAACTAATCCCACCTCCCACTCACAGGTAAGTATTAAGTTTAAGCATGAGACAGGCCAGGAGACTGAGTGTGTTAGCAGGAGCCAGATGTTGGAGCTGCGTGTGATTGCGTTATTAGCCTCCAACTCTGGGGCTTCCACTTCAATGGGGTGTCTCGATGGGGCCCCACACTCTCCCGCTGCCATCCTGGAAGCCAGAGTTTGATCGTTAAGCAGATATTGCCCCCAGACAATCCATTAAATCCAAACTCCCCTCCAGTGAAGGAGTCAGAAAACTGAGCAATTAGCGAGCTGATTCCCGATGACTAGCCAAACACACCCACTCCAGCGCCTTAGATTGCCAAACTCTCAGGCTCCCCGCACCGAAGGGGGACTCGGGCACCTTCTCCCCGTCTCTCCCTCCCCATCGATTTCTCCTCCAAGGCCGAGGGCAGCTTCTCAGTCTTCCTTATAGATGCCCTGTATCAGGGCGCCTGGAGCCTGCAGTCCTACAGAGATAAGATGCCTGGAGATGAAACCCCAGCAGGGAAGGAGCCCTGGAGCCCGGGATGCTGCAAGGTAGGCGGAATCGATCCCATCCCTCCACTTCATGTGCTCTCCTAGGAAAGCCAGGAGCCTTGCAGGCAGGCAGAAAACCCACTTTAGAAATCCCAAGTAGGGCCTGAGCCAAGGTCCCCAGGAGGGGCTTGTGGGCAAAGCTGCCCCCCTGAAGGGCGGACTTGGGAAGCCCCCAGGGAAGAGAGGGACCGTGGCAGGACTGTGTGAACCACCCCCTGGCCATGAATGATCCCAAAGGCAACCCCATCATCTCTGACTCACTGGGAGTCAGAGAGTCAGGCTTAACCGAGTGGTGGCTCTCCTAGTGGTTAGACCTTGGACAAAGCCCTACAATGTTCTGGGCTGTCCTGTTCTCATCTCTAATGACAGGCCTGGCCCAGATGACCTCAGAGACTTAACGAGCAGAGTCTCCCTGGACAAGTCACTCCCCATTTTTCGTCAGTTTCTTCAGCTGTCAGTTTCTTCAGCATCAGTTTCTTCAGTGTCAGTTTCTTCAGCTGTCAGTTTCTTCAGTGTCAGTTTCTAAAGCATCACTTTCTTAAGCATCAATTTCTTCAAATGAGGAGGTTGTGCTAGATGATGTCCAAAGCTCCTTGTGGCTCTGGGTCCGGGGTCCTCTGATCTTTGACCTCTCAGGGCCAACCATTCTTCAGCTTTGAAGTGAGGAGGTTAGTTAGACCAGACAGACCTCCAAGGTGCCTTCCTGAGAGGGATCTATTATCTTCTTTTGTTCATAAAACCACTGGCTGATTCTCTCCAAGCCTTTACACTCATTATCTCTTTGGAGTCTTACGATAACCCTGAGGTCTGAGGTCCACACTAGAAATATTTGTATCTCAGCTTCACAGAGAGGAGAATGAGGCAGAGAGAGGAGGCAATTGGCTCAATTGCTAAGGACATGCCTGGGGCAGGATTTGAAGCTGGGTCTTGGGGACTTCAGGTCTGGGGGTCTCCAATTTCTGCCAACTGTCTGGAAATGTATTATAGAACAGGTGGTAACAGTGTGTGTGTCTGTGTGTCTGTCTGTCTCTGGAAGAGATAGTCTTGACAGACTTGGATTGGAATTGACCTCCATGGCAGAGAAGGCAGAGAAGTAATTCATAAATCATGGGATCACAGCTTCATAGATTTCATGTTGGAAGTTGAGTAGAGACCCACCAATACTGCTCCCTCTGTGTGTGTGTGTGTGTGTGTGTGTGTGTGTGTGTGTAGGGGGTCCATAGGGCTGGATGTCACTGTCAGGTTGTGCAGAAATCTCATCTCCACCCAGCAGGGGCACTGGAGGACCCGGAGTCTCCAAGTTCAACCTGATCCAACTCCACTTTGTGACTCATGGTGAAATAACTCATTCTATGTCATTTGTTGCCAGCCAGTGTTCTAGCTCCCTGACCAAGCCGGGAGCTTCTGGAAGGCACAGAGGGTGGATTATTCACCTCCATTTCCTCTCTCTGCCCAGCTCATTGTGAGAGCTCCATAGCTGCCCATGGCACTAACTGGGAACAACTCTCTCTCTATGGCACATATAGGGAAGAAAACAGTGGGCGTGGTGGGGGACGCTGGTTTCAAATGTTTTGTTGGGCCCTCAGCCCCCGTGGCCGGAATCCAACAGGCAGGACCCAGAGTCCACCGCGTTGCGGAGCAAAAGCCGTGGATGCCGGAGCCAGACCCCCGGAGAGACAAGTTGATGATTATAATAAGTAGTTCAGGTTGCCAAGTTTTTAAGCCTCTAGGCGGCCAGACAGTGATGTTCAGCCGCATGGGCTGGGGGAAGGAGTGAGAGTTACTTTCCCTCAAGCAGTGACAAGCCAGAAGTGAAAAAGCAGCTTGTAATGGGCCTGTCACTTTCCTGAGAGTCACACCCTCCGGGAGGGGAGGTCACGTGTGAAGGGAGGCTGGGGAGCAGGATGGCTCTGGGGATCCCAGGTAGTCAGAGGCCGAGAACCCCAAGCCTTCCTTCGGAAGGACCCAGAGGAGGAGAAGTAGGAGCAGAGCTAGTGATGGGTCTTCAGCAACTGGACCGAGCAAGAGGTCAAAAGTCAGGAGCTCAAGACTTATTATTGCTCAATGACCAACCCAGGAGGGATCGTTCTCTAGGCTCCATTTTGCCTTCCTGATCCAAATTGTTTTTCCTAATCCTGCTAAAATCAATCCGAGAACATTTCCTGGGGGTTTGGGTACCTAACCCTTCTTGGCCCTCCTGGAACTTATAGTCTAATGGGGTAGAAGCGACACTAGGCGTGAATCAGGGGCCTCCCTCCTCCCTTTCACGGAGCACTCTGAGTCACCATTGGTGGGCCCCAATTTGGCCAGGGAATGAGGGTCCGCTCTCTGCTGTAGCTCAGGGGTCGTCCAGTGAGACGAGGAAGCTCTCATGGGCTTATAGTGACTCACTGAAGGTTTGAAAGGGGGATGTCTGCCCTTGTGGCCTCTAAAAGCTGAGGCAAAGGGGGCTTCTTGCCTTTGATTCTCCCCCTCAAGGAAGCCTCTATTCCCCGTCCTGCTGTTTCTCCTTGGTCACAGGACAAAGAAGCCACTGGGGGGCTGGGGGGTGACGGCCCCTGCTACACAATGAAAGGAAGCAAGCTGCTCACCGGCCACTTGGGGGTAGGGAAAGGGGAAAGCCTTGGAGGGACCAGCCAGTGCCTTCCAAGCATAGGAAACATCCTGCGCGTGTTAGAGAAATGGAAGATGGAACATCCCAGAGGAGGAACTCTGAAAATCTGTGTCATGCAAAGACCTGGTCCCGGCATTCCTTTGCTCAAAAACCTTCGGTGGCTCCCACTTACCCCCTGAGTAAACTTCAAACCTCGTCTACCTTGCGTTCAAAACACAGCCCAATCCCGTCTCATTTTTCCTTACTTCATGTACCTCATGCTCCATTAAACTGCTCTTTGGCCCCTGAACCTGCCTTGCACATTCATACAGTCAGTGACAGTGTGGAGATTCAACCGTAGATCCACATTTCTTTCCACTACACCATCCTGTTTCCCCAAGAGAGCATTTCCTTTTTTACAAATGAGGAAACTGAGGCAAACAAGGTTAGTTATTTAATAATAGGGTTAAAGAGTAATTAATAAATTAGGAGAAAAGAAGCATTTATTTAGCACTAACTATGTGCAGACTTTACTATGTGCTAAGTGCTTTACAAATATTATCCCATTTGACATTCACAATAACCTTAGGAGGTAGATGTTATTAATTAATATAAAATAATAATTACCCAGCTTGAAATTAATTTATTAACCCTATCATTAATATTCTTTCATAATCCTGTTTAATATCCATTAATCTAATTTATTAATTACTCATTAACCCATTATTAAATAACTAACTTGGTTTGCCTCAGTTTCCTCATTTGTAAAATGAGTTGGAGAAGGAAATACCAAAGCTCTCCCAGTGTCTTTCCTAAGAAAATCCCAAATGGGATCCTGAAGATTTGGATGTGCCTGAAATGACTGACAGCAATAATAATTAGAATAATATTATAAGTCATAATATAACATGGAAGAAACTGAGGTTAAATGACTTGCTTAGGGTAGCACAATTAGTAAGTGTCCAAGTGATAATTTGAACTCGGGTCTTTCTGACTCTAAGCTCAGAGCTCTTTCTAACAATTAAGTATTAATTAATCTATCAATTAACCACGGACTATTTGGGTCATTTCCTTATTGATGTGCTGTTGTTTTGTCTCCTATCTGTCAGTTTAGTTCTTACATTTCTCCTGGCAAGGCCCTGGCCTCCTAAATCTGTATCCTCCTCAGTGCCTCCTGCCTGTCTTACCCAGAACAAATAAGACTATCTTATTGGTTTATTTTGTCTCAAGCAGGAGGTATTGACGTCCCGATCTTCTTCCCTGAAAAAAAATCATTTGGGGATTTAAGGATCCCCCACAGCAATCATTCAGGTGGGGCGTCGTCATGATTCCAATTCCTTGGTCTTTTATGTCCAGCTTCAATAACATGAACCAAGGAATTTGGGGGCATCTTTCATCCAGTTCTCTCAAAGCATTTTATAGGAAAGTGTTAATTATTTCCATTGTACACGTGGGCAACTCAATGCACAAATAAGGATGACTTGCCCCAAGTCCCAAAGTGACTCAGTGGCGAAATTGGGAACAGAAACTTCCCTCCTCTCCTTTTAATCGCTTGTTATATATTAGGTATATTAGGAATCCTTTTTGAAAAAATATGTCATGGACCCTTTTAGCAGTTGGGTAAAGTTTGCAAACTCCTCAGAATCATGTTCTTAAATGCTTAAACATAAAGTAAAACAGAGAGAAAAGCAATTATATTGATATGATTCTCTCTCTCTCTCTCTCTCTCTCCTCTGCCTATCATTTCCACCATCTATTGCTCTATCTATCCATCCATTTTTAGCTATCCATATCATCTTTCTTTCTTTCTTTTTCTTTCTTTCTTTCCTTCCTTCCTTCCTTCCTTCTTCCTTCCTTCCTTTCCTTCCTTCTTTCTTTCTTTCTTTCTTTCTTTCTTTCTTTCTTCTTTCTTTCTTTCTTTCTTTCTTTCTTTCTTTCTTTCTCTTTCCCTTTCTTTCCTTCCTTCTTTCTTTCTTTTCTCCCTCACTCTTTCCTCCCTCCCTCCTTCCTTCCTTTCTTCCTTCCTTTTTTCCTCATCATCCTTTCCTTCCTTCTTCCTTCCTTCCTTCCTTTCTTCCTTCTTTCTTTCTTTCCTTTCTTTCCTTCCTTCTTTCTTTCCTCCCTCCCTCTTTCCCTCCTTCCCTCCTTCCTTCCTTTATTCCTTCCTTTTTTCCTCATCATCCTTTCCTTCCTTCTTTCCTTCCTTCCTTCTTCCTTCCTTCCTTCCTTCTTTTCTTTCTTCCCTCCTTCCTCCTGTCATCCTTTCCTTCCTTTCTTCCTTCCTTCCTTCCTTCCTTCCTTCCTTCCTTCCTTCCTTCCTTCCTTCCTTCCTTCCTTCCTTCCTTCCTTCCTTCCTTCCTTTTTCCCTTTTTCTCTCTTTCTTTATTTTCTTTCTCTTCTTTCTTTCTATTTCTTTGTCTAAAAATTCACAGACATCAGATTAAGAACCTCTCTTAAAGTCGATCATTAGCTATGCTAAGTCTTCTAGCAGAGACTACAGAAATAAGATCTTAGGTTTTAATCTTAAGGGGAAAGAGGAGAGGGCTAATGTTTTACTGCTGACTTTAATTTTTAACTTCCTAGTCATTTCCCCTTAGTCACCCTGCCCATTTATACTGTCCTTTGTTGTTTATAAACCATAATGAATTCTTTTTTCAATTAGCATGTGTTTACTTGCTCTATCCCCCCCCCCCCACTGAAAACAAAAAAGAGAAGAACAAAGCTTTTGTAACAAATATTCCTGGTTAAGGGAAATGGATGCCTACATTGGATATATCCAAAAATGTCTGTTTTATTCTGTCTATTGAGTGCATTTCTGTCAGGTGGTGTTACAGTGGAGAGAACATTAGGCCTGGAGTCAGGAATAACTCAGCTCAAATCCAACCTCAAATATTGATTTAGCTGTGTGACCCTGGACAAGTCACTTAACCTGCCTGCCTTAAATTACTCATGGGTAGAATAGGAATAAAAAATGGCACCTACTTTCCAGGGTTGTTGTGAAGAATGAGGTAATATTTGTAAAGGACTTAGTAAAGAAAATGCTATATAAATACTACATATCATTGGCTAACTATTCAGAACAAAAACATGGAAGCAAATTCAACAGGCAAAAGTGTATGAGACATTTCACATCCATAGTCCCCCACCTCTCTACAGAGGAGTAGCTAGCTGTATATTTGGATCCAGTTTTCTGAAGCTAAGATTGGTCATTATTAATTTTTATAAGAAAAAATGGTCAGATCGAAGTGAGAGAAGAGGATATTAAAGATCATCAGGGGGTAGTTCTCAGATGGTGTTTATGACCAGCCTCCAGCAAGAGTCCATCTTAAGCTCTCCTATTTGGCCAGTCCCTCTCTGGGGAGCCCAGATTTTCTTCAGGAGCTGGAACTGAGGTCAGACAGAAAGATCAAAGCCCATTGGAACAAGAGGTTTTTGGAATCATACCTTCAGGATATGGTGGTCAATTATTTGTTCTAAGAAACAGATGTCTTTTCCCTTCCCTTCCCTATCTGTCTCTCTGTCTCTGTCTCTTCTTTATCACTCTCTCTGTGTGTCTCTGTCTCTCTTTTTCTCTTTTTTTGTCTTTCTCTTTTTCTCTCTGTCTCTCTTTTCTCTCTCTTTTTTGTCTTTCTCTTTCTGTCTCTCTCTTTCTCTCTCACATACACACATACACACACACACACACACACACACACACACACACACACACAGCATCCTCTGAGGTTCTGCCCAATTTAAGACTAGCTCCTTAAACCCACTCAAGAGGTTAACACATCGCCTTTTAAAAAGCAACACCAGATGAGATAGTGAATGTGCCTGGAAGTTGAGTTAATGAAAGACATTTTCCAAGCAGCGCTGGAAATGGCAGCTTCCCTTTTCTCCTCGAGCTGGGCTGTGAGTTGTTTTTAAATCTCACAAACCAGAGTTCTTCAGGGAAATCTACATATGTATATACACACACACACGTGTGCAGTCTGACGGTGCTCATGACAAAAGACAATCGAATTCTGGGACATTTCCTGAAAACAAATCCTCCTTCAGGTCCCGCTGTAGGACTGCAGAGAACACGGGTCACAGAGGGCAGAAACAATACCCTGGCTCTCTTCTTTTCTCATATACAATCCAGCTCTTTGCTCTGTGCCCAGTGGGTACCAGCACTGAGGATATGGCTGTACACTCGGAATATTGGATCGGTGAGCCGATATTACAGTGTCCTTTAAACCCACAACAATATTAATAATGAAAATGCAATATAAGTAGATTCCATTTGGTTCCCTACTCCCACTTCCCTCCCCCTAGGAGGAAAGGGAAAGAATTAGCATTCGGTCTTAGAACAACAGCCACTCTGTCAAAGGAAGGAGGACTCTTCTAGCGGCTGGTTTACATCAGCCAATGTCTTGCAACAGGAAGACAGAACCATAGATTTAGAGCTGGAAAAAGTGTGTGGAGATAATTTAGTCCAACTCCCTGGCACCGCTTTCCCGCTCAAGATGCTTCAATGGCTCACTATTGCCTCTAGGATAAAATGCAAGCGCCTCTGTTTGACATTTGATGTCTTTCTTGGGTGGTTCCTATTTGTCTTTCCAGACTGATTTTATCTTACTTATCTGTTACTTACTGTAATTAATGAAGTGATAGGTCTGGAACTAGAAGGAGTTTTAAAAGTCATCGTGTCAAATCCCCTTGTTTTATAGCGGATAAAACTGAGATTCATAGGAGTTCAGGGATTTGACCCAAGTCACCCAGGTGATACACAGCAGGGGTGAATTCAAATTCAGGTCTCATGCTCTCTCGACACTGTTTCAATTTGTTAAAATTTGGACCAGGTATTTTTTAAAAAGTAATTCATTTCTGTCATCATTCTATAAATTTTACACTGTTCCAATTTGTTAAAATTTCGACCATGATTTTTTAAAAAGTAATTCATTTCTGTCATTGGTCTATAAATTTTACCTGTTTGAGAACATTATTCTGAGGAGTTCATCAGTCTGCCAAGGGAATTCAGGACATCAAAGAGTTAAGACTCACTCTTGCTCTCCCAGAACTCATCAGGGTCCTCTCAGTCCCAATACTTTCAAACAAATCCTAGAAAGTTGTCTGAGGTATGAAGGAGTTAAGTTACTTTCCAGGGAGCACACGGTATGTGACAGAGATAGGGCTTTAGTCCCATATTTTTCTGATATCAAGCCCAGCATTTTCTATCCATTAGGCTGAGCTGCCTCTACCTGAATTACAATCACCTTTCTAAAAAATATAGAAAATCTTAAAGGCTTAGAACCTTGACATTTTAACTTGCCTGAAGTTCACGTTGAGTATTATCTTACTTTTATCACACTTTTTAGTAGCAGGTAAGTGGAGTGGAGGACAAAAAGAATTCCTTAGAGGTGAGGAAAGATCGTTGTAGACAACAAAATGTCATTAGCATCAGCCAGAAGGAGAAGATAGAATTAGGTTAAAGATGAGAAATTAATCCTCAGAAAAAATTCAAAAATGGTTCTGGAGATAGAAAAGATGCTTTTGCCAGGGAAAGCAAAAGGAAGGGGGCGGTGGATGGATGCCCAAAGTGTTTAGAAATCATTAGGGTTTGCTCTTACTAGTTTGGCAGGTTCTGGGCCCAATTATATAACTACACATACATTTGGCATATAACGATTGCTTATGTTCTCTGCGTGTAATTACATGTAACATAATGTGTACTTCAACTTGGTGGGTATTTACACAGTCCTAACATTGTGAATACGGCCTCCTTAGAAATCATTAACATAAAGCATTAACCCCCCCCCACACACATACACACATACAAACAAACCCAAACAATTAAAAGTAGTTGGGTTTATTTGGGCATATAAAAAATTGAGAACCTTTTTTTTCCTCTTGTCCTCTGATGAACCGCCTGAGAAGATAATGGTCTGAGAGGAAAGCAGAGTTCTTTGGGAAGAAATCTGTGGGGGGTTTTAGTCATTTCAGCCATGTCTGACGCTTTGTGAGCCCATTTAGGGTTTTCTTGGCAGAGATATTAGGGTGGTTTGCCATTTCCTTCTCTGGCTCATTTTACAGATGGGGAAACTGAGGCAAACAGGATTAGATGACTTGCCCAAGGTCACACAAATAGTGAGTGTCTGAGGCTGGATTTGAACTCGGATAGATAAATCTTCCTGACTCCAAGCTTGACTTTCTATCTACTCTGCTACCTAACTGCCCTCTTGGAAAGAAAAGGGATACTTAATAGCATCAAGTAATAGGACATTTTGTACACAGACTCTTTTGGGGTCTTCATCTGTGACGCTATCTTGATAGGAAACTCCCAATGAGGAGGATCAGTCTATCAGTACAGGTGAGCAGCCACCTTACAACCTGTAATCTTAAGATTTCATGGGGTGGGAGGGAGAAGAGATTAAATGATTTGTCCAGGATTACAGAAGCAGGATGGAGCAGAGCGAGGACTGGAACCCATCATCCAGGCCAGAAGCTTGCTTTCCATCCATCGGATCATAGCACCTCTCATGGCTAATCTCTGAGATGTTACTCCGGGAAAGACAATTTTAAAATCCAGGTTTCTGAAGAAATTTATTTGGAATATTTGGAGAAATTTATTCTGAAGCAAATCATTTGGGACTGATTGATTGCTTCAGTAAATCCAAGAAAGCGTACCATCAAATGTGTGGCTGGTGAAACCATGATTGAAAATTATCTTATTTCTGAAAACATATAATGTCACTGAGAAGCGCCGTGTATTCTTCTGGATTATCAGGATGAGTTTTAGTTGGTCATCCAAACCCAGTTCTACTTAATGTATTCAGAGAGGCTGGGTAGGGTATTAATTGCCCAACTAAGGAGTCTGTAGTGGATCCTAGAAGTAATAGGTTTTCAGGGAACCATCACTAAGACCCTGTAATGCTTCATGCTCTAATGGGATTAGCGTGGGCTCTAAAGCCAGGGGGCTTGAAAGCCCACTTCTGACAGTGCTTTAGTGACCTTAGAAAAGTCATTGAACTGCTTATTACCTCAGTTTCCTGACCTGGAAAGTGAAGGGGCTGGATTGGATGGCTTCTGCCATCTGTTTTACGTTTCTCTTTGTATTTCTCGTGCTTGGTACATAGTGATTAATAAATGGATCATTTATAGGTTTATTTGAGCTCCGAGATCCAATGGGGACATGGAATTGGTACACAGATTTAGAGCAGAAGGACACATTAGCACGGATCCCTTTAGTGCTGTGCTAAAGCCTGAAAGCCCCCTTTCCAAAACTATTTTAAAAGCATAATAGAAAATATAAAACATTATAGAGGAAATCAATTTTATTGAAATATAGGAATCAAAATATTGTACAAACCAATACATGTATACCTTGAAAACTATCCCCAAACCCCAGGCTGAGAACTCCTGATAGTCCAATCTCCTTATTTAACAGATGAGGGAACTGGAGCCTTAGAGGGGTATTGGGCAAGGAGAGTCACAGGCCCTCTAACTGAAATCCCAGGACTTTTGCTACTGTACCACATCACTTCAGAATTTCCTGAGTGTTCAGAGACTAGACCAGAAGGGTATAAACAAATTCTCTCAAGCCGGAAGGACCCCGAACATCGGTCTAGCAACGGCCCATATGTTTTGCCCAAAAAGATACCTAGCTAAGTTTGGAATGGCTCATTATTGGAAGGCTAGCCACAAGTGGATGACTTTTATTTTTTTCCAGCATCAATGACTCACAAAAGTGTCTATGTCTGGAGGTTTGTGATCTATGTCAATGAACACACAATGCCCACATCTTTTGAAATATTGAAGGACCAGAAAACTAAATGGCCAAGTGCCTTGAAAATGGGGTAGTACAGGGTGGTGGAAAACTGGACTCAGGCAATACTTGGGCTTGAAAGCTGTCTCTGATATTTATGAGTCATGTAACTTGGGGCACCTCGATGAACTTTTCTCCATCTGTTTCCTCATCTGTAAAATGGGAAGGGAGGAAAATCAAATACTTGGAACTTACCTCATTGGGCTCTGAAGTCTGGATGAGATAATGTTCTTTAGAAACTATGAAGAACTGGATAAATGTCATTGATTATTATCAAAGTAAACCCATGCCTGGAATATTATTTTCCCTTCCAAGCTAAGTATATTGAACAGATTTTTGAATCTGTCCTCATTCTTTGAGCTTTATTTTATCCCAGAGAATTAAAAAATACAGCATTTCTGAGAACTTGGATTTCTTTTTTCTTTATTTGTTTAATGACTAATATAGATGGGGATAACAAGTGGATTTGTGATTTCATTGGTACAGGGAACTCCCAGATGAAGAAACTCCCCTCCAAAGAAGGTCCCCACCTTCTCTGAAACTTACAGTTTTAAGAGAACTGCCTCAGGCACTGAGAGATTGGGGGATTTGCCTAGCCAATATATGTCAGGGGGAGGACTTGAATCCCAAACTTTTTATCTTTAAGGCAGGCTCTCCCTCCTCCTATTCTCTAAAGATTCTATCTCATTTAAATCCAACTAACTTGCAAGTCAAGTCATCTTGTTCCTGATGTCACTGGACCTCAGAGAATAAAGGGAAAAAAAAAAAAAAAAAGAAAAACAACACTAGAAAGACTATAGAAAAGGGAAAGTATGGCCAGAAATGAACAAGAATTAATCTTTTTTAAAATGCATTTTAAAAACTTCTCAAAGTAGGCAAATAAGGCAAATGGTACTTATATAGGACACAGAATTTTAATTAAGAAAAAGAAAATGGAACAGTAGGTAGAGAAAACTGGCTTTTAAAAAACCTCTTGCTTTGACCATCTTGCTGGAACATGCTTCAGTCAGTGCAGAGAAGTGCTCTGTAAGAAATCTGCAGATTATTTTACATGTACTAAAGTCCTTTTTGGTTACTAGGGAATGAGTTTGGAAATTTGGAAATGCCGGTTCTGAGCAGGAAGCTCAGTAGGATGAACTTTTTCTTTCTGGAGGGAGGTTTATCTTTTAAAAAATGATCACAGTTATATTTTTCTCTTAGCATTCCCTTTTAGGTAATATTGACTATTCATATCCTCTATTCTCTTTGGGTTTGGGTCAGTTATATTAAGAGCCATGTTTTACATTTACAGTCACTGTAATACATGCATGTACAATATAAAAGCAGACACAAATATATACACACGTGTGTATATGTACACTCGTATGTATATGTGCAATACGAATATACACTATATGTATATAAATGTAAAATATCTCCCTGTGGATCCTAACGGACATCAAGTCCTTAAAAATGTTCATTTCCTCAACATTTTATACTGCTGGGAGTTTTGTTTGCTCACTATGGAGTCTCATTGTGATGTAGCTTTGTCAGTCTAGGCAACCTCAGGATCACAGATTTTCAGAGCCAGATAGGAAGGCAGTGGCCATTTAGTCCAATTCAAGGACAAAGGGAATGCTCATTAGGATACATCCAACAAGTGGTTATCTAGTCTCCTCTTAAATCTTACCATTTTGCAAAATATCAGCCTATATGAAAATACCTAAAAATATAGGGCCTAATAAAAATAGCTAATGTTACATGTTATTTCATTTACTCTTTACAACAACTCTGAGATAGGTTCTATTATTCCCATTTCACAAATGAGGAAACTGAGGCTAATGGAGGTTTTTTGACAGCTAAGTATCTGGTCTTCTTGACTGCAAATCTGGTACTCTGAACACCATGCCATGTAACACTTTATTAGAAACATTTTTTTTCTTCTCAAGAACAAGACAGAAAAAGTTGCTATAGTTGGTAGTCAGACGAGCTCTTTGTAAAGCACTCACCACAGTCCCTGGCACACAGTGGGCACCGAACAGATGTTTGTATTTTGCAAAATGGCATTTTGCTTCCCTGATCTCCTCCGATTTGCTGAGGCACCAGGGAGTATTATGAGTCCTCATTTAACATTTGAGCAAAAGGCTCATGGAAGAAAATGACTTGATCAGAGCCACAGAGCCAACAAGTAGTGCAGCTGGGATTCCAAGAAACAAGTCTTCTTGGGTGACCAAGAGACACACAAAGTCCTGGGTTCGAGTGTGACAATGTCTGTGTGGCTTTGTCTAAATTACCTAACCCCTGAGCCCCAGAAAAACTCTGGAGAGCACTTGAGGCTTACCCTGGTCTGCCAAGTTTCCTTATACCAGTCACCCACCTCCCAAAAGACAAATATATGCCCTGCATCCATCCATGGAATAGAATAAGCACAAAAAGGTAGAACTTAACATCTGTACCCTCACATTTATTGCAAGCAAATGAAAAGAAACGCACATTAATGAGGGCTAGAAGACAATCTGCAAATGGGAAATTTTTTTTTTCATTTACTGTTTAGTAGTACTTTCCCTCCCCTAAAGCTGCTGAAGCTTTAAAAAAAAAAGTTTTATTTACTTTAAGACAAGTTCTTCTCTCACTTTTCTAAGATCTTGACTAAGAGATGTTTGGGTTTCTGATTCCTCTTTTAACTCTTCTGGTCCAGGGTAGCTCCCTCTGCCATTTTTTCTTTCTTTTTTTATATTATGGATAGCAATAATTCATGCCCAACCCAATAGACCTCTAGTAGGAAAAAAAAATCACCCAAAGCAAAACCAGCATTTAAAAGTTGTCCCAATAGAGCCGCTAGACACGGTGGTTAAGGCGTTCAAAGTCATTGCTTATGTTTCTCCACCACTACTAATCCCGGAGAACATGGGAATCGTATAAATAGCAGCCCAAGTAGAATGCGGCCCTTTAATACTCATCACGTTCCTTTCTCAAATCTCTCTCCAGATTGAAGACCCTGAATTCCAACCAGATGTAATTCTGGAGTATTAGCCAGGGTCAGCTATATTTCAATTTTGTGTTTGGTTCGAGCCCAGGGGATTGACTTGATAATTCGATTGAGAACATCTGCCCTAAATCCAAACCATTTAGAACTCCCTGATCCTTTCTTGGGGTTCTACCTAAAAGAAGTTAAAAAATAAAATAAAACAAAAAGCAGATTAGAACAAAATAAAAACAACGACTTCCACTTAGCCACCTAAAACCGGAAATAATCACTTCCCGGATCCACAAGCATCCAGGGCTGAGTCTGGGAGACATAAAGGAAAAACCCAGTTCTTGCCTTCAGGGATCTTACGGTCGACAGGAACTACCTCCCCCCCCCCCATATGTATACGTGTACCTTCAATAAATCAAGTATTCAGTAAGTGAAGTAGTTCTGGTCCCCAGGGAGTTGACATCTCATTAAGGGAGATAAGGTGGTCACTCACAAACGCAGACAAGACATAGACTAGAACAGAACGAGGTCATTTCCAAGAACAAGTAGGAAGATTTCAGGGCAACAGGTCTAGGAGGCAGAGAGGAAGAGGGGGGCTTTCCAGGAGGATGTTTGGCTGGCCCATGGGGCCTCCAAGGAGGCGCGAGGATGTCTAAGCAGCCCGGAAAGGTAAGTTCCAGCCGGCCCAGAGGACTTGAAAAGACAGACGTTGGCGTTTGTTCCCGACGTCGTCGGGTTTCCGGAGGCAGGACTGGGAGAGAGATCCACGTTGGCTGGGACCGTGGGGGAGAACCCAATCGGCACATGGCGGAGGAGGAATCAGACAAGGCATTTATTCACAAGTGCTGGGGGCTGGGGGTTGGGTGGGGACAGGACCCGACCTCAAGGAGCACAGTTTGCAGGGTGACAGCCCCGGCCTAGGTAGAAATATACAAGAGAGATGGCCAGGGCTGGTGCAAGTGTGTGTGTGTGTGTGGGGGAGGTGGAGGGGTCAAGCCCAAATCCCTGAGGCGAAGGGGCGCAGCGGGACTTTCCGGGCACGGAGACGGGGGCGCCCCGGCCGCGAGGTCCCGGGCCGCCTACCTGCCGCCCGGCCACCGGGGGTCCTGGCAGTGGGCAGGCGGGTTTTGTGTTTGCTTGGATTGGGGAGCCGCTGCCCTCTACTGGATGGAACATCTCAAGCCCGCTCGGTCTGGCGGGGACCTTCCTCGGAGTCTCATTCCATCTACTCATTAAAGTGGAAGGGTAGCTTCCCCGGCAACCCAGACAAAATATGGCTGTTTCTGTATCTCAAGGTCATGAAGCCCGGGCCCGGCGCTAGTCCGAGTCTGGCTCGAGGCTTTCGGGGCCGCGGAGAAGGCGCTGCCGGCCGCTACCTACGGCCCCGACAGCCCGCGGCCAGACCCGCTTCCAGACCCGCTTCCCCGGCGTCGGCCCCGGCCGCCAGCCTCGGATTCGAGGGGCCGCGGGGACCTCTCCCCCTCTCCCCCTTCGCAGTGGCCCTTTCGGGATACGTGGCCCGGGTCCCTTAGATACGGGCACTTTCCCGTCCCCCTCCCCCCAACCGCGTCCGCCCTTTTCAACCAAACGCGAACTTAACGCGGGCGATTCGGAGCCCCCTAAAGGGAACATCTCCCCGAGGAGCCGCTTTCTCGGGGAGTCCCCACTGACAGTGCTTGTAGCTGGACTTTTCAAAATCGAGGGATTGGGGGATGACACTAAGCGAAACGTCGGGGATGGGGGATGGCCGTGGCTGCGTTAGCTGCACGCTCGCTTCACCTCCGAGCTACACATGTGCATAAACAATTAAGGCTGAACTTCCTTAAAAAGGGCCATTTTTGCATGGAAAAGAGAAAAGATGGTTTCATTTTTTAGATGCTAAGCATTAGCATTTCGGTCTACTTGGAGTCACGCTGTGTGGAATAAACGCATCCACACGGGCTCATGGGAAAGTCTGGGGGGGGGGGGAGGTTTAGCTAGAGGGGAAAGAAAGTTTTTGAACTAAAATAAAGGGGCTTGAGGATCCCGAAGTTTCCTAAGTCTTTCTCTCTGGGCATCGAAAGGCGAAGAGATTGGGGGGAGGGGGGCTGGTTTCCCCAAGTCTCCCAGCCGGGCCGTCCACACTTCCCGGGGCTGCGCCGGAGCCTGGCGGGCCCGTCGCACGTCATCCCAGTGGCTACACTGGCTGTTGTTGCTTTCTCGAAAGGAAATCGATCGTGGCAACCCACTCTGCCCTCGCAAACAATAAGCCGGGGGTGGAGGGGAGCCACCATTAAGCGATCGTTTCCTTGGCAGCCCCGCCGAAGCCGGCTGTCCATGTGTCCGGCGAGCCCGCTGGTTTGTCCGTCCCGCAGGCCAGGCCCCGGATCGTTGGGGCTCCCGGCTGGAGGGAGGGGGAGGAAAAGTGGGCCGGAGGGCGCCCCCGCGCCCAGCCTGGCGCACAGACCCCCTTTGCTCTCGGGAATGGCAGAGGATGTTTGAAAACTTGGGTTTTGCAGTCGGGGGTGCCCTTGGCTGGCCGCGCGGCGGCTACTCCGGGGGCGCCCCCCGCCCCCCGCCTGGGCGGCCACCCCAGGTACCCCCGAGGGGGGGGGTGTGCCCAGGCTCGGTGGCTGCCGAGGGCGTGGGTGTGTGAGGGGGTGTGTGCGCGCCGGGCCCCCGGCTTGAGGGGGGAGCGCGCGAGCTCTCGGCGGGGCTGGGCTGGGGGAGGGGGGGTGAGGGGGGTGGGAGACGTGAGGCCAGCCTCAGCTTGGGGCGGAGGGGCCCACGAGGCGGG
The DNA here is from genome assembly GCF_902635505.1 of Sarcophilus harrisii. NCBI lineage: Eukaryota > Metazoa > Chordata > Mammalia > Dasyuromorphia > Dasyuridae > Sarcophilus > Sarcophilus harrisii. The sequence goes on along the minus strand of NC_045429.1, from coordinate 450,042,273 downwards.
AGCAGCGGCGGCGGCGGCGGCGGCAGGACGAGCGGGAGGGCTGGCGAACGGACCGACAGAAGGACACAGGGGGCCGGCCACCCCGCCCCGCCCCTCCCCTCCCCTCCGCTCCCCGGCTCTGCCCTCCCTCTGGCTCCCGCTTCAGCGCCCGGCACCGAGCGAGGCGGAGGCGAGGCCGACCGTGACCCTGACCTTGACCCCGAGCCTGAGCCTGACCCTGGGCCCGGGCGCGCTGCGGGGGCCGGCCGGGTGCGGCGGCGGCGGCGGCGGCGGCGGCGGCGGCGGCTCGGCGCTGACGAGCGTCCGGGGCCGGTCGGGGCGTGGGCCGGCCGGGCGCCTGCGGGGCCGGCGGGGCCTGCCCTCCCGCCCGCCCGCCCCGCTCCCCAGGCCGGGTTTTGCCCCCGGCCGCTGCCTCCTGGCGGCCCTGAACCCAGCCCTTCGATCACCGCCACCCGTCCAAATGTCCAAGATGGCGGCCGGGGATCGATGTTTCAAAAAGCGCTTTGATTTACCGCAGCGCGGTCAGGCCCCCGGGCGGCCGCCGGCCGTTGCCCGCCCGCCGGCCCGGCCCGGCCCTGGCCGCGCCGTGGCCTGGCCCCGCCGGAGCCTGGGGCCGCAGCCGGGAGCGGCGGGCGGCGGGGGGGGCGGGCCGGGCCGGGTGGGGCGGGCGGCGGGGCTGGGCGGGTTCCGGGGGCGGGCGGGGCGCTCCCGGGCGCCCCAAATTGATCCTTTGTTCAATTATCGATCAGCCCAAGAGGGCTGGAGCCGTGCGCGCGCCGCTGTGCCCTGGGTCCCCGGCCGCCGGGGAGCCGAACCCGCGGGGGGCGGGGGGGCGGGGCACTGGGGCGGGGACCGGGGCGGGGGCGGGGGCGGGCGCGGGCGGAGGGGGGGCCGGGCGGCGGGGCGGCTGGCCGGGCGGGGCGGTGCCGGGGCGGGAGCGCGGAGCCGAGCCGGAGCCGAGGCCCCGCCTGGGCCTGGAGCCCCGCGCCCCGCGCCCCTGCCGCCCTGGGCGTCCGCGCCGGGTTTGGGGAGTGGCGGGGCCGGCGGGGGGGGCCGGGCGGGGGGCGCGGGGCCGCCGGGCGCGCGGAGCCCCGGGGGGCCGCCGTGCCGTGGCCGTCCGTGGCCAGACGCCGCCTGTCACGCGGCCGGGCCCCCGGGCCCGGGAGCCCAGGCTACGGCCCCGACCCGGGGGAAACTTGCGGGGGCGCCGGGCCGGGACTCGGGCAACTTTGGCGGAGGGGGCGGCCCGCCCTGGGGGGGGGCGACCCCCGACCGCTCGGCTTGACTGTCGGCGACCCCGGCTTTGGGGACTCCCGTGGCCTTCACGTACTTGGCCCTCCCCGGCGGATGTGTCGGCCGAGGAGGCCGGGGCAGCCCCGGGCTGGCCCCGCGGCCCGGGGACCCAGACTCCCCGAACCCTTACTTTGTGCGGGGTTCGGGGGGGGGGGGCGGGTTGCGGCCAGTGCCGAGCCGGGGAAATGGTGTCCTTCCCCTTTTGGGCCTATGCCCGTTTGGCCAAAAGCCGGGACCTGTCCGCTGCCCTCCTCGAGGCCCCTCCTCCCCCACTTGAGCCGGGCTGGGAGCCCCGGGAGCGGCCGGCGGGCTTCGGCCACCCCGAACTTGAGCACCGCCGGAGCCAAGTCCGAGGTGAGGGGGCTCCGGGCGCAAGGTCCCGTGCGTCGGAGGTGGGGGGGGGCGGCCCCCGGGGCGTCGGGACGGGGGGTCGTTCAGGTGCGCGGGGCCGGGCGGCCGCTCCCCTTCCAGGCCGGGTGTGATTGGAAGGGCTGGATTAAGGTTGAACTTCCCCCAACTTGAAAGAATTCTTAATAGTGCCCCAGAATACCTCCAGGAATAAGGCAAATGAGATCCAGATGCAGAGTTGTATAAAATAAAGTGGATTAGATTAAATATATATTTAAATGGAGTCTGACAACTTTAATTTTGAGCGGTTTCTGCCCCGGCGTTTGCCGGGGAACGATTAAACAAGCGCATGGCGGTGAAATTTGGCCCCCGCGGGCGGGGAGCCGAGGGGCAGGGGTCTGAGCCGGGGAGAGGGGGCGCGGGGCCGCGGTGGAAATGAGGTTCCCGAAGGCGAGGAACAGCCCGGCGGCACTTGGGCTAAATCGGTCTCTCCGCTTGCAACAAACAAGAACTCTTGGAGAACGAGACCATTTCATGTCTGTAGCTTCTGTGTTAGTGGCTGCCAAGGAAACTCCTTCTTCATCGATTATAAAACTGAATCAGTCAGATAGTCAGGGTGGGAGAGCCCCCCCTCCCCTCCAGGTCATCCCGGCCAGACTCCATTTAGAGGAAGTGGCTTTTCTGAGCATCCTGGCCCAGCTGCCTAGGAACTTTCTTTAGACTTTATTAATTATTAGATCTCTGGACTCTATGGATCTTTTTTTACACCCTCCCCAATCTGCTCTGGTAGGCAATCAGTGACGTCGACTTTGGGGAGATGATTAAGAGTCCCCCCCCCGGAAAACAGTTTATAAGCCCTGAGATATATGGGGGGGTGTAATATTCAGACCCCAAACTAATCCACATCTGGGTTTTGAACTTGCTGCTTGAGATTATTTTGTGATTATGGTCCATTGCCTTCTCCTAGGTGATGGGATCTTAAAAACCTTAAAAAAAAAAAAAAAAACCCAACAAAAAACAACACAGTTATTGGGCTTGTCTTGTGTGTTCTAAAGCTTTTAATTGGGTAGAAGAAGGCAGTGTTTGTGTGACCCCTCATTTACTCTGACCTGGGGTTTCTGAAAGCCCTCTTCACTTGACGCCTATTTTGTTTTCCTCTTTAATGCCCTGAATAATAGTGTGGCTGAGGAGGTTGTAGTTTCAAACGGATTTCACTGGGAGGACGGCACTTCTCCCCTGCGGTGAAAATGATATTCTAATGAAGTTGATTTGGTAAATGGGGTTGGAGATTCTGGTCTTGCCCGGGGGCAGGGACCGGAGCCTCAGGTAAGTGAGTGAGTCTCTCTGGTGAAATAGGTCTGATGGGAAGAGGTCACTGCTTTCTGTGGAGGTGGTTCAGTTCTCTGAAAGTCCTTCATCCCCCTGGGCCGTGGCTTCTGCTCTGGTTCTCCCCCTGGGCTACCTTGGACCTGGGCTAACCGGGGCCCTAAAGTGGGTTTCTTAGGAAGGGGGAGATTGACTGGAAATTAAGCCTATGGTTTTGCGGTGGGAATGGGTCCCTTCTCTGGGGCTTCAGGTTTCCCTGCAGGCGTTTCTTGGCTAAGCAAAAGGGCACCGTCGGCTCCTTCCGTGTTTCACTTTCATGAGAAAATCCCAAAAGGAATCCCAGGCCACCTTTCAGCTTAGAGCTATCTCCGAGGGTTTCTGGGAGGAGAGAGTTTGGCTAAATTGCAAAGTGCTGTTAGGAACAGTAGTTACAGATTCGCCTGATTGTCTGCAAGGCTCAGCCTGAGAATTTTTCTCTTCTAAAACAAAATTCATTTGGCCAATAAGAGCTTTGTGTTTCTAATGTTTTTGCTTCCCTGTCCCTCCCCGCCCCCCCCCCCCATGGACAATACCACCAGGGTAGATTGTCCACTAAAGCAGTAAATATTACAGTTATTAATGTCTCCTTTAAAGTGTCACTCAGAATCTTTTTTTTTTTTTTTTTTTTTTTTGAAACAAAGAAGGAACTCGAGTTGAGGAACTGCTGGGCTCATCTAGCAGCTCTTTTCTTCTATTTTTATGTTTTTGATCCCCCTGCCCCTCTCCTCTGGCCGGATTTAATCTTTGGGATCTATAGAAAGTCAGCTATTTCTTGACCCTATTTTGGGGCGGGGAGAGGGTATTTGATGGCCTTGGGTTTTTAGCTTCTAGTTAATGAATTTAGTAATGTAACAGTTTCTGATCGGTCTGCTGAGAATAAGACTCCATAGACTACTCTTTTGTGACTGATGCTAATAGTGAAGTAAATGAGAAAGATGGGAAGGGAAAGGTTTGGATAAACTGCCAGCCTGTTCGTCCCCTGAGGCTGTGTATCCTTTCATGATCTACAGAGCTAGCTCCCATTAAAATAACTCTCCTCGAGTAAATGTCCTTAGGATTTTAAATGGCTCCTTTTCAAAAAAACAAAACAAAAAAAAACAAAAACCCAAGGCTGCTGCCCCGTTCCTGCGAAATTAAACCAAAGCCACTGCTGTGTTTATGTGGGAGGAGATATGCAGAAATAATTTTTGTGTGTGTGTGCTCTTGTGATCCCCTTCCGGGTCTGCCTGTAGCAGTTAACAATCAAAACTATTCCTGAGGCTGTCCTGACATTCAGAAGCTTAGTGGAAATACAAGAATTGAAGTTTAAAAAAAAAAAAAAATCTATATTCATTTCAGTTCGCATTTAGAAAGTACAAGAAACAGCAGCCAGGAAGGCAGGGAAGGACAGATTCGGGAGGGAAAAGCCCTTGTGGATTTTAAAAAAGAATTTTCATTAGATCAGAGATCTTTGGAAACAGCTTAAGTCCCCTTTCGGTGTTGGATTTGTCTTTGTATCTCTTGCCTATCTGGGTATATAGTAGGCGCTTAATAAGTGCTTATCGGGAGTGAGAATCTGGCCTATGCAAATTCAGAGTAAGAGACAGGCTCAGTTTATCTGATGGACTTTATATGAAGCTGGTAAACCAGTATTAACACAGATGTTGCTACTTACCTGATAAGTAGCAATTGATTCCAAAGTTATCTTAATAAAGGCTGCTGAAAGACTATTTTAGAATCTGTCTCTGTCTCTCTGTCTCTCTCTGTCTTCCTGTCTCTCTCTCTGTCTCTCTGTCTGTCTCTGTCTCTCTCTCATCTCTTTTCTAATATTTCAATAATGAATTTATTCTCACTGTTCTTTCCTTCTCAAAAGTCTGCTTTCACCCAGGACCAAAACCCATCTCGCCCCAACTTTGAAGCTTGTCTGTCTCGCCATGTGTCCGCGGTAGCTCACGGAGAGAATTTTGGCTTTAACTGACAATTTCCTACCCCTGATTGTTTAAGCCAGTGCCTTAATCTTATTTTAACATATTTAAAATGTACAGAAAAACCCGGAAGAATTGTCTCATGTAAGTAGCAAGTGAACATAGTTTAAACACTCAGGCAGTTCTAGTATCTAATTGGAAACAGGTGGAATTCTTGGAGCCCTTTATTTGAATCTTATTATAGCCAAACATAAGGCCACTTTTTACTTATGGCTATTCATTTTGCTGGAGCTATTTTGAGAGCGGAGCGATAGTCTTTCATTAAGGCTTGTTCGGGAAAAATTTCTCTGTAAATTCCGCCACTGGGAGATTTGGGGAACGCCGAGGCTGGGGAGGAAGAGGAAGGATGCTGGGGTTTGCTCTCCTGTCCCCAAGTGAATTCTGCTTATCCGGAGCGTATGTCGAGGCGTCCAAAAAAGGTGCCTTCATGGCATAATTAGGCGAGCAGCTCGTATGTTGTGTAACTTTTATAGCAGACATGGAAGTGGTGAATTACTAGTGACTTCATAGTTTCACTTTTGAGTTCCCAAATATCCATTGACTTGAACAGGCAGGTAATTTTCTCAGGGCTCTGGGATGCTGAGGGATGCAAAGGATTTCTTTTCTTCCTGTCTCTTCTTCCCTCCCTCCCTTGCGAGGCTCTGACCATCACCAAAGCCTGGCTAAGTCGGGAGCGTCCGAAGGTGGTGAGGGTGGGAAGCCTGGGAGCTGGAGGGGGGCGCTGGGCCTGCGTGCTGGGAGCCCGGCTCCATCTCTGTCTGTCTGGTTGTGGGGATGGAGGCCATATCTGGGATTGTAGGTGCACAAGTGGCTGGGTTATGGGCCAGGGCCTTGCCAGGACTTGTCCCGAGCCTTGGTTAGAGTATAACTAGCTCCTGTCGGGGGGCCGGGAGGCAGGGAGGCCAGGGAAGAGTTTTCTGGGGGAAGCCTTGAGTGCCAGCCTCCCTTAGTGGGGGAATAGGAGCCTCCGGCCTGTGGCGGCGAGTGGGTCACAGCCACGCGGACCCCACGGAACAACAGCCACGGCCACAAGCGGGGAGGCCTCGAGCCCCCCGGGCTGACACACGTGTCCCACCTGTGTGGGCCAGGCCGGGCCGGAGACTTCCTCGGCAGGGAGATCCCCCCGGAAAGCGCCCTCTGCCATGGAGCTAGGCCAGACGTTCAAGTGTGATTGGGAAACATTTAACACCAGAAATACAACCGGAGCTTAGATCCCGAGAGTCAGGGCTTTCTAAGTCAGCCGTCCCGGCCTGCAGCCCCGAGGGGTAACTTGCTTAAAGTCGCCCAACCCATGGGTGCCCTGTTTGGAAACTGAGGCTCCCTGAGGCAGCTCCCCCCCACTCCCTGGTCACGCTGTCTCTCCATCCGTATACACGTGTTTGTATATGTGTGTGTACACACACATCATATGGGACAGACACATACAGCAGAGTGTACCTGCATGTGTGTACAAATATACACCTGAGTAGTGTACCACGTGTGTGATGCAGAGACCCAAACACTCCAAATGCACAAGCTCTACACAGATCATGTAATACACACAAATAGGACATCCACGCATATGCTACAAATCTATACAATATATAACAACTTAGTACAACAATCCCCACACATGGTATGTAGTATGGGGTTTGCAAAGCACTCACTCTCTTATTTAATCTGAAATCTCCGTATTCACATGTGTATCTGTATATATGTGTGTACACAAACGCTCATATACCCACGGAGATAGAGACTCACATTCTAAGTGTTTATGTACACACATGTGTAGTGCGAGAGACAGAATCACGTAATAGATGGAATCCTGGATTTAGGGACAGGAAGATCGGGATTCAAATCCCCTCCCTAGTTCTGCTCAGCTGGGGGATCCTCCTCAGGGTGGCCCAGACCCCTGGAGCTATTCTGCTTCTCAGCTCCTCCGGCTGATTGAGCAAAGGGAGTTTCCACCCCATAGTTAAAAATCACTACGTGAGAGAAATTCTCTTCCTTCATTTTTTCTAGGACAGATTCCGTAGCCCAGCCTTTAAAATAGGACATTTTAATTTTTGCAGCCTTGATTTTGGGCCTTCACTAGTATCCTTATGTATGATTATTTGTTGTTGCTGTTCTCCTCTTCCCCCCACTGCCCCCCTTCTTCTTCTTCTTCTTTTTTGTTTTTAGAAAAAGACCCTTAAGGAGTTGGGTCCTTTCAAAAAAAATTGGTGAACTTAAAAAAAAAATTTTTTTACCTTTTAAAAAATGTTTTTATTGATACCAAAGTTTTTTCCCCCAAAATATCTTATTCCCTCTCACTGAGAAGTGATTTACTTTTTAGCTAGAAGGCAACTTTCCAGGTGAGAACAGATGAACCAGAACTGAGTCAGTTTTCTTTAATCCAGATTTCCTTATTAGATCTAGCTGAGTAAAACTCAATTTTCTTTTTTATTAATTCTCTGACAGGGCTCTAGAATCGGGGCGCCCCCTGTGTAGCAGGCCTCCTGGCCACGGCTCTTTCCAAACATGATTGATTATCTATCGCTCCTCCTTCATAAGATTTCTTTTTCCTCTGGTACTAAATTTGGCCCAACTGGGCCTCAGTGGAACAGACTGTGGGGAGGGGGCGCCGAGGTTTGGAGCCTGGCTGATAAAATGACTGGGGGGTCTCAGTGAGACACTGATCATGCCATAGCAGGGGAAACCTGCTGAGCCCAAGTTCTGGACGCAGCAGATGCCCCATCGATATTTCTGGATTCATTGAAATACCGGGTACTCCTCATCCTTGGAAATCTGGGGAGGCGAGGACTTTGTGCTGAGGGCCAAAGTCCATCAGGTCCTACACTTAGTGGTACATGACTAATCCTCTCAGAACCTCAGTTTCCTTATCTGTAAAGTATATCGTTGCTAATAATTGTGCAACCCTCACAGCAGGACTGTGACAGGGAAAGGACTCTTCAGACCATAAAGTGATGTAAAAGCATAGGGAGGTCCCAGGAGATCCTACTACGGTTAGGAAGGACTTTGGAGGCCCTGGGGCCTGGCACTGTACAAATGAGGGAACTGAGGTCCAGGGAAGAGGTCTAAGGCAGAGATGTCGAAATCAAAGAGAAAAGGAGGGGACCAACGCAGTTGGTGTATTTTTGTTTGTATTTTTGTTTATTTTGTTAAACATTGCCCAATTCCATTTTAATCTGGTTCCTCTGATCTGGACAATTTGAACCCAGGTTCTCTAGCATTTGTTCACTAAATAGCTGGCAGTTAAGTTTTGTTTTGTTTGTTTATATAAAGTTTTGAGGTGTTCTTAGTTTGGTTTAAACAAATGTTACTTGACAAATTAACTCTTACTTCGGTGATTGCTGCCAATTTATTTGAACTAGAATGTTGCAGTTATTATTATTATTATTATTATTATTATTATTTTGGCTGAGGCAATTGGGGTTAAGTGACTTACCCAGAGTCACACAGCCAGGAAGTGTTAAGTGTCTGAGACCACATTTGAACTCAGGTCCTCTTGACTCCAGGGCTGGTGCTCTATTCACTGCCCAACTAGCTGCCTCTGAATGTTGTAATTATTAAGAAGGAATTTTGTAATTCATTTTAGGAAGGAAGAAAGGGAGGGAGACAGAGGAGAGGAAGGGAGGGGAAGAGAGGGGGTGAAGGAAGGAGGAGACAGAGACTGAGAGAGAGAGAGGGAGGGAGGAGGGGGGAGGAGAGAGAGAGAGAGAGACAGAGAGAAGGAAGGAAGGAAAGGAGACAGAGAGGGGAGAAGAGCAGAGGAGGGAAAGAGAGAGAGATAAAAAGGGGGAGAGGGAGAGGGAGATTGATTGTACAATGAGGAGGAGAGGGAGAGTGAAAAAGAGAGAAGGGAGAAAGAGAAAACTATGGAGAAGAGGGAGGGAGGACCATGCCTCCTGCCCCATTTGTTTTGTTGGTAGAAGCTCCTGGAATTGCTCTAGGGTCCTGCTGAGAGAGGAAGGGCCCGAATCTGGGAGAGACAGGACCCTTCTAACTCATTTGCCTGGAGCTCCGGGTTCCAATTGTAAATCAGAGTGATCTGGATGTTGAATGGTCCTGACCCCATTCCACCTGAGGAAAGGTGAAAACTCCATCCATCCACAAGTACTTATTAAGCACCTACTGTGTGCCAGCTCTTTGGGATGCAAACCAAAATGCACCGGAACCAGTCTCAGTTCTCCCACAGCTGTCCGAGGGGAGGAAGGACAGCCTTTGGTGGCTTGGGCCCTGAAGGCAGAAGCTGCCAGGCCAGATTTGGGTTTGACTGAAGGAGAAACCTGCCCTCTAAGTGTCAGAGGGGCTGCTTTGCAATTAGGGCTTCCCCTGGTCCCCAAGTGAAAGCTGGGAGATTAGCTTCTCCCTCAGTTATGGCTTGGACCAAATGGCCTCCGAGATGACTTCTGGTACTGTGGTGTGATGAGAACAACCACAGTAGCTCTGCGTGTGCTATTCCATGGAATCCTTGCAGGAAGGAGGTGCTATTTTTGTCCCCATTTTACAGCTGAGGAAACTGAGGCAGATGGGAGAAGTGACTTGCCCAGAAGTAAGCATCTGAGGCCGGATTTGAACACAGCTCTTCCCCACTCCTGAGTCTCAATATTTTTCCAAACTTTCTCCTCAGTTTTCTAGGAAAGTTGTGTGTGTTCTTCCATAGCCTGTAAAAAAAGTTTTGAAGAACATGTTAGAAAAGTGATTTCCCAGTATGGTGGTAACTGGAAGCCTCGGAAGACTCAGAAAATGGGGGGGCACTTTTTTTAGCGTGAAGCTAGATGTTGTTGGGTGCTCAGTTGCTTATGGAGTCTCTCCCTGTGGGAGGAGGGCACTTCTCTTGAGGGGAAAAGGCGTTTCCATGGAGCAGGTCACGGGATTGAGCAGCCAGGGCTCTGGCCTCTGACCCCGGTCCCCTCAGGCCGCATGTATCTCCAACACCCAGAGTTACTGGCCTGTGGGAGCCCCTTGAGGGCAGGAGTTTGCCTGGCACCTGGCACAGGGCCTGGTTCCTAGAAAACACGAGAGACCTCCCAAAAGGATCTCGTCCAAGGCCTTTCTTTTACCCATGGGGAAGCAAGGGCCCAGAGGGATTTAAGGGAGGCCTGGGGTCCCGGCTCTGGAGGGGAAGGGACCTCGGGGCCAGGGGACAGATGAGGGAGCGGAGGGCCCACAGACCCTCGGGTTCCCTGGAAGGATGGACTCTTTCTGCTGCAGCCTGGTGACCCTCGTGGGGGATTTGGTGAAGTTGCGCTCTTTGGAAAGAGAATAATGGCTGTGGCCTCCCCGGTAGGAAGTCTGCTCAGATTGCTTCCTCAGAGGGCCTTAGCCGGGTGGGGGGGAGTACTCTGAACCCCCCGAGAGGGGCAGGGGCCAGTGTGGCTCTTGAGGAAAGTGTGAGCGGGTTGCCGGCTGTCGCCTTCTGGGCCAGACTTGGGGTTTGCAACCTCCTGGCCTGGTCTGTGTAATCCAGCAGTGTTTTTTGTGGGTTCCAATAAATGTACTTTGGTGAATTTTTAATTGTGTGACCCACGCTATGAAAGGTACGTGTCAGTGCGCCTGGGTATAGTGAGTGACCTGGAGTGAGTGACATGTAATTACATCTGGGAGAGGGGCCTGGCCCCGGAGCCAGGGAGGCCGGAACCCCCGGCCCGTCTGACACATTCGCTTTGTGACCTTGGGCAAGCGCGTGACCCCTCAGCGCTCTGGGGATTGGAGCTGCCAGAGGACACTGCCTGCCCTGGGAGAGAGTTTCCACACCTGGGAGTCCCCTTTTCCGTGCCTCACCATAGGGAAGAGGCCGCTAGTCTGAGGGATCCGATTTCAAGTCTTACCGCCCCGCGGCGTGGTGCTCCCCGGCCGGCTCTCTGCCGGTCCTCTGTGGTCTGGGATCACCACTGTGATCGTGACTGACCTTTCCAAAGCCGTGAAAGACACATGGAGGAGGAGGCGGGCCTGAGTCAGGACCCTGCCTCTGCCACCTGGAGAGAATCGCTGAACATCTCCAGGTCTCAGTCTCTCCATGTGAAAAATGGGAAGATTGGAGTTAGTCATCTTGAAGGGCCTATTCTCCCTCCAGATGTGAGGAACCTGCCTTAAAATGTGGATTTCCTCCCATGGCTTCAGTGATGCCCATTGACAGAGGGTAAAAACTCATCTGGACATGAGGTTTCATGGGAAGAATGCTCAGTTTTGGTTTGGAGGACGTGAGTGGGAAGCCAGCTCATGGCTTTGGCTCGTGGGCAAATTCAGTGAGGCACCTATATTTTGCTTGGTATTGTGCCAAATTCTGTCACTAGAAAGACAAAAATGACATAATCCTGGCCCTCCAGGAGCTTATATTCTTTTGGGGGGAAACTGAGGTAAAAAACACAAAATGTATCCAGGTCCTAAGTGGTTTCTGGAATATGGAGCAAACCAAGTAAGAGATGACTATGTGACCTTTGGAAAGGAGGGATTCTAGGGTTCAGAGTGAGTATGTGGAACCATGAAAGGCTTCAGAGGCCTGCAGAGATGCTGAGCAAGGGGTCACCAAGGAGCACTGGACGACCTTCAAGGGAGGAAGGAAACAAGCACCAATTAAGCCTGTTACATATTGGACCCATGCAAAGCCCTTTATAAGTAGATTTCACTTGATCTTCAAAGGGAAATCGGTGCTCTTACCTGTCACAAGTAGGAAAATTGAGGTAGCAAGTGAAGTGACTTGTATAGGGGCCTGAGGCTGGATTTGAATCCAGGCCCTCTGGACTCCCAAGGCCCTTCTATGTCAAAACCCTTGGACCCGGCACTTGGTTTGGGCTTGTGGTTCCTCCTGCCCTTCTCCCACCAGTTCTTCAGCCCCATCTCCTCATTTTCTCCCTCTCTTTACACTCCTTCTCATTTGTGATTTGAAGGGGGGGGTGGGGAGAGCATGCTTTGGATAACATCTGGGAGGCTGGGATCCCAGGATCTTTTTTTCTTCCGCTATTTAGTAGCTCCCTGGTTCAACAAATACATGTGTCCTTATTGTATGTGACAAGTCTTCCCAAAGGGTCTCAAGTTGTGTGGGTCACAATTACTGGTCTCACCCCAGATTGAGAAGTCTGTTAGAAGTCATCACGTGTTGGATGAGCTGAAGGTGTTTGTTTAACCGGGGACGTCGAGCCCGTTTGTAGAACATTGTTCGGCATCTTACCCAGCGCTCAGCTGCTTATTGATTTTGTCTAGCCAGGGTGGCTTAGGGGAAAGCAGGCAGAATCAGGGGTCAGAAAAGGGAAGGAAAGTCCCTCCTCTACAGGCTTCTATGAAGGGCCTCCTCTGGGGCCGGCCTGGTGTGAAGGGCCGGGGGGACGCTCCCTGATGGTGGAGCTCTTACTTCCTGCAGACATGACCCCCTTGGAGCAGGTCACCTACTCTGCCTTAGTTTCTACATCTGGGAAATGGAGGGCTTGGGCAAATGTCCTCCACATCTGTGATCCCAATGCTAATTTGCATTTACCTGGTACTTTCCTTCCAGAATTTGAGGGTTGGGAGGTCCCCTCAGTACTGCCACCGAAAGGGGTCCTGAGCCCTAATATGTACTCACAAGTGGTTGTCCAGTCTCCTCCAAAGAGGGGGATCCCATAAGTATTATTATATCCTTTTTACAGATGGACAAACCAAGGCTCATGGCTCCTAAGTGCCTGAGGCAGCCTGTTGAGGCTGGGGATAGTCTTTTGCCTTTTTTTCATTCCCTGATCTTTAGAGCATAAAGTAGGAGCTTAACAAATGCTTGTCGACTGACTGTCTCTGGCTCTTAAAGCTAGGGCTCTTTTCCCTATGCTATTTTTCCTTTAAAAATCATTTTACATTTCATTCTCATGGGCGTGATTCTCATCCTGTTTGTGTCCTGGAGCCCTCTGATGGGCTGGCAAAAGCTCTCGGACCCCCTTCTCCAAATTGTGTCTGTAAAAGCATAAAGTAGGAAATCAATAATACTGAAATCAATTTGTTAGAATGGGAGGGGGAGGGGGTCCAACCCTGGGTTAAGAACCCCAGAGGCCAATGAGACAGAAGAGATAAGCTGATATAATCTAAGAAAGTTATTTTCTTGTAAGCCTCAAGGAGACAAATTCAAGGGACTTGAGACTTTTACTTTACTTTTACAAAAGGAGGAGGGAGTTATTATTCTGATTCTGACAAACGGCAACATGGACATTTCCTTAGATGAAGAGGAACTGAAAGAAAAGGAATATTCGTGAAAGCCAAGGGGGGTTGGGGGGGGAAGCATACAATGAAGTCATCGCCTCAGTTTCAGAGTGCTACAGTGTTACTGAGGGCTCTCACTCAGGAGTTTCACTTGCACTGCCTGACGTACATGGCCCATAATGTGCATGTAATGGAAATGATTTAATTTGTCCAAAGGCTGCAATGCTACCCATCAGTCTCTGTCCCGCAAAAGAAGGGGAAGTCCTAGCAGTGTGTTCTTTAATTAGACATTTAAAGGCTGAATGGGGGGGGTGACATTTTCTAAACGTGCATTCTAGTTATCCAGGTTGCCCAAACCGGTGAGGTGAGGACGTGAGGAGCAAACAACATTGGAGTTTTATTTTCTGGTGGCAGAAATGTCCCACACAAATAGGTTTTTTTGTCCTCCCCAGAAATATTCCCAGAAGATGAGGTGACTGAGATAAAGGCCCAGTCTGGGATCCCTCTGTCTGTTTGCCTGAAGGTTGCCCCTTAAAGGAGCCAATGGCTTGTTTTCTTCCCTTCATTTATTCAAATGGAATCCTTCGGTCGTTGTTTTTGTTGTTTGTTTTTTCTTTTTAAAGAAATAGCTTCACTGTTTCTCTAGAAGCAGTTTTTGCTTGCTCAGGAAACCCTTTCTGGAGACCACACACATCTAGGTCAAATGCTGTAACTCTTCACCCCACTGAAGCCAATGGCCATCCATGCTTAGTTTTTGTGCTGGTGGGGATGGAATTCTGTCGTAGTCACATTCCTGCTTCGCTGAGGGAGGACTGCTGGGGGAAGAGGTCGGGCAGAAGAAGCTGCTGAGAACCAAAGGGTGGCAGAAAGGGGTGCCTGGGGCCATTGTGGTCCCCATGGGCATCTTGGTCCCCATGGCCATCTTGGCCCATCCTCCAAGCTCCTGGGTTGGTATCGGATTTTGATTTCAGTGAATGGCTTGGGAACTGAAGTCTAATGACCAGGACATCTGGGAAGAGCTCAGTGCTTTTTTTTTTTTCCCTTAGTAAATCCCCTTTTAAGTAGCATATTAGTGCTATCCTAAAGTCAAGGAAGGAAATGGAGAAAGCCATTGTTGGGCTGAATTATTTACCATCTCCAGTTTTGTCAGTTTTTCACAGTTTATAATACAGAAATAATCCCAAATGGTCTTTCGCTCTGACTGCAGTTGGCTCTGTGACATTCTGGGAGTAACTTGAGTTTCTTGATGAGTTCTCTTGAGTCACTCGGTTTCTTCCATTATCAAATGAGGGAGTTGTGCTAAATGACCTCTGATATCCCCTTTTTGCCCTAAAGCTGTGATCCGATGATCCTCCAAGGTGATATGTCGATGTTTTAAAAAAGAAATGGCTTTTCTGAATCCATGAAGATTAGATAGTCTAGTGATTCCTGAAGTTGGAGAGCCTGAGGACCTTTAAAGGGACCAGCCCATGTGGAACTCTCCAAGGTCAGCTGGTGCAGTCCTTCCAGTGGGTTTCTAGCTGGGAGCTGCTCTCGCCAGAATAAAGCAGCAGTCATCAGAACCATTTGGTACCGGCTAAGAAATAGAGGGGTGGGATCAGTGGAATGGTTTAGATTCACATAATAATCATTATTTTGGTTATTAATTAACCAAATTAATTTGGTTACTTTGGCCCGGACCAATTAGACTCGGACCGTCCTGGAGAGCCTTTTACATGGTCTGCCCTCGGTAGATCACGGCTTGTCTTGGTGCCATGATAGGAAGGAAATAATAATAATAACAATAAATAGCACTTGGAGAGCCATAAGTTTGCCAGGTGATTTATGAGTATCTCATTTAACGGCACAATAACCCTGTTCGGAAGTAGGGCTTGTTGGCTTGTTGGGTTGTGTTGTTGTTTGTCCTTTGTGTTCCAAGACGACTGTGAGATCAGGGAGGTGACGCCATGACGGACAAGTGAGTCAGACAGAAGTGAGGGAGGCCGGGCCAGGTCACCGGCCTCACTGTCCCCTCCAGGCCGTCGGGTCCGGCGGCCAGAGGCAGAGCGGGCAGAGGCCAGACCCGGTTGGTGCTGAAGGCTGGGTCAGAGTGGAGGCAGAGAATGGCCTCTTACCTCTCCAAATATACACACAAACATATATATATATATATATATATATATATATATATATATATATATATAATATAGATATTTATTTATATTTGTATGTATGTCTGTGTGAATCGAGGTGGGGAAGACCGTCAGGGTTTTGTGAGTGGAACAAAAACTATTGCTGTTTACATTCCGGACCCAAACAGTGACCAGGTGGGATTTGGCCTGGGACCTGTTGTTGGTCAGTCAGTAAGAACCAGAGGGAGAAGGGAAGGGGAATAAACATTTAAGAAGCATCTCCTATACTCCAGCCCCTGCTGGGTCAGTCTTTATTATAGCCCTGAAAGAGAGGTACTGTTACCATCTCCGTTTTACAGATGAGGAAACTGAGGCAGGCAGATTAAATGTCTTTCCCATGAGAATTATCTGAGGCAGGATTTGAACTCGAGACTTCCTGACTCCTGCTCCCCACCTCCAGCTCTGTGGTGACCCCTTGCAGCTCCTGCTAAATCATTCTGGCTGACACTGGGGCTTGTGGAGCAGGGCACTTTCCCATTGGAGTCTCCCGGGAGTCCAGGGAGGAGGTGGGACTAGTGAGGTGGGGATTAGTGGGGTCAGCCTCCTCCGGTGGCAGATGAGGAAGCTTGAGGGACTAAATGCATCCATGCTCACACAGCACTCGAATCCAAGGCTTTGGACTCTGAATCCGGCCCTCTCCTCCAGGGAGCCAGTTAATAGTTAACCCTTGGATGCTTCAGCTCTGCGGGTTCTTCCCGGGTCACATCCCCAGAGGGCGGCCGGACTCTGGCCCAAGAGGGGCTGGGATGTTTGTCCTGGAGCGCGTCTCCAGGATAGGGTTCTGGAAGCGTAGTCATGTGGAAGCTCAGATGCTGGTCCTCACGGGGAGCCTGTGGGCCCCCCCCCGACCCCCCCCTCCCCCAGGGCCTGGCATGGCTCAGGCTTTCATACAAGCCGTGGGACTGGCCGGGTACCAGGAGGCTCCACTGAAGCTTGGCCTGTAATGATCAGTGATCGAGCAGATGTGGCTCTAGAGCAGTCGGCGGGAGAGGGGGCTGGATTAGGAACCGGGGCCTTTCCTGGCCAGACGGTCCCCATCCTTGGGGATTTCCAAGGGTGTCCCCGATGCCAGAGAGGAGTGGGGGCCCCCGTGCGCCGGCCGCGGAGGGAATTTGTCTGTTCCTGGGCCGCCTGAGGGGCCGGGCCCCAGAGGGCCCTGTCGTGGTGACCCGTAAGAGCCCCTTCTCAGGGCCTGCTGGCCAAGTCGTCCTTGCAGCCTGGCTGAGGTCAGGGGGCGGGGGGGGACCACGTGGCAGCACTGGGGGGCTGCCCTCCCTGTGGGAACCTCAGTGCCATATTCCTGGCTGGGATCCCTGGCTGGGATCTTCTCAGGTGAAGGCTGAGCTCTGAACTTTGGGCCTGGTGCTTCCTCCGGAGATTCCCTTGCCTCTGACCTTGACCTGGCTCCTCCTGATTGGGCCACCTTTCTTCCCCGAGCACCTGTTAATTGCTCAATCATTCCCAAACTGCACTTGGTTGCTAGGGTGGCCCTGGAGAAATCCAGACTCAGGCGCTTTTACTGGGACCAGGGAGATACTAGGAGGGGAAGATGGGAGGAAGTGGGAGCTGAACGGCCGGGAGGCCCAGACCGTATCTTTGGGGTTTATTTAGGGGTGGGGGCTTAGGCCTTAGAAAAATCAGTGTGGCAGCTTAGCGGAGTTGGGGCTAGGAGGCCCGAGATTAGCAGAGAATCTTTTTTAAATAATGAATTTAGTGATCAAGTGCACCCGTTTCAATATATTAGAAAGAACAAAGCAAGGGAACACGTGAGTCTGAATTTCTCTTGTGTTTAGCTTGTTCTTTTTTTATTTTTAAAGTGTGCGAGATTGAACAGAAAGGTAACAAAATTGCCCTGTTTGTTTTCCCTTCTGAACCTTGTTTCTCCAAGAAGCTTTAGTAGCAAATAAGGCAGTTGCTTTGACAATATGTTAATTTTGGGTGTCTCAGAGGCTCTCGGCCCAGGGTCGGCTTCTATCCTGACTGAACCAGAGCTTTTAGATTTTTTGGTTTACATTATCCATCCTTCCACCTTAGCTCTCCATTTTTCCATCCATCGTTTTTATTTGTTTGATGCGCATGAAAGGGGGAAGAGAGGGCCCACCTTCCTGAGAAAGCTTTCCCCTGATTTAGTTCGGTTCCTCAGGTCTTAAAGGGCCGCTTTGTGCCTGTGGGCGGCCAGGTGGGTGCCAGGGAGAGCTTCCAGTCTAGTTGGGAGTTGGGATGGGCATCATAGTCATGAGGAGAATGGCAGGGCCTCAGGTCAGCAAAGGCCTGTACAAATAGTAGCTCCCTCAGCCCCCTCAGTGGCCGTGGCTAGAGATGCTGCTATTAGCCTGGCCTGGGGACCCGGAGGTGGGGCAGAGCTTTAAGTGACCCGGGTGTCTGAGGCCCCAGACCCCCACAGCTTCCCTTAAATCAGAGGCTGTCTGGGAGAGGAGGGAGGGCTGGAAAAGGTCACTTTGCCTGAATTATAGGGTCCTAAAGGCATTCCAACCAAGGGAGCGGGGAGCCTTAAAGTCCCCCCTCCTTTTATTTGGCAGCAGCTGGCACAGGCAACAAGACAGTGGTGCAGGAGGTAGGGCTTCTGATGGGAGTCAGGAAGACGGGAGTTAGAATCCCATCTTGGATATAACTTAATGTGGGAGCCTGGGAAAGCCCCTTAATAGGAATCATAAATAAGGGTCATGAGGATCCAATGAGATCATACGGTGAGGTGCTCTGAGGACTTGAATGTGCTCTAGAATCTGGTGGCTGATCCAGCCCGTGGCCAGGCCAGACGGGAAGCAGGCAGCCCAATTAGGAGGCAGTTCTGTTAGTCCCAGCTGGTGGTACCGGCTCCAAATGAGGAGGCAGAGAAGGGGGGGGAGGAGGGAGACTGGAGGCGCCCAGGCAGGGGCTTGGGTGGAGGGGTCATGACATACGTGGAGGAACCTAGGGCCTTCCTAAAAGAAAGGGAAGGAGGGAGAGAGATAAAGGGGGGAGAGAGAAAGAAAGGAGGAGGAGAGAAGGAGGGAGAGACAGAAAAAAGGGAGGAGAAAGGAAGGGAGGAGGAGAGAAGGAGGGAGAGAGAGAAAAAAGGGAGGAGAAAGGAAGGGAAAGAGAGAGAAAGAAGGATAGAGGGAGGGAAAGATGGGAGAGAGAGAAGGGAGGAGAGAGGGAGGGAAGGGAAAGAATCAGAGATGAGAAGGGAAAAAAGGAGAAAGAGAGAGAAAATGAGAATAAATAAGCAGATGTGTTTGGAGATGAAGGGACCTCATCTTGCAGATGAGAAAACTGAGACCCAGAGAAGAGCCTTAAGCCTGGACCTGGAAGGGTCCAGGCCCCAGAGGCCACCTCCTCTGCTGCTCTGACCTTATTGTTGAGGACCCTGAGGGAAAGGGGGGTCACACAAGTAGCAGTGTCTGAGAAGGGATTTGAACTCAAATCTTCCTGACTGCGAAGCCGGGGTCTTATTCACTGCCCCGAGTTGTTTTTCCAAGGCCCTAGATTGGGAAATGTGGGCATCGGGCATTAGTAGGGCATATCCAGCTGGCAGTCGGGGATGGCTGAGGTTATCTGCACAGAGGTGAGGAATGATGAAAGGCTGTAAGTGGATAAGGGAGATGGCTGTACAGAAGGATGGAAGGAACCAGTTAACAGAAGATCATGTGTGTCTATGTATGTTTGTGTGTGTGTGTGTGTATATATATATATGTCTGCACAAATATATCCTTTCTTAACTGCTAGCCTGCTTGGGGGTGGGAGGGGATGGAAGAGGGGAAAAAAGAATAAAGTAAAAAAGGTGTGCAGTAGGGAACAAAGGAACAATTTACAAGGAAGTAAAGATGGACACTCATGACTATAATTTCTCATATATATATATTATACACACATACAAACACACATACACTTTCTTGTTCTGATAATTTGTTGTTATATATTTTGAAACCTACCTCCCTGGGGTTCTGCTGGGCACATGACAATGTTCTGGTTTGTTTTGTTTCATTTTGTTTTGTATTCCTTTTCTATTTTTTTCCTTGTTTTTTTTTTTTTTTTTTTAAAAAAATTTTAAAAAAAAAAAAAAAAAAACAAAACAGTTCAGCCAGTTAACTAACTTGGGATTTTATTTTTAATTGAGTAGTTTCCTTGTTTTTCCTTTCTCCCCTCCAAAAAAGATGCAATAATTGCATTTTGAATTTAATGTTTCAAAATAACTCCTACATCAGGAGACTAAATGTGATGTTGTGTTTGTACAAAGTTCCTTTTCTTGGTTTACACAAAATCTACTCTCGTTTTAGCGGCTTGTGATGATTTCTCCAGAAAACTTGGTTCCTCTTTACTGTCTCCTGCTAATTAATTGCTTTTCATGTATTTCTTCAGGGTTTTCTAGAGTCATCTGAACCCGCTTTTTAAACAAAAATGTGAGAAATATATTGCACTGGTAAAGCAGTCATTTGTCTCGAGTGTTGCAATTGCAAAAAATATTTTGAGTTGGGGCTGTTAAGATGCCTAAACATTTTGTAAATATTTCCAATCATCATTTCTAAAGGGAAAGTGCTGCCTGATGGGGACATTGGCACAGAATGTTCTGGTGATGCAATTACTTTGGAAACAGTTTTTCTTTGCAATAATGTAGAGCAACTTTACAAAACAATGTTTTTCCCCTCGACTCAGTGGTAGATTAGCTGATGTCCATTGCCAGAGGTGACCCTCCTGACCCCATCCCCCAGAACCGTTCTCTTTATGTCCTCTTCCTCTCTTGACTGGGGTCTGGTTTTTCTCTTTAACACTAGGACTAGAAATGACCCCAAAGGCCATAAAGTTCAATCCACTCTTTTTATAGCTGGGGGAAAGGGTTGGAAAGAATTCCCCTCGATTGAGCCAAACCTCTCGTTTTGCAGATGGGGAAACTGAGACCCAGTTGTACTTTGTAGCTGCCCAGCTTCTGTCTGGTGTGTAGTGCCGTTAAGCTTCTGCGCTTCAATAGCCCACTTTTGAGAATTCTGGGTATAAAGACATGGCATGCTAAATTAAAATAAAAACTGAAACGCAGTTCAGTTGGAAATGGCCTTTGAGCAGTTTAGGATGTTAATTAAGGACTGAAATTCAGTTGAAATTTCTCTTGATGACTTAGTCCAGAATTGAAAGTGAAGCTTTTCAGCAATAGAAATGAGGTTCTTGGTAAGAGAATCCAAGGAGAGAATTTATGCTCTAAGCATCCATTTCTAATGGGAAGCATACATTGTCTGGATAATGCAATTCCAAATGCCAAACCAGATGTCCCTCAATACTTTCAGGCCAATAAAGCATTAAGTAATGAGAATATTTAGTTTTTAGTTAAGTATAATTAGGACTCTGTGTAAATTCTGAATGAAGTTGACAGATTTTTATAGGTAGGTCATGGCAAAAAATATAAAACCTTTTTTTAGTTTTTCATGTTAATTGAGAGAGAAAGAGAAGGAGGGAGAGAGGGTGGAGAAAGATAGGGAGGGAGGGAGCGAGCGAGAGAGAGAGAGAAAGAGAAGGTATCGTCTTACTGTTTCAGAATAGAGCCGAGAGGGTCATTGGTGACCTCAATTCACTACGTTAAATTTGAAAGTTGTATAAAACCTTGTGATTTTTTTAAAAGATAAATTTTTAAGAGCTTATTAGGTTTATGTGGAAGGGGGTTAAGCTTCCCATTCACATATGTGAAAAAAAAAAAGGCAGCTTCATATTTCCAAAAACCTATAGGACATTACTTGGTCATCTGGATATTTAATTGTGTAGCATTCCAACTCAATGTGTCAAATGTTTAAACATATGCCTTTCCCCCTCCCCTTTTAAATCAGAAAACACTAATTATCCTGTCTCTGGGGTTCTTAACCTGGATCTATGAACTTAAATTTTTTTTTTTGTTTTGATAAATCTATCTTAATAGAATTGATTTCCTTTTGTATTTTATTTTAAGAATTTAAAACTATTCAGACAAGGGGACCGGATACTTCCCCAGATTTCCATGAGACAAAATAATTAAGAGCCCCTGTCCTCGTCTGAAGACTTTGGGCTGATTTGAAAGAGAAGCATTATCAGCTTTTTGAACTATATATAAATCCTGGGACAATATCACGCTCTCCTCTCTCCAGATCAGCCGGGGAAGGACTTCTCCCTGAGATGGCTAGCAGGGCCAGACAGGACCCTCACTGGATCGGGGTAATGATCAGAAGGAAGCCATCTTTGATTTGTTCATTTAATGGAAGCAGCTCTTGTGGTTCACCTTTGACCAGCCAGCTGGGGGAATCCTTAAGGGGAATAGTCAGGGTGGGGTTAGTGAATGGGTTTAGGGAAACGATTCCCCCAGGCTGGGCAGAAAGTTGTGTGGCTAGGCTTCTGTTTAAAGTGCTCCAGTCCAAGTGTTGCCTGAACTTTACCCTGAAAGCTGAAACTATGTTTTATCTCACTGTGGAATTGTGACCATTGTCCAAGAATGCTATCACTGCCCAGGCTGAAAGGGAGAGATTTTCTGAGTCCTGGCGGGCTCTGCCCCTCCTTGGGTAACACTCGGAGCATAAACACTTACATTAAAAGAAACGAAACAAATACAAATCATTTCTGGCCGTCTGGTGCTTAAAGGCAGAGTATAGACTTTTCTTACATAGTTTTTAGGACCTGTTAAGAGTGGGTTCTAGGAACCCAGAGGAGCCCCTTGGGGAAAGGCCTGGGGAGGACGGTTGTACCTTTGCAGGGGTATTTATTTGAGTGAAGGAGGGAATGAAGGAAGGAAGGAAAGATTCCCTTAGGGAGGAAAGTGCAGTGACTGCATTTGGGGCCCTGGCCCTAGAGCCAGTCCTGGAGCTGCTCCTCCCTGATGTGTGCTCAGGGCGGTCATTTAACCTCTGCCTCAGTTTCTCCTCTAGGATTGACTTAGATCAGGACTTCTTAAACTTGTTCCACCCGTGACCCCTGGAGTGAAAACCTGAGAAATGTTTGTGACCCTGGGTATGTAAAACCCAAATTCCAAACACTGATAACAAGTCAGTGATAAGACCCCATGTGGGGCTGTGAGGGGTCCTGGAAGAAGCTGGCCCCCCCCCCCCCCCCCCCCGGGATCCTGGTGTGCTGGGTTTGAGGAAGCCAGAGAGCAGCATTACCATCAGAAGCTTGTCGGAATCTTTAAGAGGAGCTTTATTTTGAGCAGAAAATCATGGGGTTTAAAGCCTTCAGTTCTGGCCCAAGATCATTTTGCTGCTGGGGAAACTGAGGCCGAGAGGGATTTAGCCTAGCCAGCCAGCAGGGGCGATTACTTCACTGTGAGCGGCCGGGGATTCAAACGCGGAGCCCGGGGTCCCCCAGCTCTCCCCCGGCTCTGTCCAGGGTTCCTTCCCAGCATCCTTCGCAGCTTTGGTTGGGCTTCTCGCTTCCTGATTGCGCCAGATGAGTGAGGACTTTCTCTGCTTCCCAAACTGCTCGGTCCCTTCCGACCCTTGAAGGGGCTAGTCCCGGACCACAACCCGAAGCTGAAGGAGGCGGCCGCGGGCCCCGATCAGGAAAAGCCCGCCTCGGACACCTGTCCCCCGTGGAGTCCCTCTCCGCCTCGGTTTCCCTGCCTGCGAAGGGGGGACCCCGGCGGCCCCCGCTGGCTCCCAGGCGACTCTGAGGCGTGAATGAGGCTCCGTGACGCAGGGTCGGGCCGTGTGATTGCCGGCCACCGTTATGTCCCCGTTATTCCAACTAAATGGAGCTGGAATGTCTCGGGAGTGACCGGGAGTTGCTCATTCTTTCCACATAATTAAGTGAGCGCAGTGCAAACGGGAGAGTCCCATGGAGTGAAAAGCCCACGACAAATGGGATCATTGTGAGGAGAGCGGGGCCGGAACAGAGCGGCCAGTGTCCGGCCGGGGCTTGCGCGCAGCCAGCGCTCCGCCCGCGCTGCCCACGGGGAACTTGGGGCCCCCGGCCCCCGCCCCTCTCCCGGCCGGACCGTTTCTTGATTTGTGAAGTCCGATGGGCGCGGGACCTCCGAGTGCCGAGTCCGGCCGCGGCTAAGGAGGATTAGGGAGCATCTGGCGGCCCGGGGGGCTCCGACTTGCGGCCCTCGGACCCACGTTCATGCCAAGGTCGGTCTGTCCCCGGATGAAAAATGCCAGCAATGCGATCCTCCCGCCTTTTAATATTCTGTGGGCAGCCTTCCCACGGAAAAAGAGCAAAGGAGGCTCGCAAAGTTCTCTCAGGGAGAGGATTATGCAGATGAGGCTCATTGATTCCCGAGCTAATTGAGATTAGTTACCATGGCTGGTTCAGATAACGGCCTTTGAATTCTCTCCCTTTCTGGACCTGTTTACTAAGCCATCTCGGGCTGGCACTGGGGACCTGGGTTCGAATGCAGCCTCCGCCGCTCAAGGGCTTGGGGACCGCCAGGACTTCACGTGGTCACGGCCCTCGCTTGTCAGCTGCAGAGAGGAAGTTGGCTTTTTTTTTTAATTTTTATTTTTAAATTTATTTAAATTTATTTTTCTTTTTTTTTTAATAGCTTTCATGGGGGGCGGGGCGGAGGGGGGGGGGACTGGGTCGGGTCTGTGGTGCCCATTGGTCCCCGAACCTCTGTTCTCATCAGTTCTCTGAAATTTCCTAGAAGGAACCGACCAGCTTCAGGAGAGGGAGCTTCCTCATCCAGGAGTTCCCTCCTGCTGGGAAATCCCAGCATCCACTAATCAGCCACAGACCCCAACATTTACTTTGAGACTCAGTGTTTTGGGAAGGTCGACCACTTGCCTCTCTAGCCCTGATCTAGAAATAGATCGTTTCTAGCTCCTTTTACTCTCCATGCTGGAAAGTGGGGCGTGTGGGCCATTTTCTCCCAAGTTCTTTTTTTCATTATTCCGAGAGCTCCGTCACTGCTCTTGGGTCACTCCTTTGACGCCCGGTGATGGCCGTTGGCCGCCCAGGTTGGCAGGGGCTGCTTGGGAGTTCCAGCTCCCAGCTCTGGGTTGCAGCGATAACAGCAGCCTCTGCTTTTCGCCTTCCCTGCTTGAATCTCGAGACTTTCCAAGCTGGAGCTTGGCACTTGGCAGCAGATAACTGGGTTAGTAGGCAGGCAGCCGGGTGCCTGTTTTTGGTCTGACATCAGGTTTGCTGTCAGAGGGCGATGGCCTAGAAGTGTAAAAGGCCACTCGAGAAGCCCAGGTCATTTGGAGTCGGCAAAAAGCTGTTCCGGGCCCATTTCGATTATAATTGGAAAGAAGTCGGCTTTCCAGGACTGGTAGATTACCTGTCCGGTCCCAAGGAGCTTCTTGGATTCCTCCTGATCTTTAAACCAGGGGAATTTGCATGGTACAGATCTCATCTGTGACCCAAAGGGGAACAGTCTTTGTTGAGACCTTGGCTTTTTGTCACTTTTATTTCCAAATGAGATGCAGTATGGGGAGGAGGTGAACAGCTGGCTTGTATGCCCAAGGTCTGGGTTCAGGTTTGTCTCTGGTGCACATGAGCTGTGTGACACCAGGCCAGTCACCGAACCTCTCTGTTCTCTCTGAACCTGCAGCAGAGGGACCTGCCTGCATTGGGAGAGGGAGCTTCCTCATCCGGGAGTTCCCAGCAGCTGGGAAATTCAAGGTCATCCGTATCACATGTCCTAGTTCTAAGTATATCTTTTTCTCCCACCCCCACTGAGTCATCCCTTATGAAGCAGGGGGCTTGGGAGTGGGAGAAGAGAAGTGGGGGAGAGAGAAGAGAAGAGAGGAAGAAAGAAGGGAGGAGAGAGGAAAAGAAAGGAAAAAGGTGTGTGGGGGGAAACAGACCACATGGCCAAAAGCTTTCTGGTTACCTTGGGGGCAAAGACAGGTTCCCACCCAGTAAATCATCCCTTATGGGACTGGGAGAGAGGGAGGGGAAGGGGAAGAAAGGGACAATACACATGTGCACACCTTTCAGTAAAAAATAACAAAAGTGAATTTATGTCTGAAAATATGTGCTGTTATTTACCCATAATTCTCTCCTTGTGCAAAGAAAGGTGGGAGTTGAACTTTCTTTTTTTTCCACAGCTGACTTTATTATAATAACACAATTCCTCTTCTCTGCCTCCTCCCTCCTTTCTTTCTTTCCTTTCTTTTTCCCTCCCTCCCTTCTTTCCTTCTTCCTTTCTTCTCTCTCTCTCTTTCTCTCCCTCCCTCCCTCTCTCCCCCTCCTTTCCTCTTTCCCTCCTTCCTTTCCTTTCTCCCTCCTTCCTTCCCTCTTTCCCTCCCTCCTTTTCTCTCTCCCTTCCTCCCTTCCTTGTTTCCTTTTTTCCTTCCTATTTCCCTTCTTCCCTCCCTTTCCTCCCTCCCTCTTTCCTTTCTTCCCTCCTTCCTTCCTCCCTCTTCCATTATTGTCATTGTTTATATTGTTTTTCTGACTCTGCTTACTTTACCCTTCATCAGTTCATTTAAAAATTTCCCATGTTTTTCCAAATTCTTTGGAACGTGAAATTCATGCTAAATAAGAATCCTTGGCCAGCGGCACATTACTCAATATTTGAAGCTATTTTACAGAACAGCAGACACAAAGGAAAAGACTTGGCTAAGGAATCTGATCATTAAAAAGCAAGATCTACCTGAAATTCATTAAATGCACTTATCACCGGCCGGCTGTGTGTTTGACATCAGGGTTACAGAGACAAAGGAGCTAGTACCGCAGTGGCCCAGACCCCAGGGTCTGTGTAGATGGGTACATACATAAGCAGCAGAGGAAGGGAAACCTTGGAGGGATCCAACAACTAGATGAAGGGGAGCTGTCTGAGGAAAGGCTTCCTATAGAAGAAGGCATTGCTTGAGCTGATCTTGAAGGAAATCAGAGTTAACAAGAGGCAGAGGCAAGGAGAGAGGGTACCAGAGGCGTAGGGAACAGCCTAGGCAAAGGCATGGGGCAAGAGATGAATTGTGTGTGTGTGTGTGTGTGTGTGTGGCTGGGCCACATCTGAAGGGAGGACCATTGTGTACTAAGGCTAGAAAGACAGGCCGGGGGACCGAGTAGTGAAGCTTTGTATCAGACCCTTAAGAAGTGTTCCCACTTCAGGCGGCCGGTGCTCTAACAGGGACGTGTCATGTGCAGGGATGAGCTCCTAGAAAATAACTGAGGAAGAAGAGAGCCTGAACAAGCAGGGAAGGCTTCCTGTAGGAAGTACCCACCTTTCTTCCCCCCCCCTCTCCCAGTAGAACCCGGAAGGAAGGCAGAGATTCCAAGAGGTGGGGTTGGGTAGGGAAGGTACTCCAGGCAAGCATCGTTGCTAGGGTCAGAATGACTGTTGCTTAGGTTCCAGTCCTTGTTGGACAGTTTTCCCAAGCCTCTTAATGTGACTGAGCGCGCCCAAGGAGGGCTTTGTGAGTCTTGAAGGACGTGCAATGATTGATCCCTTGTTCTGCTTTGGGATGGCACTTGCTATCGAACCAGCCGGTGATGGTGGAGGAAGGGCCCAGCTCAGGGAAACCAGCCCCTCCTTTCCTGGCTGTTCAGGCAGTCTTCGTTGGTACCCGAGTGCTTGTCCCTCTGTGGCTGTCAGCTAAGCTGGGCCTTCCGTTCCTTCTCGCCATGTTGGAAGCCATGTGGCTAAAATGAAAATAAGAGAACCAGTCCTGCAGTCGTCAGGTCGTTGAACATTTATTAGGAGACTCCCGGGTGCTGAGTTTATTCTCGGGCAATCTATACTTGAAACGTGGGTTAACTGAGCTCCCTGGAAAGTGTGATTATTGGTGGAGTTCCCCCAGTGGGGACCTCATTCAAGCTGAGCATTTTCTCATTTCATAATCTTGACCACCTCTGTCTTCATGTAACTTCCACTCTTGCTTCCTTAACCCAGGCTTCTGCTACAAAGCAGAATGAGTCCAATCCCCCATTTTTTCTAATCTGATTTCCCTTATTAGAATGTAAGATCCTTGAAGGTTGGACAACCTGCTCTGTTTTGGTCTGCGTCCTTTCATAATTAGTCCCTTAATAAATGCTTTTGCTTTTCTTCCTACCCTTGGATAGCTCCTCCAACTGAGGATAGTTTGTTGGTATTGAACATGTTTAACATGGATGGGACTCTGCCATCTAGGGCAGGAGGTGGAGGGAAGGAGGGAAAAGTTGGAACAGGAGGTTTTGCAAGGGTTGATGTTAGAAAATTACCCATGCATATGTTTTGTCAATAAAAAGCTATAATAAAAAAAGATTAAAAAAATTTAAAGACAGCTCTCATGTACTTCTGAAATGTCCTGTTCTTCAAGTTAAATATATCCAATTATTTTGAAAAAAAATTGTTGGTAAATTGAATGGCAAACACAGGAGAACTATTTAAATAGTGCAATTCTGAACCTCCTTTTCCATTTTTGAAACATTTTTATTGATATTTTCTGTTTTTATTCTGCTAAAGAGTTGTCCCTTAGAATCTTGACCTTTTTTTTAATCATAGACATCCTTGGCAGTTCGATAAAGACTATGGGCCTTTTCTCAGAATAATAGTTTAAAATGCAAAAGATACATCAAATTCTAGAGAAGCCCAATTACATTGCAATAGTTAGAAAAGATGTTTTTTAAAGTTCATGGACCTCATGCTAGGAAGCTTTGCCTTAGAGTAAGGAAAACCCATCCTGTTCTCCTGCTTCTTCTCCATCCAAACCTGATCGTTAGAACGTGGCCACCTCGCATTTTGTTTGCTTTGTTGCTCTTTCCATGTACGGCGTCATTACTGTTTTTACGAGTTCCACTGGCCTCTCATTGCACTGGGTGTAGGGCATTGGGTCCGGCCTTCCATGAGGTGAACCGGTACCTCTGACATCGCTGTCCGAAAGATGCTTTTGTCTTTGCTTTGGATCTTTCGCCCCCGGCGTGCGGCGGCGAACCTGTTTGAGTGAGTAAAATCAGCTGCTTTGCAGACCTTGCTGTCCGAGTGCCAGGAAGCATCGTGTCCAGTTAGCCCCTCCACACTGGGGGGCGGGTTAGCAGCGCGGCAGCCCCTCGGTGCGGAAAGTCCTTGTAAAACTTCTTGGCCCGCTCTTCCTACCAGAACAGTCTGAAATTTTTCCTTTCTCTTTTATGGGGTGTTTATGGCACCTCGTGGTGAAATTTGGGTCAAGTATTTGGTTAGAGGCTCAGTCTCCTCTGTGACTTTTGCAGAACTTTCCCTGAATGGCCGAGTGCTTCCTTGTGCCAGCCTGGGATGCACTGAAACGATGGTGTAGAAGGGATCCCTGCGCCCGCCTGGCTTTGGCCGGACGTGTTTGTGCCCCATCTTTCAGGAGCTTTTGGCCGAGCAGCAGAGCTGTATTCTAGCTGTTCCCCTGCTGACAGCTCCAGCACGTGGAGGCGGTCGCCCTGGCGGCCGGTTCTCCCCGGAGCTCCCCCAGGAAGTCGGTGTTTCCCCACTTCCTTCTAGGACTGTCAGGCCCCCAAAGTCTGCGGTCTTGCTGGTAGTTTAGGTTGGCAGGCAAGCATTGGGCCTGACCTTTAGCTTGTGTCCTGCAGGTGTGACCTCTCGGTCCTTATGTCCGCATGCCAGCCAGGAGAGGCTGGTCTGTCCACACCAGCTTCTGTCCTGGCCCAGGGGCCCCAAATCATCTGGGGGTGGCCCCGTGACCATGCCCTCCTGGTCTGCATCAGCCTGATGCTCCTGGCTCTCGCCATTACAGGGGTGCTCGTGGAGAAAGGCTGGAAGCCCCGAGGGTTGTGAGCTCTGCCC
The DNA here is from genome assembly GCF_902635505.1 of Sarcophilus harrisii. NCBI lineage: Eukaryota > Metazoa > Chordata > Mammalia > Dasyuromorphia > Dasyuridae > Sarcophilus > Sarcophilus harrisii. The sequence continues at coordinate 450,013,342 of NC_045429.1, read as the reverse complement.
AGCTCTGGATCCCATCACCGCGACCCACGTCATGATCTCAGAGGGCGATCGGTGCTGTGGTCCGGCCCCTCTGGGTGCCCTTTGTCCTTTCCCCTTTCCCTTTGCCAGCCTGCTTTCTCAGAGATTTCATCTGGGCTCTCTGACTCTTCTCCCAACTTGTGAGATATCTCTTCTTTCTGGTGCGCCGGGGCTCCTCCAGGCCTTTCTGTCGCCGTGCGGCCGTACACTCAGTGTTCTGGGCCCCCTGGCCCCCAGGCCCTGGCGTCTTGACCCAGGAGCTCCTGAATCTGGCCATCTCTCCCTCCCTGTGGACTCTTGGTTTTCCATCCACCATTGAACTTGTGCTTTCTTCTGTGACTCTTTTTCCCTCTTAGGGAGCGGGCCTTTAGGCTGGGACCATTAGGAAGGATCTGGGCTACTTCCTGACTCCCTCTTCTCCCTGCATGAGAAGGCCGGCCTGGTATCTTCATGTGTTTTTTTCCGTTTTAACAAATTTTCATTTAGACGCTCGTAGCAGTGGCTGACAATGGCTGAAATTTGTCAAGCTTTTCTTAGAAAACAAAAGCCAGAACCAACAAAAGAGTTTTTCCAGGCCATTTGTTGTCCAAAGGTCAGGCAGGGCAGAGCGGAGCAGGCCGCAGACCCCTGCGCAGATGGGGACGTTGGCTTTCATTGATCCAGCTTTGTCCAGTCTCCTGGACCGGCCCTTCCCTGACGGTCTGAGCCCTGAGTATCACTGTTGTGCGCGGCCCCTGAGTGTGTGTGTGAGTGTGTCTTTGTGTGTGTGAGTGTCTGTGAGTGAGTGAGTGTGTGTGAGAAGTGTGTGTGTGTGCGTGTGTGTGTGTGTCTGGGAGTGTGTGAGTGTGTCTGTGAGTGTGAGAGTGTGTGTGTGTGTGTGTGTGTATATGAGTGTAAGCAAGTGTGTAAGAATGGGTGACTATATGTATGAGTAGGAGCATCTGAGGTGGGTTCTGATCCTAGAACAAGGGGTCTTTCTATTCCTTAGTCTGTTACTGTTGGAGGTTTGAGCAATTTGAGTAATAGTAATGACAGCGATATTAAATAATAATAACTGGCAAGGTTTTCAAAGCCTTTTGCACATATAACCTCTTTTGTTCTTCTCAGGTAGGTACCATTATTGTCCCCATCTTACAGATGCATAAACTGAGACTGGTGGAGGTTCTATTTTTCCTCAACTTTGTTTTTATCTAAGTGTGATTATGTAGGAATTGTTTCCCAACTCTTTCCAATAATAATAGGGATTTTGTGATATTTTTTATTTCATAGTTAAGAGCTTAGAGTTATGATCACGGGAGTCAGAAAGCTAAATTCTCCCCTGAGGCATGCTGGGAAGGCTGGACTGTTCCCCAGGATCTGGGAGACTTTGATAAAGGCTACAGTGGACCCTGAAATATTCTGTCCTTTCACTGTGGGAGTGAGCCCTGCATGGCTGTCCACTTGGAAGTCCCGGGGCCCAATCGGCTTCCTGCAGGCCCCGGGGAGCGCTTCCTCCCTGTGGTCGGGGCATGCAGCGGCTCCTCCTCTCAGAGCGAGTTTCTCGGTGGGAATCTATCGGGTCCTTGATGGAGTCCGTTTGTGCTGCTTGTGGGGGATTCCTCTTGGTCCAAGTGGGGATGGCGCTCCCCTCCTGATGGGAACCGGGATGCCCATAGAAGGACCAGCAGGCTCCCGGCTCTTCTTGCCTGGACCACAGGTGGAGCTTTCCAGCTGGTCTTTCCCCAGCTACAGAAGTGACCAGTGACCAGTCACTGCTCATTAACCTGCAGTGGCTCCCTAGTGATTCCGGGTTTGACCTTCATAGCCCCTCTAAGGTAGCCCCAAGCCCCCTTGTTGGTCTTGGGCTGGCCAAACCAGCCCGTCCTGTTCTTGGTTCCTGACGTTCTGTCTGGTCCCTCCGGCTGCCTCCTTCTCCGTTGGTCACTTCCTGACACACACACCCCTGCCCAGGACCCTCTGTGAGATTGCCTCAAGTCCCATAGGATTTATAATTGGTGGCTTCCAATATTCGAGCAGGTTGCTTCTTCCGGTGAGATGGGGATCTTCTCAAGGGCAGAGACGTCTGTTTTGTGTCCTTCTGTGTTAGGTCATTTCACTCGTGTCCAACACTTCGTGCCCATTTAGGGTTTTCTCGGCCACGATACTGGGACGGTCAGCCATTTCTTTCTGCGGCTCATTTGACAGATGAGGAAACTGAGGCAAACGGGGTGATTTGCTCGGGGTCATAGTAAGTATCTAGGCTGGATTTGAACTCTGCTCTGCTTGGACTCTCAGCCCCCAGCCATCCTTTAGAGCCCATCACGGCCCTGGCGTCATAGGTGCTCAATAAGTGATTGTTAATTGAGCATTTGCAACATTGTTGACAATCTGTATGTGACTCAGTTGTCTTTTGAAGTCATGTCACAGAAACCGCACAACATTAGACTTTTTGAAGGCAAATGTTCCAAAGAAATGAGCGATCAGGCCTGGTTTGGGGGGAAGTGGGCAGCTGGAAAGGGAAAGATTAATAAGCTCATGATTTTAATGCCTTATTATCATTGAACCAAACAGAAAATAAACATGTATTCATATACGTTTGTGTGGAAGGCTCTACTTGTCATTGAGGGAGAGAATGAAGTCAAAGACAGGGCCAGCCGCCACAGCGGCCTTTAAGTGCCTGCTGTATGCCAGGGCTCAGGGTAAGGGGATGAAAAGGCAGGAAAGCCCTTGAGGGCTTCCCAGCCCAGCTGAGGGAGTCCGTGCATTGATAGGTGGGCACAGAGCTGAGCAAGGGAAATCACACAGACCAGTGCCCCCGTGTGCCCACTTCTGTGCCGGCGACTCCAGACACGAGGACAAAAAGCAAAGCTGCTTCTGCCCCCCATGGAGCATGGACTCGCCTGCGGGAGCTATGCTGGCACTGGGAGGGCCTGGGTTCCAACTGGGGCTTCTCCTCTTGCCCCTGGATCCCTCTGGCCAAGTCACTCCAGTTTCCCGATCCTCGGACTGGACTCGGGTACCCTAAGTTCTCCATGTAGTATAAGTGAACGTGGATGGGTGGCGTGGAGGGGAGCACTTCCTGGGTACGGGGAGGACGCTGGGTGAGCAGCAAAGACCCAGGGCTGAGGGGAGGGACAAACGAGAGGCCCCTGGGGGTTGGGGGGGGCCCGCCGGATGGAGGCGGGATTCCCAGCTCCCTGCGAGGAGCTTTACTGTGGTGTTTCCAAGTTACTCTTGGTGTTTTATGGAGTCCTTCCTTCTCAAACATTCAGTCACCTGCTAAGCTCAATGAGGGACAGGACCTGGCTGCCAGGAGCCTTTGGGTCTGTGTGTAAAAAGCAAATGCAGGGGCTGGATCTGGGCTTCCAGGCCTGAATGACAAGCCCTGGCGTGGCTCCGGTGGCCATCAGTGGCTCTGGAGAGGTGGCGGCTCTGGAGACGTGGCAGCCCTGGAGGTGCGCCAGACCCCACGCCATGCCGGCGAACGCAGGCTCACGGACCTTCCTCCATAGGATGCATCCTGGGTCCTAGGGCCGGGGCTGGCCACTAGGAAACCTGATAAGTTCCAGCCCCGAGCCTGGCCCTCGGTCAGTGGGAGAGGAAGCTAAGACCGGGGGAGGCCGGACTCCCAGCTGGCTCCGCCGGACGGAGGGACGGCGCCCAGCAGGGCCCTGCGGCCGTTTGTGCCGGGGAGCCAAGCAGGTCCCAGACGCCCACCAGGTAGTGTCCCACAGAGGAAGCTTCTGCGCTCGGCCGCCATCTGTCCCATGGGTCTGCAGAGGGGTCTGTGGTGGTTTTCTGGTGAGCGAGGCCGGCATGATCTCGAGAAGGAGCTGCAGCCGCACTTGGCCTCCTGTTCCTTTGGGTGGAAGGGGCCTCCGGCCAGCTTCGGGCTCTGGACCAGCTGAGTGCCGGCCGGGCTGGGACTGCCGGCTCGGCTCGGGTCATGTGTTTTCTGACGGCTCTCCTCGGAACCTGGTGGCCATTTTGTGCCCAGTAGAGCTCGGGGAGGGAAAGAACAGCATCCTGCCAAGGGAGGCTGGCCGTGGCCAGCCTCGAGCCATTACCTGTGGACCAGCACAGGGATCAGTTCATCCTCCTCCCACCGTCCTCTTTGTTCTTGTTTTGAAAACAATAACTGCTGGCCTCCCATTTGCTCTTTGCCTGGCAAGTGCTGGCAGATGCACCCCCACTTTGGGGAGCTTTGCCCAGACAGAGGCTGCCAAATACACCCCCCACTTTTGGGGAGCTTTGCCCTTTCTCTGGCACCGTGAGAAGGCCGTGTCAGCAGAATCACTTGTATGGAACCTTGCAGTGCCTTATGGTACCACAGTCTCTTAAGTGAGGCTGCAGAAACCTTGCGAGAGGAAGACTTAGTTCTTCAGTGTCAGAACAACAGCATTTAGAAAATGAAAGGCAGGATTTTCAGAAGTGATTTGGAGGAGGAGTACCTGTGTCTTCCAGGTTCTGACATAAATAGAGCTGCTTTCTTGTGATGGAAGAGCCTTAGCCACTAAGCCAGAGAAAGCCTTGCAGGAAGCAGGGTTATTTTCTGTTGGAAGAAAAAATATCTCGGGGTCACTTAGACCTTTTCCTCCAGAAAAATCGAGCTCTAGAAGTGTCCGGCATAGATTTGGCGCCATCTAAATTTGGCTTAACCCTTCGTTGAATGGAAAAGTCCTCTTAAATCATTGAGACGACTAAATGTAGCCTGGGAAAGTCTGCCCTGGGAAGCATAAATGACTCACATGGGCAAGTGATCGAAAACCGAACTGACCATGCCAGTGTGTCTGTAGGAAATTGAAAGCAAGGCCTTTTCTCGGCCTTGATGCACCGGGGGATCTTGTCGTGTGTACTGGGGGCGGACGCACACGAGCCGGAACCAAGAGCAGTGTCAGACCGAAGCCAGAAATGTGCCTCAGAACGAAGGCCTGGAGTGGCCCGAGAGGTGGGCTCCTGACTTCCTGGGCCTCGGCACAGTTTCACTGAACAGATGGGACACGGGGGGGGGGGGGGCAATCATTATTTAAAAAAGTGTCTCTGAATTAGCAGTTGGCCGTCTTGTGGACCGAACTTTAGCCCCCTCAAAAACTTGCATAAGCCAGTTCCCCTTTTAAAATAATCTTTTCTCGACAAATTGCTTCCTTAGCATTTTAATTTGTTGATCATAAAGGAAGCTTGCCAAATATTAGCTGTTCTTTTCCATTTCCTCCATCCTTTGAGCTCTCCTTACTGGGTTTATTTCAGTGGGAACTTTAGGTCACTCCCTATTTTTCCCCCTCCACAAATACCTATTTATTACTGTCAAGTATTGGCAGATGGAATCCTGCTGTCACCAGAACATTTTGAAATACCGAGTTAGTTTGTTTTGTTTTGTTTTTTTGCCAGGATGATAACGTAATGACTTAATACTAACATGGGCTGTTTGTAATGATCCGACTGCATTAACGTTGCAGTATAATTCTGGTCTGTCTTGATAATTCATGTCTCTCAAGGACAGCTGATAACTCGAAAATACTAGATGTCCATTTCCCCCTGGCTTTTCAACAGTTTGAGCCGCGACGGCTCTTTTAAACAATGTTTCTTTCTTTCTTTTTGGGAAAATTAGTGAAAATCCTGGCTTTTCACAAAGAGCATAGTATTGATTCTAGCTGAATATGTTCAAGACTTGTTTGCATCATCTCCCCAGCAGGGAAGGGAGCTTTGTGAGTGACAGGAGGTCTGGATTTGCCATGTGATTTTGTAGGAGATGAAGTTCTGAATACCGGGTCAGACACTTACCAGTCACGTGACATTAGGCCAGGTCACTTATCTCAGCCTCGGTTTCCTTTTCTGTAAGAAAGCAATAGTATCACCCACCATACAAGGTTCTCATGATGAGAGAGAGAGCACTTTGAAGAATTTCAAATGCTTTTTAAATATAATTATTGTTGCTGTTGTTCAGTTTTGCAAAATGAGGAGATTCTGAGGCTTATTTTCTCTTGGATGTGATGGTTCCCACAAATGTGTCTGTTTGGGGGGAGGGCGAGGCAATTGGGGTTAAGGGACTTGTTCAGGGTCACACATCTAGTTGAGGGTTAAGTGGATTTGAATTCGGTTCTTTCAGACTCCACTGCGCCATCTAGCTGCCCCAGGTCTGTAAAACCGTGTGTCTTGGATCTGACTCGGTTGGTCTTAAATGTCTGGAATTGAGCTGTATCTGCTTTGGTGTGAGACGCTTTTGCTTTGTTTGGGACAGTTAGTGTAGACAAGGCCATTTGATTGTTCCTTGTTTCTGGCAGTCATCCCAAGCATCATTTAATCCTTTTTTTTTTTTTTTTTTTTTTTTTTTTTTTAGGAAATAAAATCATCCTTGTCAAAATATGCCCTAAAGTATAAATAGTCTCCCAAGTGCCGTTGTTTTCACATTGAGTCAGATGTTAAAATGGCAAAACAGGTTTGAAACTGTAAGACACTTTCACCCGATTTTTTGGGGACCTGAAGTGTTTGACTCGTGATCCAGCTTTGCCATCTTCAGAGGGGGCCAGCGAGTGACAGGCCTACCCCACTGATGGAAGCCCTAGATAATCTCACGGATTTGGAGGGCGGGCCCCGGGTTCAAGTCTCCGCTCTGGCCAAGGGCTCCTCTCTGGGCCTCCGTGCCCTTCTTCTGTCAGTCCTTGAGCCTACTGGGCTGCGACCTTTGGCTGGCAGCTCTGCCTGCCTCACCTGCCAACCTGTGCTCGGCCTTCCCCCAGTTTTACTTCACAGACTGTCTCCCATTCCCGACTGCACTTGGAGGCCTCTGCCATCCTGCCCATTTCCCAGCAGGCCGGGGCCGGCCTGCATTATTTCCAGCCCTATTCTTCTGCCCTTGCCTCTCAGGGCTGCCCCTCCAGCCTGTCACACAGCTGCTGTCGGTAACTTTATCCCCGATTTTCCAGCTCCACAGGTACAGTAGGACCTTAAAATATCCTGGCTCGGCTTACGTTGATCTCGGCTCATTCAGACTCCCACGGCTTGGAGCTTTTCCTTGTCCGAGGTGGCTTTGAAAAGATGATCGGTTATACTCGTCCGATCTGCTAAGTCATCCCGGAGACTTTGTTGGTGTCCAATCTAGAAAATGGCCTTGATTCTGTGACCTGCTGTGTTTCCACTCAGAGGTAGAAAGAACCTCCCAAATTGTTTTCTTTGGAGCCTCGCGTCGGGCCAGTGCCAGGGGCAGTGCCAGGGGTCCGCGGGCCTTGTTTGTCTGTGATATTTTTACCGAAGAGATTTGCTTTGGATAACGTGGGCTCAATTGTTCCCCGTTTGTGCCTTCTCGTCGACTCCGTTTGTTCCCGGAAACTTGGTCCCAAATATTTTCTTATGTAGGAGCAGCAGTTAAGATTTCTGCTTTCCACTTAAACACTTAACGACAGCACTCTAATGAGACTGAAGGGTTTCTGCTATTTAATTTGCTGTTTTCAGAATTCTTAAGTTGAGAAGGCTGCGTGCTTTTGCTGCTAAAAATCTACATTCCATTGAAGCCGGCATCTTTAGTATTTTGGTCTATGACCCGTTTGACTAACTTTGTGATAATATTTTGAAGACGCCTTTATTTCCTAGCGGCGCTTAAACCAGGTATTCAGATAAAAAGGGATCTCAATTTTCTAAGACAAAAGAAAATTTCAAATGGCATTCAGTTACAAAATGATCCTTTCAGACATACTTGTCTGGAACCGGCAGATTTCCAACAAGCCATCTTAATTACAGTTTGTGAGCAGCATTCTGCTATTTTCACTGAAGTATTTTTTCCAGGGAATATTAATTATGCATAGCATATTATTTGTAATATTTCATGGAACTTTAGAAATTAATTCCCTGTTCTTCCCAAGCCCCTCCCAACTTTTGGGGATCTTTGGGTCCTTTGGCTTTTAATAAACTCCTCCCTTTTCTGTGAATGGAACTAATTCTAGCATTTGCCATGTAATATACATAAAAATAAAATAGATTAATTTTTTATAAAGAGCACTTTATTTGGTGGATGACAGCATTGCTTCCTATGTGCCTTCTGAGGGCTCCAATCTGACCCCAATCCCTGGGCCCAGAGAGGTTCATGGCTTGCTCGGGCCTCCTGCTTGGAAGGCCCAGCTCTTTCCAGGCCTTCTTGCTAACTCACTGTGGCCTTTAACTTGCTAATCCTTGTTTGCGGAGCCGGGTGACCGCACGAGCTGCTTGCCCACTGATTCTGACCGGTGAGGGTTTCATTTTAGAGGCGTTTACTTTTCCCAGACATCCATGTAACTACTTTAAAAAATAGTTTTCCTTTTGATGTTTATGCATCTGACCTTCTTGTCTGTCTGATTGCCCAGAAGATAGAGATATTTCTGCAGTTGCTGCGTCCCTTTGGGCCAGTTAGACAGATTTCCCTTCAAAAAGAAATTTCCATGTGCAGGCTTGATGCGATGCATCTCTCTGACACACTGAGAGACAGGGTGGTGTCTCTCACCACCAGGGGATAGAGAGCCGGCCTTGGAGAAGGGGCACTCGTGGTTCAAGCCCGCTTGCCGGAGGTTGGCAGTGTCATCCTGAGCCGGTCACTTGCCTCTATCTCTGACTGGATTTCCGAGCCCTGCGTTGGAAGAGGGCTTCCTATCCCAGTGCACTCAGTTCCTCTCCCTGTCATACTGTGTTTTACTCTTATTTGCCCCAATCCCTTTCAAATCGCAAAGCAGCTTCTCAGCAGAGCAGGGTTCAAAGGTCAGAGCTGCTCTGTGTTTCTATAATACTGTGTAACTATAATAGCTTATGATTTACCCGTTGTCGTCCAGTCCCTTTCAAACCGGAAAGCGAGAGAGGTACAAAAACTGAACTTGTCACAAACTAAAATCTTGCTGTTTTGCTGGTGTAAGAAGCCTTTGGATTGTCCCGCACCCTTGGGAGTCAGTCTTGGCAAGTTTCCTTTCACCCATTCTCCGGATAATAGTCTTTGATGAATAAAATAAAATTTTAAATAAAATAAAACAAAAATCAAAAAATAGAATTACAAAAGCAGCTAATTATAATGAAACAGTCATCAAAATACTAAAAAAAAAAAAAAGAAACCCCACGTTTGTGATATTGTAATATGTGTCCTTAACACATTACATTAAAAAAAATACACTTAAAATAAGTCATGTTCCAATTACATTTTATTTAAAGACACATCAGTGTGAAGGCTGTTATTGCCTGCATTCATAATTGAAGGACATGCTAAATTTAAGTTAGACATCAGTGAAAATAAAGATGTAGATTCCTCGCTCCCCCCTCCTCCTCACCCAAGGTCACGGACCTTCTGAGATCTACCCATTGTCCACGGACCCTTGGAAGCCCTGACTTAGACTATTGTGTGCCTCTTTAATGAATGAGTGGATTGTGATGGACGGACACATTTGGATAGTCTGGCCCAGGCAAGGTTAGTACATCTGTTACTTCTAAATTCAAGTTTGTTTTCTGAAACATTTGTGCAGTCGTGTTGCTTAATAAACTCTAATTTCTTCTTAATCTCCACACGGCCTCCCAAGCGTGTTGACCCCGAACATTTGTTGTAACCTACGGTTGGAGAACGGCGTCTAGGCCGTCCTCGTCCATCGGAGGGGTTTGTTTCAGTGGGGATTAGGGAGCCCGTGTGCTTCAGAGGGAAGAGTTCCCAGATGATTCAGAGTTTGAGGAATTGTGGGATGAATGGGGGAGACCTAAGCATCTGCCTGGGAAATAAATATTTGGAATGCCTGCTTGTTTTGATGCCTCTGGAACAAAGGGCTTCTGGTATCTGGCCCTCGGAAGAGATATTAGCATTTATTTCAAGGACCCAAATTCAACTGCAGGCCCAGCTGCCGGGTGATCAGTCACTATTGATACAATGAACAACTGACAAAAATAACAACGATAGGGCCCAGTTTGGAGTCATAGATAACCGGGGCGGCGGCAACAATGGAAACTGCGAGACTGAGACTGTGGCTCGGAAGCCGGAGGGTCGCTCTGAGACACTTGGGCTTTTTGGAGTTTGCTATTTTATTATTGTCTGAAAAGTTCTTCAAGGAAAAGAACTGAAGATGGGGCAGCTGAGCCTTTTGCAAAGATTGCATTACAAGAAGGAAGAAAGTTGTTGTTTTTGACGTTACCCATAAGCCCCTTTTGAAAGTTCCAGAGTGAACGCATTCAGGTTTTGTGTGAGGCTCACTCGTGCTGGAAGGGCCTAGCAGAAACTTAATTTGTGCTTTCAGGGCAGGTTTGGGAAAGTGATATCTCTTGCATGAAAGGCAACATGGCATGTTGTTCCAGGGGACTGGGAAGATCAGGGTTCCAGACTCCCCTTCCCCTGTCTCCCCCCAAGGGACCTAGCTGGGTAACTAGGGACAACTCACTGCCCCATCCGGGTCACTCTAAGGCCGAGCAAATGCTGGGTGGAGTTTGCTGACAGACTTTCTGTATCAATGAACAGCTCTGATCGGGTCCAGAAAACAACCATTTCTGGCAGCGGGGGGTATTTGTACTAGAGCAGCTTTGCTGTATTGGAAATTTTTACAGACACACACTGCTAGAGATAGCAGATCTGTCTATCTGTCTCTCTGTCTGTCTGTCTATCTATTGGAAAACTGCTGCGGAGAGCAATACATTATTTAGAGATATGTATCTGACCTTTAAGTTTCTTTCAACACCAGGCTTTTACTAAACAGACCTGCCCCCCCCCCCCAATAATAGCTCCCTGTTATCACTTAACCAGCTAACACTGTTTAAGGACCTGTTGTATGTCAGGTACTGAGATACAGAGACCCAGGTCCTTAAGTTGGGGGGGGGGGAGGGAGGGAGGATATACTGGCTGATAATTGATCATTGATCAGCAAACATTTATAATCTTGGGCTTTCTGTGTGCCAGTCACTGTGGCTACTAAAACAAAAGGAAAATTCCCTGCCCATGAGGAGCTTATTGTCTGCTTGGAGAGTGAACATGTATGTCTGGTTCCCTCCTTCCTTTTCTCCTCTCCTTCCCTCTTTTCCTTTCTCCTTTCCCTTCCTTTTTCTATTCCCTCCCTCTCTCCCTACTTCCTTCCTTTCCTTCTTCCTTCCCTCCCTTTCTCTTTCTTCCTCCCATCCTTCCCTTCTTTCCTTCCCTCCCCCTCTTTTCTCTCCCTCCCTCTCTCTTTTTCTTTCTTCCATCTTTCCCTCCCTCTCTTCCTTCCCTCCCTCTTTCTCTTTCTTCCTTCCATCCTCCCCTTCCTCCTTTCTCCCCTTCCCTCCCCCCTCTTTTCCCTCCCTCCCTCTCTCTCTTTCTTTCCCCCATCCTTCCCTCCCCCTCTCCTTCTGTCCCTCAAACCTGGGCGGAGACATACCACCAGCCTGGTTTGCCATCTCTTGTCTGCCACATGCCTGGGACCTGAACCTACCGGTTTGGCAGCTTTGGGTGTCCCGGTGATCTGCAGGGAAGTGGGGGTGACAGCTTTTACCATTCCCTGCCAGTTTGTTGGCTTTGGCGTATGGGTGTATCCTGCTTTGAGCCTCATTCTAAGCCACAGTGAAATGGGGGGAAGAGCAGATTGCTGGGGTGAAGCTGGGTGTTCTGGACCCTCTCCACCCCCATCCTGCCCTTGTCATTTGTTCTGTAAGAATGCTGGGCCCAGAAATTCTGTAAGAATGCAAGCCCATAATCCATCTGGGGTCCCGTGGACCTGCTTTGTGAGGCTCTGGGAGAATCAGGCTGATGCTGGGTCAGGGACAGCTTTTTATCTTGGTCTCTCTTGGTTTTTCTTGATTATTCTTGCCCGTCCTCCCTGGGTTTTTGTTCCTGAGAAGGCTGCCCCGGGGGTCTTGCATTTCCCAGCTTTCTTGGAACCGGAGCCAGTGGCTGGGCCCTTTGGACCTGCAGCCCCCCCCCCTTTGCCACCGATCGGTGGGCTTCCAGGCACCCTCGGAGGTCTCGGTCTGTTCGGATGCCCCGGCCAAAAGCTTTCCGGCCATCTTGGGGCTGAGACAGGATCCCTAGTAAACAGCAGATGAGAAGTCGACGTGACATCTTTTCCCGTTTCAGTAAAAACATAGGGCCTAGTAACAGAGGCCTCTCCTACTTGGCTGATCCACCTACACGCATTTATTAAGCCCCTACTGTGTGAGCCGGCCCGTGGTAGGCCCCGGCAGCCAGCCGGGGAGACGTGTACGTGTGGGCAGCAGCCTTCATTGTGTAGCAGTAATGGTGGGAACACCAGCAGTATTCATGTGGGGCCCCACTCACCTTGGGGGGCCCCCCATCCATCGGGTGTGGAGAGTGCACTGGGCGATTACCCGGGACATAGGGAGGAGGCCCAGCAGGGGGTCTGCCTGCAGATCCCACAAACTGTAACGGACTCTCTTGGACAGCTGGGGGCCTGGGCTCAAAGCTGGCCTCCCCCCACCTACTGCCTGGGACACCTGGGCCAGTCCTTTCACCCCACCTGCCTCAGTTTCCTCATCTGTCAAGTGGACTGGAGAAGGAAATGACAAACCAGTCCAGTATCTTTGCCAAGAAAGCCCCAAACGGGGTCACGAAGAGTCAGATTGAAAAATGACAAAAAGGGAGAGTGGATAACTCACTGGTTTGTTATTTCCACCTTGGCGCCTGTCCCCACTCCAGTTTTCCTAGGGCTTCAGGGGCTTCAGGGGCGAAGGCCCTCGGAGGGCCCCTCCTCCAGCGTCCTGCAGTCAGGACGGGGCAGTGGCAGGATTTGACCTTGGGTTCTCCCGGGCCCGTGGGCGCCCGGCCCCTGAAGCCCAGCAGCCTGCCCCTCTGTGCCGCCCAGTCTTGTTTCTCTTCCCTGATGTCTCCATCCGGGTCTGCCTCCGTTCCTACCCCTGCCTCCGTCCCTGTCCCCATCCCTGTCCCTCTGCAGTCCTGCCTCTCAGCAGCTGCTGCCCCCACCCTGGCCCAGGCCCTCATTGCCTCACACCTGGATTACTCTAATTGCCTCCTCACTGGGCTTCCTTTTCTTTTCCAGCCGATCCCTCCTCCAGGCTTTGGGCACATTCACCTTTTGGTGGGTGCTTGGCTCTGGTGCACCCCTTACACCCCGGCGGAGCTGGGGGGGGAGGGGAGGGATTGAGCCAGGATTGGGGGGGGGGGATACAGGACCTTCTCCCAGAATTTCCAGTGACATCACTTTGTATTCCCTGTCTCCTCCCCCTCCCCCCAGCTCAACTCTTAGAATCCTTAGCTCTCCTCCTGCCCCCCCCCCCCCTTAGTATCTTTCCCTTTCTTTCAAAGGCTTCTTTGTATCTGTTTTCTATTTACTTTTGCAGGATGGATTGGAAACTCCTAGAGGGCAAAGACTTCCATTTTTCACTTTGTATCCCAATTGCTCAGCACATATTAGGTGTTTAATAAATGCTCCCGGGGGCTTGGTTAGGAGAGCAGGTGTAACACTGGGAAAGATCCCCATGCCTCGGTTTAGTGCTGTGGAAGTGTCGCCGGCGGGTCTTGTCCAACACAAATCAGTGAGACGGGAGTCAAGTGCCCTAGTGGGACACGTGTGCGGGGACAGCCCCCCACGCGCCCAGCGTGGGCTCCGGTGGGGCGGGATGCACCGGCTCCGCACCCAAGGAGATGGAGAAACTGGGAGGAGGTGAGGGGGGGGAACCCATATGGGGGCGGCCGGAAGGAAAGGTGAGGGTGGGGATTATGAAGTGGAGTCTGAAGAGCCCAGAGTGCAAAGGGGTCTGGGACGCATTTCGCCCATGAGGAAGACTGCCCCGCAGGGCCCGGTGAACCCTGGGGATTTGGGGAGCAAGGAAGGAGATGGGGGCCGTGTTTTTAAAAAGTTTGGCTGGCAACATTTAAGCTAGATTAGAAAGGGTGGAACTTGGGAGCCGAAAGCCAGGTTAAGCTCTTTTATTGACATATCTATACATACACACACACATATATATAGATATATACATATCTATGTATAATATATGTGTGTGTGTATGTCTGTGTGTATGGTCTGTATGAATTATGGGGTGATCTAAATGTTTGGTGGACTGGTCAGTTCCAAAGTCCAGCATCCTTTGGAAATGGCCAGTCCACCAAACATTTAGATCACACCATAATTAATACATATATAATATATATACACACACACACATAATTATGGTGTGATCTAAATGCTTTGCTTTGGAAATGGCCAGTCCACCAAACACTTAGATCACACCTTCTTTGTGCCTGACACTGTGTAAGATGTTGGGGATACAAAGACAAAAGCGAAAAAGTTCTGTCCTCGGGGATCTCCAGGATGTAAATAGGGTCGATTCATCTTGGTCTGAAAACAAGGTACAGAGTGAGACATTTTTTGGTCATGACCAGTCAGTCAGTGAACATTCATTAAAAACCTATAAGCCCTGCACTGAGGTAGCCATATCAACATGGGAATTTTTTTCCCCTTGATTCTGAATATTTGGTTAAAGAGTTTTGTTTTTCTTTTTTTGGAGAGGAGAGGAAAGAAAACATACATCTTAATTGAAAAAAAAATTAAGCATTGACAAAATTCGCACCAAATAAAAAGGCAAATTTATAGGTCAATGTGGGTACTAGGGATCCAAAAAGGCCCTCGTATATACAAAGGCTAATTGATATCTCCAGTGTCCCCAAAGTCTTGTAGGGATGGTGTTATTTTTTTCTGGTCAAGTAAAAACTGTAGTAAGACTTTAGGATATTTCTCCTTAGCTTTCATTACCCTCCATAATTTCATCCTAATTTTCTTTCTTTCTCTCTTTCTTTCTCTCTTTCTCTCTTTCTCTTTCTCTTTCTTTCTTTCTTTCTCTCTCTTTCTCTCTTTCTTCCTCTCTTTCTTCCTCTCTTTCTCTCTCTCTTTCTCTTTCTCTTTCTCTCTCTCTTTCTCTCTCTCTTTCTCTTTTTCTCTCTCTCTCTCTCTCTTTCTTTCTCTCTTTCTCTTTCTTCCTCTCTCTTTCTCTTCTCTCTTTCTCTTTCTTTTTCTCTTTCTCTTCTCTTTTTTCTTTCTTTCTCTATTCTTCCCTTCCTTCCTTCTGTTCTTTTTTCTCTTTCTCTCTTTATAATTTCAAAACATATCCCCTTCCTTTTTTTTTTTTTTTTTTTTTTTTTTTTGCTTTTTATTTTCAGAACATGCACAGATAATTTTCAACATTCATCCTAACAAAACCTTGTGTTCTTCACTCTAGTTTTCTTACTGGGGTTTGTTTTCTCTATTCAATTCAAGCTGGTATCTTTCCTTTCTTGCCACCATCAAGTATTATACTTTCCCTGAATATACCCTCTGAGCTCTTGTACCTTTTCATGTCCAATTGAAACTAGCCCCCTAGTTTTTTTTTTTCCTCTAAAGCATTTCTTGACATATCCAGCTTATCTTGTGCCTCTCTAATATCTTTTGTATTTACTATCTTTTCCATCCATTTTGCTTTTTTAGTATCTCAAAGGTATGTGTAATATTATCTTATCGACTGTTTTCTAGTGACTGTGCCTTAGCCTTCCACTTAGATTGTTGGTTTATTGTAGGTAGGACCCATTCTTCTTCTTCTTATTTTATATAATGCCTAGAACGGTGTTTAGTAATACTTTGAGCAGAAAAAGAGCATTTTGTAAAATTTACTTAATTTGATATTTATACTTATTGAGGAGCTCCCAAATGAATGGAAATAAACATTTCTCATGTAAATATTTGTGGTAATTAAAAAAACAAACAAACAAACAACTGTCCATTGTATAGTTTTTTTTTTTTTTTGTTTGTTTGTTTTGTTTTTTTTTTTGAGGGGAAGGTAGGAAGGGAAGGGTTGCTGAATCTCCATTTCATAGGTGTGGGGAACACCCCATTATTGCAGATGGCATCTCTTTGGTTATTGTGACTTGCCCAAGATTACATGGTTAGTATGTGTTAAAGACAGGATTTGAACTCTTCCTATTCACTTTCTATCCAGTGTATTACATAGCATCTCTTTGTGGAGTTTTGGTTACAAGAGAAAACCATAGAGATTTTAGGGAACTGGGTGAAGCTGATTTTTGAAGTTGTCATGAATCTGGGAAGGGACATGGTAAGGCAGAAAATAGGCAGGATTGAGAGTGAGAAGAGCCATCTTTAAATCTTGTTCCTACTTTTTAGGGGCCATCCTGTCATCACTTCACTTTTCTGGGCCTAGTTTCCCTACATGTAAAATGAAGAGATTATATCAGATGATCTAAGGCCCCTTTAAATACATGGTGATATAGTGATCTAAGTGGAAATATTCTGTTTACTTTGATATGACTGATTTTTTTTTCCCCATTTGAATAGTATTTTATTTTATTCAATTTCATGTAAAGATAAATTTCAACATATATAATTTTGAATTCACTTTTATAAGGTTTTGAGTTTTAAATTTTTCTTCTCCCCCCCAAATTGGCAAGCAGTTTGATAAAGATTATACATATATGATCATATCAAACATTTCCACATTAGTTGACATGACTGATTTTGAAGTTTCAGTGGACTAGCTTGGTTAACCAGACGTCTCAGCCCTTGGGCCAATTGTGTTTTGTTTGTTGGAGCTTCATCAGAGGAGAACGACACAATTTTGTCTTTTGTTTCCCCACTTTTTATTCTTTTGGTGACGATGGAAAGAAGGCTGATTTTTAACTAAAATGATTACGATTTCAGCATGGAGCTCTGATAGCAAGATGAGTCTTGGAATAGTTGGTAAATTATTAAAAAAAATTATTCACTGTGCCCTCTATTAATTGCTCCAAAATTATGTTGAATTTATCTCAAGTCCTTCCTAGGAAGATGCTTCCATAGCAAATTAGATCATTTTCTTTTCCTCGAATGGCCGAAATTATTTTTCTGAGTGATCCAGCATTGGTGATGGGTCTGGTTTGCTTTATTTTTTAAAATTTCCAGGAAGTTACTGCTTGGAGTCACCGAGCACCATTATTTTTTTCATTGAATGTAACACCTTGTTTTAAGAAATAATGAAAAAAAAAGAAAAAGAGAAAGAAAAAAGAAAATAATGATATGTGACTTTAGGTTGCCTTGTTTCTAAATCAGGATTAGGGCCAGATTGGCTTAATTTCAAGAAATCTAAGATGGAACCTCATCAGGTCTATACCTGCCAAGAGTGATGTTTTAATGCTTCACAAAATCTGAGAATATTACTGTCCAAAGGGTGGGTCTGTGTGTATACATTTCTTTTTCTGCTCATCCCTTCCCCATTATTTCTTACTCTTAACTTTGACAGAGAATTGAAATAGCTATTTAATTTTTTTTATTGTTTATTGATTCATAATTAAAAAAACAAATCAGCGGCTGGGTGAAATGCCTTGTGGATCCAGTAACCCAGTGGAGAGAAACTTGGCCTGAGGAATAGGTGGTTTCAGTTCATATCTTTGGTCTGGCTGGTGGTAAGGTTGTGCAAGTCACTCTCAGAGTATCTTCAAATTGGAACTCACCTTTCTTGCAGGGATTATGCAGGGATTAAGTGGGGTAATGCAGATAGAACATGCTATAAATCATAAAATGATAAAACTATTGGTATAATTTTCTTTGGATCAATTTTGTGTGTACTAGAACTCCCTCTGAGGAAACTCCACCAGTGCTAATTGCCATCCTCTCTGAAACTTGTTTTGGGATGTGTGTGTGTGTGTGTGTGTGTGAGAGAGAGAGAGAGAGAGAGGGGTGGGGTGGGGGAGAAGATTTAGAACTACAAGGAACCTTTAATATGTTGGTCTCAATAACCAATCCCCCCATTTTATAGCTGAGAAAAAACAAGGATTGGAGAGAAGTTAAGGGACCTGCTTAAATACCTCACAGTGGTAGATATCAGAGATGAAGCTTGATCTTTGGGTTTTCTGAGTCCAGGCTGACTTAATCTACCCCAGCAGAGCCCTTTCTTTCCCCTGGATCTGTTTTCAAATTGATCTTTACCACCACGATCCTCATAAAACATCCTCTACCCTCCTCTCCCCGCCCCTGGCACTCCCCCAACCCCATTTTGGTGGCCCTTAGAGGAAAAGCTCCCTTTCTGCCTGCTTTAAATCAGAAGCAGATAATTATCTATAGGAATACGGGGCGAGAACACGGCCGGCTTAATCTGAACACACACTGCTGCCCAATTGTTACTGTTTCACAGAGAACATGAGAGAATTCAGTGTGTCCCTCCAAAAGAAATATGTACTAAATGGTAACATAATCCAGGCAGTAGATTTTGAATTGTTTCTTACTGTTCCTGAAATAAGAAGCTGCTCTGAATGAAATTTCTGATCTCTTTGAATTCGGGTTATGGAAGGAAGGATGGGAGTGAAATGGGCCACATTCTTTTCATGCCCGTGGCAGAGAATGGGCTTAAAGGAGGCCCTGATATAATAATAATAATAATACCCTGTCGCAGCCCGGCATCTCTCTCTGAGGAAACAAGAGCTTAATGCATCCCCCTCCATTAATCCTCACAACATCCTTGAAGTTAGCTAGGTGGCAGATGGGATTATCCCCATTTCACTGACAAGGGGACTGAAATACCCAGAATCCTCCAGTTGCCTGGGACCCGAGGGAGGGACTCTGGACATTTTCCCTGGGCTTTCTTCACAGAGAAGATAAGATAGGGCTGCAATCCGAGGGTGGACTTGTTTTTAGGGGGCGGCTTTTAGAAACAATGGGCCAAGTGTCGGGGATCAGAACCGAACCGATGATTTCATGAATATTAGAAGAAACTCCCAGATGAGGACATTTGCCCCACTAACGTAGGTTGGCCCCTTCTTGGCAATTCATCCTCTTAAGAGAAGTTGCCTAGAGCGTGAAGCTTTATTTTTATTTTTTTATTTTTTGAAGCAAAGGCAATGTCTGTTCGGTTATGGCGCTCATGTGTGATGACAACTGACTGCTCTTTTTATACGCTTGGGTTTATAAATATTAAAAGACATTTTTAAACAAATGACATCATGGAGGAACATTTCAGAGAAGTTGGAAGCCCTCTTCCCTTACTGCTGACAGAGCTGCCTCTCCTAACCCATCCCAAATGGGCTCTTTCCTAACGGTCTTTCAGTAGATTATCTGAGTGTCTAAAACTCAAGTTGATAAATGGTGGAAAGCTGGACCCACTGGTCAGGGAAAGGCAAAAATAGGAAAGAGGGGATAATCGGGATTATTCCAGTCACCAGCATAAAGCCTATTATTGATCTGGGCTGACTAGTGGGAAAGAGAAATGCCCATATTTTGGGACGGTTGCTTTTTACTCTTAAGTGGGAATTAGGTCTTAGATCTCAGCCACTTTAAGGAAGACGAGGATCCTCCTCACGACAGGAGAGTTTCTTTATTACCTTAGAAAGACGCGGCTGCCAAACGTGTTGTTTAATTGATGTTAGAATGTATTTTTGTCACACTGCCCTGTGATAATCAGTAAGAGAATAATTTGAGTCAAATATGGAAGAAAAACTGAAAGCCTCTGCCCCAGAAATTCCTTAGCCGGCTTGCTGTTTGTGGGTTATGTTTTCTGATTGGACCAAAAAATGTGGTTCAGATGCCCACTTAAAGTGTTGGGGGGGAGGCTGGGTTGCTGTGCTGATTGCTGCCTCTCCCCTGGCTCCTTTCCTGGGGGTACTGGGCTTTGCTTCTTCCAGGGGACCCTTTGGGCTGGTACGGGGGGGAAAGGCTGGGTTGCTATGCTGATTGCTGCCTCTCTCCGGCTCCTTTCCTGGGGGTCCTGCGCTCGCTTCTTCCAGGGGCCCCTTTGGGCTTTGTGGTTGGTTTATCCCCACTCTGTTTACTCCTCATCCTCTCGATCACCATAGAGCACTTTGTAATCATCCTAGCCTTGCAAACCTAGAATTTAGAAGCATTTGAATTGTAGAGATTATGAATAACCAGTGAGAGCAATGGATTGGGGCAAATGGGGAAGTGGACCTAGTTATTATTGCAGCCTCAAAGGCTCATGGGACCCGCCCATGGCATGTTGTTCTTGCTGTTTGATTGGTCAGTCAGGTGCACTCTTCATGACTTTGTGGGGTTTTCTTGGCAGGGTAATCAGAAATTAAATCTCACAGTAGGATGTTTCTGAAGCTGAATTTGAATTTAGATCTTTCGGCTCCCAGAGCCAGTGTTCTACCCACTGAGCCGCCTGCTATCTGGGTACATAGTAGACATTTAACAAGTAAATGTTTCTTAATGGGTTGGTCATCCATTTGTCTTCTGGACTGGCTGGTTTCACAGAGGGCATTCAGAGAGCATCATAGATTCAGAGCTGGAAGGGACCTAGAAATCAAATCCAGGGGTTCCTAAATATTTTGTCTCATGGACTCTTTGGCAGTCAGTTTATCTTAGGAATTCTTTTTGCCAAAGGACTCTTTTTTTTTATGTTTCTCCCCCCTCTTTTTTTTTTTTTTTAAGGAAGTTGGGGTTAAGTGACTTGTCCAGGGTCACACAGCTAGTAAGTGTTAAATGTCTGAGGCTGGATTTGAACTCGAGTGCTTCTGACTCTGCCAGTGCTCTATCCGCTGTGCCATCTAGCTGCCCCTTTTTATGTTTTTGTATGCATAATTTCTGTTATTAAATGCATAAAAATCATGTAGGATTATAAAGAAAATCAATTATTGGGGAAAAAGATGTATTTTTCCCCCCATTAACGAAGTCTTTAACCCCTCTCCCCCTCCAGTGTCTCCTTATACTTCCAGGTTAAGAACTCATAATGTACATGGTTCAATCCTCTGAAATCTTTGGGGTCACCAAGTAAATATATTCTGACTTTAAGAACCAAGTATAATGGAGCAGAAATCTCATTAATTATGGAGTCCAGATTCTGTTCCTTACCACCTAATGGTCTTAGTTTAGTCAACCTCCTTGACTTTTTAGATTTTCATCTATAAAATTGGGGGCGGGTGCCCTTGAAGGCTGGATACTCACTGGTGTTGGAGGGCCCTTCTAATTCACACTCTGTGTTCTAGTGCAAAGGATCTCGGTGTTATTTACATCTGTAACCGATAATATGCGGTGTCTCCTGATAGACAAGAGACCAGATCTGTGATTCTTTTGGCAAAAGAAATCCCCCCTGGGGGCAAAATTGGAAAATTCTAAGGATCTTGGTAAAAGAACCAAAATTAGTCAACACTTACAGATGTGACTTAGTAGTAATGGTAATTACTCTGGTAATGTTTAGAATAATCAGATAGAAAATTGACTTCTTTGTGATTTAGGGGTATTTCATAAAATCCCATTTTTCCCCCCCAACTGTAGGGTTTTGGTTTTCTGTTTTGTTTTGGTGAGGCAGTTGAGTGATTTGGCCAGGGTCACACAGCTAGGACCTGTTAAGGAGTCTGAGGGCAGATTTGAACTCAAGTCCTCCTGATTCTAGAACTGGTTCTCTATCCACCACACCATCTAACTGCCCCCTCAAGTACAGTTTTAAGAACAGATGCTTATTTATAATGTCCAAGTGATTTTTTTTTTTTTGAGATGAGCAATGTGATTTTTTTTTAAAAGGTAGCTTTTTGTATCTTCTAACAAATAAAATGAAAAAGGATGAACAGCGCCAGGGTTCTTCTCCAGTCTTTACTCAAAGGAAAACATTTTCATCAATCATGTCCTAATGGTAAATTGCCAGCTTTCATTTTCAGGACACAGTGATTGTCCTCAGCCATTCAGTAAAAATAAAATTTTACTCTATTAAAGAGACCCAAGAAGTGTGCACTTCTAAGGGAGCTCAGTCTTGTCATTCCCCTTTCAGAAGGGCCTTTCAGCACCTTAATTGGTGGTCCTGGGCTCTGTTCTGATGCCGGTCTATTCTGCAGAGCTGGTGAACGTGTCCACTGGAGGACCTTGGAACAAAGCCTTGCCTATTTAGTGCCCCCTCCCTCTCAGTGTTGATTCCCAATCTGGTCGTTAGAAATTTGAGGATCCTACATTTAGACTCCAAAAGGATGGTCAAGGTCATCAGATCCTCTTTGTGTGGAGTTTCCTTCCTTTGAAAATTTGAGTTCAAAGCTCTAATTTATTCACATTTCCCATTCTCCTTTATTTATCTCTTTTTCTTTTCTTTCTTTTTTTTTTCTTTTTTTTTTTTTTTAAGCTGCCTTGCCTTCCAAATTTTATTGTTGTTTAGTCTTGTCCTATTCTTTGTGATTGCACTCTTGGTGGAGTTTTCTTGACAGATAGATACTCTGGAGTGGTTTGCCATTTCCTTCTGCAGTGAATAAGGCGGGCAAGTTAGGTGAGTTGGCCAAGGCCCGAGGCAGGACTTGAATTCTGCTTTTCCTGACTGCAGGCCCAGCACTTTATTCCCTGAGCCACCCAGCTGCCTTTTCTTACTAAATAAGTGCCCTTTATAATCACAGATATTAGGAGATGCTGCTTTCTCCCAGGGACTGCCAGCCTCCTCTGTCTGGGGCTGAGGCTAGTCTTGTAATTATTTAAATGTCTTTCCCGGTCCTGTTTAGACTTGTTCCCTGCCTACCTTTGGAGGTCTCTGCCTTGCCTCGCCTCGGGCTTAATCAGGTTAAAAAAAATCACCTCATTCTCTGCAGTCAGACCCCCCACCACTTTCGGGGTTGATCCAGATGTGCAGCGGCGGCCTTCCTGGCCCAGGTAGCCCCCCTACGCTGGAGGACTCAAAGTCTGCCTGTCTGGCAGCTGCCATCTTGTTATTTACTTGAGTTTTCCCTAGCAAGATGTGCCAGGGCCAGGAGGCGGCTGCCCGGCCTTGATGAGGACTTGAAAACGGGTTTGCCGGGCGGCTCGAAAGCCCTCGCTGGGATTCCAGATCTGCTCATCAAATCAGCCCGAGGTTCCAGTGTCTGTCCAGGAGGCAGCCGAGCAGAGCCACGAACAGGGCCGGGCCCAGAAGCCGCAGTCACACTTGTTAACCAGAGGACAGACTGCCCTAAAATCCATCTCGAGGAGGCTGGGAGGTCACGCTTGGGTCATTTTGGGCCTTCTTGTGAACCTCGCTGGTGGGATGGGAGCACGGTCACCTGGGACCCAGCAAGGGAGAGGGGGGAGCTTTCCCGCAAGAACCAGCACCCTCCCTTGAATTCCTGTCCGTCTTGTCCATAATGCTATAATGTAATTCTGGGGGAAAGAGGGCAAGAAAAATCTTGACACGTTAAAAAAAAAATTGCTTTGGAGAAACAATCCGGGAAAACATTATGTGTATAAAAATATAAGAATATATAGAAATTTATGTCCCAGATGCACTCCTGGGAATGGGGGCAAGATGTCCTTTGGGAAGCTGCCTTTGGGAGATTTTCTGCTAGCATGTTGAATATTTATCGAGGCTCTTTTAGAACGCTCAGAAATACCGATTCTTCTGAAACGGCTATTCTAGGAATTGTCGTCCGTCTCAAATATCGAAGAATGTGGGCCCGCTCGGCTTTGTGAGCTGTGGTGGGGTGTGTGGGGCTGCTCTCCTGGGCCTCTAGCCGGCCTTGTAAACAAGCAGATGGCACACCCCGAGCACTTTGCAGATCCCACTGGCTCCTGTCTGCTCAGAGAGAGGATGACCCTAAAAATGGGAGCAGAATCTCCCAAACAGGAAAGTCAGAGCAGCAGGGAGGGCCGGCACCGGGCAGAACGCAGGAACCCAGATTCAGATGGAGCTCGGGGCTTTCTGCTTCTCTCCCAGATCCGTTGAGTAGCAACAGCAAATAAAAGAGGCTAGTATATAAAAGCAATTTGGATCACTTTTGTTCTTCCCTATTTAAGGCTTTAATGCAAAAAGTTGTCACATGGTTCCAAAGAGCTCATTTAGAGAGGAGCAGGCTTGTGGATGGAGGCAGGATTCCTTACTCCCCCTCCCTGCCGATGGCAGAGTCTCTGGGATGAAAGGGATTGGGGGGGGGCAAAGTGCCAACCTTGGAAGAAACATTGGGAAAGGGGGAGAAATCTGAGTCAGAGAAGCTGGCTTTCTGCCCCATGCTATTGTGGTTGAGTCCTGCTCTACCTCTCTGGGCCTCAGTTTCCCCATCTGGAAACCTCCCTGGGTGTCACTTGCCTCATTCTCATGATCTTGTCCTCGGTATGTGCTTTTAGAAAATAATCTAAAAAAACCCGATTTTTTTTTTTCCATCGAGTCCTTTTTTCATATCCATTGCCTTGCCTGTGTCAGACTGAAGGTAGACATTACAGAAGGCTATCTGCTAAGATCTTTCCCCGGTTTATTTTGGGGGAGGGGGAGCTCCAGCAGTTAAGTCCCTGGCGTGGAGGGAGGAAAGCCTTGCCTTGAGTTACATGTATCTGCCTGTAGGAATAAACAATTCTTTTGAAAAGGCGATAGGAAAAAAAAAAAAAAAAAAAAAAAAAAAAAAAGGCAGCTTAAGATTTATCTGAAAAGGAAGTGGAAAGTTGAAGTTGCTGGCGATCTCATTACTGTCTGTCTCGCTAACCATAATTAAAAAATGCCTGAATGATCTTAATAACACATGATTCAGCTGACAAGCACTAATTGCTCTGTATCAGGCCAAGGGAAGATGAATGTTGTCAAGAAAACCACAAGTCAGACAAGCTGATTCTCTCTTAGTCTGACACCATGTTCCCATGTACAGACCAGTTTTCACTGGCGCCCTTCCAGCATCCAGAGAAACTCTTTGCCTTCCCATTAATGTTCGCTGCTGGCAGGCCCCAGTTGTTTTTGAGATCTGCTTTCATTGCTCCAGCCGGAGCACCGACTGGGGCTGCCGAGCAGACGTCATCGAAATGCATTTCTCCACTTCTCTGTCGCTTTTTAAGAGAAATCCTCTTTACCTTCAGCCCTAATGCTTTTCGTGGGCTAGCCCGCCAGTTGGATGCCATTGTGGAGATTGATTTTTCTGGCTCCAGATCTGTCCGGGAATCCCTGCCTTTTTCACGGATTCCACAGATCTCAGGAGGGCCCCAAGAAAGCAGCTCATTCTAGAGTTAGAGGGCCCCAGGATGGCGTCCCTTCTGGAGGGACCACTGCGGGGCAGGGGAGGAGGGAACGTAAAGGCAGACCTTTGTTCCTGGGAACAATATTACAGGGTCAGGAAGTCAAATTGATTCACAGTCTGAAGTCAGTGTTGTATCATGAAAACTCTTTGCTTAGCTGTGTTCTTTCACTTTTAATTTGAGTGGATCTTTTTTTTTTTTTTTAAATGGTATCACCCCTGGAAAGCTTCCAACTTCAGGAATAGCCCACTTTTAAAAAGATGTGACTGGGATTCCAAGGTAGATATTTTCTCAGATCTTGTCTAAATAATAGGGGTAGA
Source organism: Sarcophilus harrisii (assembly GCF_902635505.1). NCBI lineage: Eukaryota > Metazoa > Chordata > Mammalia > Dasyuromorphia > Dasyuridae > Sarcophilus > Sarcophilus harrisii. The sequence goes on along the minus strand of NC_045429.1, from coordinate 449,988,189 downwards.
GAGAGGGATAGGGCCCGGACCTGTAATTTCTTTGGTTGTAGAGAACTCCCAGAAGAGGAAACTCCCTTTACTATGCAGGTTGCTACCTGATAGTATCAGCTCTTAAAATCATTATTAAACAATGTGAGCATTAAAGACAGAGTAGAACACAATGGGGAAGGTAGCCATTTAAGTGCCCGGGGAAAGAGGGCCAAATGTTGTTCTGGCCTTCCAGTCAATGGTGTATGTTCTCTGATCGTTTGTTAGTTCGTTTGTTAGCTCCTGTGTCCTTCTGTTTGGGAGCCATGGTAAAGCGTACAAGACGCAGGAGCGGAACAGGGCAGAAAGGGAGAGAAAGGAGAAGTCTTCCATTTTCAGGGAACTTCAGTGTCCCAGCTTTGACTTCCTGGGAGCAAATAAATATGATTTTGTTACTTTGTTAAATGATAGACACATACAATGTGTCTACACTTAAAAGCAGCAAAATCTACATAGCAAGTTCATAGTTTGTAAACTATCCCTTTGTTTTGGTTTTTGTTTTTTTTTTTTTTTGTAAATTGAAATATTTGACTAAGTTGATTGAAAAAAAAAAAGTAAAGGAATTACAAATTAGAGATCAGACCCAAGAGCACCCCAATGATTGCCATCAAAGCAGTAAATACCAATTCACTGTTTTTAAAAATAACTCTGTGGTTTCATGGATGCCTTCTCACCATGAAGAAACTTCTCTAACAAAATGAAGCCTCCATAGTGTTACAGAGCTGCCTGGCACACTGGGGGCATCCATCAGTCACCAGTGACCAGGCTGGTCAGAGGCCAGCCTTGATCAGAGCTTTTATGACTCTGAGGTTGGGCTTTTATTCATGAGGGCAGTCTCTTCTCAAATAGGACTTATTCCTCATAAATTGAATAAAAGATCCAGATGATTTTCATAGTTTTCCATCTCAGTGTAGTGAAAAACACAGATCTATGAAATCATAATGTGGTGGTGGGTGAGACCCATTAGATCGGAGGGTAACCTTCCGAGAAGCATTTCCAGGCTGACCCCTGGGATGTTAACACTGTTGTTTTTGCCATTTCCCACCATCTGGCAAAGTTAAATGTTTTATTTAAAATTTTAATGTTGAACATCAGTACAACCACTGTCTTAATTAATATTCTCATTTACATTAATACCAGTGTATCCAGTGTCATGGGGAAGCAACTTGGTGCTTAAGGAGCTGGCCTGAGAACCAGGAAGATCTTGGGTTCAAATTCTGACTCTGATTCATGCTGTGTGCCTCATAGCTAATCATCGACTAGCCTAAGCAGACCCTGGAGTAGAGGGAACTTCCATGTTAGGAGCAGTGAAATATCAGTGAAATCACAGGGTGGGAATAGTTTCCCCTCTCCCCTATAAATGACAATGAATTTCCTAAAGAATCCCAGTGGGAATTGTTCTTGCTTTTATATAAGGCTTGCAGAGAGCTTTACTTATATGTATCTCCTTTGAGCCTTTCGATCACCCTAGGAAGTAGATTCTATTATTATCCCTGTTTTAGAGGCTGAGAGAAGTGACTTGCCCAGGGTCACTCAGCTAGCAAATATCAGAGGTGGGATTTTCTCTAAATCGCAGGGGAGCCCCCTCCTCTCTCCGCTGTCCCAAACATCTGCTGCTCCCTTGTTGGGGGCACGCCTTCAGGCGCATGTCAGGACCCCTCCAGAACGGGTTCATCTGTGATTTCTTGAGTTGCCGTGGCCCATGGATCATCCATTGATTTTTCTTTCAAAGTAACAGCAGGGTTTTGTGCCATTAATTATCGAGTCCGTTCTTCCTTTTTGCAAAGCCTTTTAATAAGAAGTAGGAGAATTGTTCTGATTTCCAAGAGGGGTCAGGAGGCCGAGACGGACTGTTCTCATCTCAGCACCGAGTGTTGCTGTTTTGATTGGAGTTCTCCCTGTTTCAGACAGGTAATGCTGGCAACAGTTTGCTCCGGGTTCGTGTCTCGTCAGCACTTCTCCCCCTCTCGAGTGGGGCTTATCACTCTGAATCAAGGCAGAGCCAGTTTGGTTCTATTACCGAGCAGTCTCACACAGCCTGGGTACAGAATGTCACCTTCGTTTTAATTAGAATTCTGTCAGTAATTTCTGTTTACAAGTGAGGCGTTTAAATTATATTGGGATGAAACTGGCACGACGAGGGATTGTTAGCTTGTGGGGGGTTTTATACATATGCATATAAGAAAGAAATTGGATTTTGCCAATAAAGCTATTTCTGTTTATTGTGGCGGCTTTATTACCAGAGCTGGAGCATGCCATTAGTGTGTCAGTTGTTGTCACGAGTGGAGTTGACGGAGGGCTGGGGAGGGGCCTTGGGCCCTATCCCACCGCGACCCGTGTGCAGTTGTCAAGGCTTACGATCGGGCGGTCTCCCATGAGTCTCTCTGGTTTAGACGGTCCATCATTTCAGCTTCCAGTTGTAGGAGGGGCCATTTTCAGAATGGGACTGGGGTTCGAGGCCTTCCTGAGTTGCCTGGGGGAGGGTGAGCATAAGGGCCGTGGCTACCTGGCCGGATCTGGCCTGGTCACATACTGTCTTGCACCTCCCCTTCCTCATGCGAAAAACGCATGAGGTCGAGGCTGCTCAGGTTGAGTGGTGTGGGACTTGAAGAGGCGATGGCTCCTAAGGGTCCGGAAGGACCCCTCTGGGCTGGCTCTGACTTCCTCTGAAATGTCACGTGACCTTGGATGTTCAGTGTTTGTATTTGCCTCCAGCCCCGGCGCCCAAGCCGGTCTTGGTTCCCAGTGGGCCCGGCCTCAGGTAGGATTCTTCCTGAGGCCTCTGGTTCTATACCGTAGACACCCACAGAGAAAATGTCCGAGCCCACAGGGTGGACCCCAACCACCATGGACTTTTCTGGGGTTGTTGGGCTGGTCGTAGGAAATCTCCTTTCTTGCTGCTGCCTTTGCTTAGGCCTCTCCCTGTTCCCAAGCCCCCAGTGTGCCCTGGTACCGAATCTGAGTATGCTTCTCCTCACCTCCCTGGTCTTAGAAATAGAGAGAGGAGAGGAGATGGAGGCTGGGGTGGAGGGCCTCTTTGACAAGTTGCTCTCGGCAAAGTCTGGTTTGACGTAATGGAGGAGATCTACCATCACCCTTCCCCTGCCCCCCTCCCTCTCCAGCACTCCTCAGGCCCAGAGACCTCCATCAGACTGGGTTTGTCTGGGCTGGGCCGGCCCAGTAGTCAGAGGATCCAAAATCTGTCTTGTCCCTGCTCTTGGCCCCGGGCCCAGGCCTGGCCCTGCTAGAGGCACCAGGCTAAGATCAGCCCCACTGATGGGGACCTAAAAAAATCAAGTGAGGAACTTGTCACTGGAGAGAAGCTGAGAACTGTGGGGTGGTCCCTCAAGCCAAGTATCACCAGACTTCCTGGCCCTTAGAGGCCCTTCATCAGGGCTTGCTGGCCCCTCCTCACATCAACCCTGCAAGTGGAAAGACCTTGGGTTGGTTTGGGCCTGGGTCCCCTCTGGGGGCTTCAGGGGGTCTTAGTAAGTTAGAGAACCAGGCCTAGGGTTAGGGGAGGCCTGAGTACAAAGTAGCCGCCGCGTGACTCTGGCCAAGTCACCTCCATCTGTTTCCTCAACTGTAAAATGGGGAAATTAGTGATAGTACTTAGTCAGGTTTATTTTCCCAGAAGCTTTTTAATTAGGCATAATCAAAGTGACCTATTTAGCATTTTATAATGCTCTGTTATCTCCTCTTTGATCTTGAATTTCTCCCTTAGTCAAGTTTCTGAGATTTGAATGAGATAATTTTTATAAAAAGCACTTAGCATGGTGTCTGGTACATAGTAGGTGCTATAGAAATGCTGGTTCCCTTCCCTTCTCTAAACCTCAGTTTCCCCCCAGGCAGAAATTGAACCCGGGATTTCCTGATCCCAAGTCGCCTGTCTGAGAATAAACCGAGAACATGTGAGGGTGCTCTGGAACCCCGTGTGTCTATATAGTTTGAGCAAAAAGGAAAGCTTGACAGCCCAGTTGCCTAATACCTTTCATCAGAGGTGACACCATCCACTAATCTAGGCTAAACCCCAAAACCTAATTCATACCTTCCCACCTGGAGATTAGCCCTTTCACCTCCACTTGTCTGGAATTCTCCCATAGGTCTTCGGGGCCTACAGAGAAAAAGATTCCTTATCTCCCCAATCAGAAAGGACTTCTTTCTCCAAACTCTGAAAACACTTATTGGCCAAAACACCACCTAACCCTAAAATCATTTGTCCCGTTCAGTTCGGCAAGATTTATTCATCTTATCTGATGGTATTTTAATTTTTTCCAATTTTATATAAAGGCCATTTTCAAGATTCATTTTTGTAACATTTTGAGTTCCTACTTTTTTCCCAGCCCTCCTTCCATTCTTCCCAAAACAGTAAAGCAACTTGATATAGGTTATACATGTGCAATCATGTGAAACATTTCCATATTAGTCATATTGTGAAAAGAACAGTCTAAAAGAGGAAACACACACACACATACATACACACACACACACACACACACACACACTGTATAAAGTGAAAATTGTCTGCTTCGATCTGCATTCAGTGGCCATCAGTCCTTCTCTGGATGTGGAGAGTTTTTCTCAGCCATATAATGACCTAGAAAGGGCATATGTTGGAAGATACTAAGTCAGTCAGCGTGGATCACACCATGTTGCTGCTGCTGTGTACGGTGTTCTCCGGCTTCTGCTCACTTCACTTTGAATCAGTTCATCAAAGTCCTTTCAGATTTCTCTGACATCCACCTGCTCGTCATTTCTTATTGAACAATACTATTCCATTAAATTCATAGACCACGCCTTGTTTAGCTGTTCCCCAGTTGAGGGCGTCTCCTTAGTTTTCAATTCTTTGCTCCCCAAAAAGAGCAATTATAATTTTTTTTTTTTTTTTTTTTTTTGCCATGCAGGTGCTTTTCTGTTTTTTATAATTTTGGGAGGTACATATTGAGTGCTGGTATGGCTCGATCAAAGGGTGTGCACGGTTTTATAGCTTTTTGGGCGTAGTTCCACATTTCTATTATTTTCTAAGTTTTATTTATTTTTTTAGTTTTCAACATTCATTTGTGTTAGACTTTTTTCTCCAGATTTGTCTCCTTCCCTCCCTTTACCTCTTCCCTCCCCAAGACGGTCAGCAATCTTATATAGGTTAAATATATACTTTTTTTTTTTTTTTACATACATATCCCTTAACAGGGCAACTCCCTTGTAAGTTTATTGAAAGCTTGCAATGTCTTAAATGTCTTTATATTCCCCTCTAGCTTCTAGTAAGACATATTGGGCCTTACAGGGTGGATAGGAGGATCAGCCAGCAAGCTTTTATCAAGCAGCTATCTACGGTGTGCCAGGAACGGTGCTGGGGACTTGGGGTGCAAGACATGAAGCAGCTGCCGCCTGCCCTCAAGGAGCTTCCGTTCAGTGGGGAAAATAGCATCCCACTCTCTGCTAAGGCCATACCAAAAAGCCAGCATAAGTCATCTTTCAGCTTACCTTCCCCATCTGTAAAATGGATATGTGTGTGTGTGTGTGTGTGTGTGTGTGTGTGTGTGTGTGGTAATCCTCTGTGACAAAGTAGGGAGTTTGGAGCTGAGCAAATCAACTAGTGTATGGAACGTTACATAAAAACCAGCCTCCTGGTTTTTAACTTTCTGCTTGTTGGGAATGACCTTTGTGGCTCTGTATCCATGGTCTACTTTCTGATATTAAAATAAATCTTATTAAACTGGTGGCTTATTACCCTTGTTCCCCAGTTTCATTTACTCATAGGAATCTTAAAATGAACTTTGGGATACTAAAGATTGCGTAATTTTTTTTTCTTGTCCTGATGTTATTTTCCCATAAGAAGAAAGCAATGATAATAAGAAAAGGCTGGAAAAATGGGGTAGTATCGCGTGGCCTTATTGCGGACCTATTCCCTCTTCCCTTCCCCCCTTCTCCACTCCCCTTAGTGAAATAGACAGGTTAGCCTGCAACATCTGGATAGCCTTCCCATTACTTCTTCACTTGAGGCACACCAGCCTCCTCTGTTCCACTGGGAACTCTGGGCTGGGAAGTTGAGGGTTGTTGGATCTCTTAAGAGCTCTCTGCTCCCCTCAGGCAGGGCAGGTCCTGCTCTCCCTATATATTGGGCTGATTGTCACAAGGTCTCTTTGCTGACTTGAAATTGAAGGCCCACTCTCTAACCAACCAAAGCCACCCAGCCTCTCCAGTCTGTGCTCCCTCAGACTGTCCCTGACGGTCTTTTCTTATATTGCAACCAGTAAACACTTAATAAGCGCCCACTCTAAGTCAGACCCTGTGCTAAGCCCTGAGGTCCAGGCAGCAGCAAGGCAAAAGTCTGTTGCTCCTTGAGGAGAGCAGTCTAATGGGGGAATTAAAACAGCCATATTATCATCTGTGTAATTTTTGTCCCCGTGCCTTGAACAATGACAGGTGCTCCATCCAAGCTCCTCAAAATGATCTCATTGTTTTCTAGGCTCCCTGCCTTGCTACTCATCCCCTGTAGCTGGAGGGGCAGACACCAGGAACAGATGCCTGCCCTCACTGAGCAGTTTACTTTTTGGATAAAGTGTCCGGCTAGAGAATCAGATTCTACTTAAAGCTGGTTAAGTTGTGCCCTGGGCCTCGAGCCAGTTGGAGACGACTTGGTTCTGGAGGGTTTGATTCGTCCGGGAAGGAGTTTGTGGGTCCCGTTCTGTGCCCTGCCCCGGTTCAGAGCAGCTGCTTTCCCCATTTGGTACAACAGTGAAAAGCTTTAGCACATTTTAAATAACATTAAACAAGCTGCTGGGAGTTGGCGTGCGGCGTCTCGAATCTGGAGAGAACGGTACCTCTCCCTGCTACCGAGCCAGTGTTCCTGGCGTCACATCCCCGGCAGCTTTCTGCTTGTTCGCCTCTTCAGAGCTTGCTCTAGGTTCCTAATTACCCTCATTTAGACACCAGGACAGAAATTGCCACTTCGGTGACAAATTTGGGTAACAAGACTGAGATAGGGACTCATCGTTACGATGTGCTTCATGATCACGAATCTGGGTGGGTTTTTAAAAATGAAAATGTGCCTTTTTAATGGAAAAACATCATTGAATGCCCCTTTCCTTCTAATCAGTCCGTTGTTAATGCTTATCTGTGTAAACTAGAGTCAGTTAAAATTGGTGCCCACCTGCCAGAGTGCCCTCCCTTCTCCCAATTTTTATCTGGGATTTTGTGATGCTAGATGTATTTTTATTTAATTAGACCCTAAAAGAAAATGAAGGAGAATTGTATTTAAAATTTTAGGACGTTAAAAAGCTTTGAGTGGAAATTCTTCGATGAAAGGCATAAAGTATTTCTTTTATTTTTTAATAAAACCAGTGGGAGGAGAATTTCAAGAATTCTCTCTTCCATTTCAGAGAGAGATGGCTATAAGTTATGTATGTGAAAGCAGATGTGTTCTGCCAGATTTTTTATTGTTCTATCTATCAGCACTTATAACCTGCAAAGGAGAAACTAGAAATGTTCTGTCTTCGTTTCCTTCAGTCTTTTATTTTTTTTCTACTTACTAAGGTGGCAAAGGTTTGTTGTAGTTCTCTGCTGTCAAATAATCTATAATTCTGTGACCTTTGATTAATGAATAATTAGCACCTACTGTGTGCTAGATGCAGGGATGACTGTCCAAAGACTGAACAATCGCCCCTTTCAGAGAAGTCATGGTCATCTCTTCTGTGAGGCAGGCACCTGGCATAGCTGGACTTGGGATCGAAGACCTGAATTCAAATTCTGACTCGGGTCACTTGATGTGAGTTATTTGACCCATAGGTTGGTCATTTCCCTCCCTTAGCCTCAGTTTCCTCATCAACGAAACGGTGATAATAATAGCACTATGTAAATGTTGGTTTTATTAATATCCTTAATTCATTAAAAGCATGATGGTGGATTTAATCCACCTTCTTCACATTATAGATCAGACCCAGATAGCAGAAGTGGCTGAGGCAAAAGTAGAAGCCAAGTTCCTTTTTCTGTTTTCTTCTGTTCAACCGATGCCCATTTTAGGGGACTTAGAAGCCTTCCCACTTGCTACAGATCATTCTCTTGTCTCAACCACCATTTTTTTTTTTTAGGGTGGTTGTGTTTTTTTCTTTTTAAAGAATTTTTTTCCTTTGAAAATCTTTAATATTATTTTAATTTATATTTATTAAATTATTATTTTAATAGTATTTTATTTTATTCAAATATATGCCAAGATAGTTTTTAATATTCACCTCTGCAAAACCTTGTGTTCTGAATTTTTTCCCACTGTCCCTCCTTCCCCCCTCTCCAAGACAGTAAGCCATCTGACACAGGTTAAACATGAAGCTCCAATTCTTGAATGATTGGAACGAGGGTGGTTTGACAGCCTCATTCTCCAGAGCAAGTGAGTCTGTTTAAGAAGGCAAAAAAAGAACGCCTCTTTTTGGCAGAGTTTTTAAGGTTAGAGCTAGCAGGCTCCCTAGAGGCCCCCTGGTTTAACCCTCTCCTTTTGTAGGTTTTCAGATCCCACATTTAGAGTCCCAGAATTTGAGAAGTTGAAAAGAAATAGAGTCCAATCCTTTTGTCTAACAGATGAGGAAGCCAAAGGAGAGATCATAGGCTCGTAGATTTAGATGCCCCAGTCTTAGAGGTTGTTTAATCCAGTATTCTCATTTTGAAGATAAGGAAACTGAGTCCCAGAGGAATTAAATGGCCTACTAGAGGGGTGTAGGGAGTAAAAGGCAGAACCAAAATTTGAACCCAGGTTCCTTGATACCAAATGTAGCATCCTTTTCATTGTGAATCTGAGTTCAAATGGATTACCCTTGATTTCCCTAAACTTTAGTCTCCTCAACTGTAAAATGGGAATAATAATGGTAGGGATTGTTTCTATTTCCATTTTACAGCTGAGGAAACGAAGATAAACAGAGGTTAATTGGCATCAGCTAGTAAGTGTCTGAGGGCGGATTTGAACTCAGGTTTTCCTGACTCTAGGTGCAGCGCTCTCTCCCTTGTGCTACCTACTGCCTCTTGGAGCAGGAAATGGACTTCATAGATAGTTCCTATTTTATAGTCAAGGAAAACTGAGGCTTGGGCATTTTAAGTGATTTGCTCATGGTAACAAATATTATATGTCAGAGGCAGGATATGAACTCATTTTCCTGTCCTCTGATTCCAGAACTGACCTCCTTTCCAGTGTCAAATGAGATATAGTACTTTGTGAAACTTCTAGTAGCTACATAAATATGAATGGAATAATACAGTATAGTATATAATGTGTTAACGGTCTCCCTTCTCTGGATTGACCTCAGCACTTCCCGAAGCATCCTATTTAGGCAGAGCAGGTAGGCCCCGAGAAGAACCAAAGGGGGCATCCCCATCTAACCGGCCTTTTCCCATTTCTCCCTGGCTCTGGTTGGTTGCTGGACCCATTTAAATCCACCATTGTGATTGAAAAGATTGTCAGCACTATGCAGATGAAGTGAGGTGAAAATACATCTCATGCAGATAATTTCTATGTAGATAATTTGCCATAAAAATTTATATTGCAGTCCTTAAAACCTTCAGAGATTTATTCTGTCTAGGGAAAGGTGATTTATGTGGTATTAAAACACTTTTTATGTTCCAGTCCTTTAGATTTAATGTTTATTGCCTATAAAAATGAAATCTTCCCGTGGATATTTAAAAGTTTGGGTCTTGTATGAAATATACATCCAGCTTGGAGGCTGAAATGCTTTGAGGAGGTAGTAAATAAGCAGTAGATTCAGAATGTGGCCTCTGAACTCCAAAGTCCACTGTGGAGTCCCGGCATGACTGGTTCGCTCTAAAGGTCCGCGGTGGCCCAGGGAAAAAATGGCACCAGGTGTTGGAAACCTCAGGAACTAAGCCGTTTTCTAGAGGGCTTTTCCCATGAGGATTGCATCTGTTTTTGTTTCAAATTATCCAAAGGATGGTAGAACAAATAGAAGTCTACAGACAGACGATGGACACAAGTTGTGCCTGGATTTTTATTTAAATCTGTAGTTCTGTGTGCCGTCAAATTATGGCGCAGACATTAAAGGCTGGTTTTTATTTGCTTTAGAGATGCATTGTCAAACGAAAGCATTTTTGGAAACTTTTGCAGTCTCTCAGCTTCATAAATAACACCATGTTTGCATGTCAGTCTTAAATAATTCTAATGGTGTAAATCACACGGGGTGGGGGCTACCTCATTCAGATGAATTTAGTGCTCTGGAGTCTACATTTGAGCAATAAAACAGCCCCAGTCTGGATGGCACAGTGTGAACTGGGTTTTGGCTTATCCTGTGCTTGCCTTCGGGGGCAGAAAAGTTCTCTGTGACCCGGGGAAGCAAGTCAGACTGTGAAGAACTTGTACTTTTGTGGGCTGGACAATAAGCACAAGTTCAAGCCTGAAACTCTAGGCACAAGTTCTCAGATTCATTGCCATTTGAGCAATTATATGGAAGTCACCGGGCCAAAGGCCTACCCAACGTGTCGAAATTTCTGGCTTAGACTCTCCTGTTTTTATATGCATTAGAGTCTGGGCCTGGAGATTGGGAGATCAATTGGGACCTGAAACAATTATTATCTGTGTGACCCTTAACCTCGATCTTCCTTAAGTTTCATCAGATGTAATGGAGAGGATCAAATGAGATAATACTTGTAAAGCACTTGGTACCATGTCTTGCACATACTAGGCGCTTAAATATTTGTACCCACCTTCCTTTCCCTTGGTTTACTCACTGGAAAAATCTCCATTCCAAAGGATAACCTCTATGTTGGAGGCTGTGTATGTGCCAATGGTGGATAGATAGGTATTATTTGAAGTTTCATACCTAGCAGGATGGCTTGTGGCTAAATTTCCAGAGTGGCAGAGAATTGAGTTGGAAATGAGGCCGTCTTCTCTACCATCTGACCATCTAGGGAGAGAGAGGCACTGGATCTGAGATTTCATTGGTCTACGGAACTCCCAGGTCATGCCTTTAGCTGTATGGGCCTGCAGCTTGTCCCCTTGAGAAGAAGGGGATCAAGAACCTGCACTCGGTTGCTTGCGTTACGGTTGGGCCATCGCCTGGATGTTGGGGAGGCCCCTTCACTTCTCAGACCCATCACAACTGTGCTCCGACGTCCCTTTCCAGCCTTATGTTATCCATGATGGCCTTCCTTCTCCCCTCCCCTTTCTTTCCTTCTCCCAGAAAGATTAAGCTTCATGCTAGTGACCTTTTCTATCACCTGCTATTCCTTTGTACAGACCGGTGTACGTATGTGTTATTTCCTCATTAGACTGCAAACTCCTTGACGACAGGGAGTACGTCACTTTTGTCTTGACACCATATCTAACCCCTAGTGAGAATTTAATAAGTGATTGTTAAGTGATTGAGAGGCCTAGTAAAATAACGGATAAAATATGGAGTATAACAAAGAGAGAGTGGTTTCTGTTGAGTTGTCTTGGTGAGCCCATTTGGAGTTTATTTGGCTAAGGTTCGCTCATTGTATGATGAAAAAACTAAGGTAAACAGTATAAGGGACTTGCCCAGGGTCACAAAACTAGTGTTTGAGATTTAATTGAATTGAATTGAATTGAGATTAAATATGAACCCTGGTCTTCCTGACTCTGGTTTCTGGGGCTCACTCTCCACTGTGCCACCTAAAGGCCATAAGAGATATTACACAAATGAGTATGTTTCTTCTGTTTTGTCTCTGGCTCAAAAGGACCTGTGTTCAGATCCCACCGCTTGATTCTACCCATGTCACTTTAGGTACCACTTTCATCCCTGTGGTTTTCAATAAGATATAAGATGAGGACTTTCCAGTTGATGGCTCCTGCGGTCCCTCCCTTCCATCTCTGCATCTCGGAACAGTCTCCCAAACATGAGCTCCGAAGGCAGTTCCAATGACCTCTTGTGGCCTGATACGGCCACAGAGGAGGAACTTGGGTGGGTGGGGGGAGCACACATGAAGAAATCCTGCAGGTATCATCAAAAGAACTGGGGGAATCTGAGCTTTCTTGTAGTCTAAGTTCCTCTGACCAGATGGGGAAAATCAGAAGGAGATCTGGGTAATTGGCACATGTTCTGGGCTGAGCTAAATTAGAATGAGGGAATTCTGACCCTCTTAAAAATAAATGTTGCCCCAGTTTTGAGGGAGGGGGAGAGAAGTGGCTTTTCTTTGATATTTTTATTTGTTTCTTCCTCCAGAAGCATCTTTTTCCTTTTTATAAAGAACTTACGGAGGACGTGTCTCTTCCATTGGGCTGTAGAAGGGAACTAGTTAACAGATTGTTAACTTTTGCTTTAGACAGACAGCTACATTCCTTAGTAAGAAAATTGTGAGCTCACTAACTTTAGAATCCTCTTTTTTGCCACTTTAAACTAAAGAATTTGAAATGGGTGCCAAACTGAGACTTTTCAGTGACAGTGTGTTAAGCCTACTGGTATTTTTCTTGTAAATCAGTTACTAAAATTCACTCCAGTCTGAAACTTGACAAATTCTCAGTCAAGAAATTAACAGGTTTTCGTTGAAAAGGTTTGGCTCTGTGTGTTTAAAAAAAAATATATTGGCACTCGGGGAGGATATCAGCCTCTAATGTGGAAATCATCTCTTAAAGTTTAAATGTTTCACTTTTTTTTCCTTTTTTTTTTTTTTTTTTTTTTTTTTTGAATTTGGAGGATGTGATTGCCTAATATGGTTATGGAAAAATTAGACTGTTCATGTGAGTAGTTCTCATGTTATTAGACACCTTCGCAGCGATTCCTTGTGCAATCCGTGCTGGCCGTAAGAAATGTGCAAAAGTGATCGATCCGTGATAAGAATATGACAGATCCTGGAATAGCTCTTTTGAAAAGAGATTCTTTTCCTTTAGTGCGGCCTGGATCCCTTCTTAGAATCAGGTTGGAAACTCCATGTAAAACATAGGATTAGGAAGGAAAGTGATTTTCTTGAAATGTTTATCAAAACCCAAGCAAATTCACAGATAAATATCATAGTATTGGAATATTGAATAACTGGTACGTAATCTTTGGTTATTGATGCTGTGCATTAGAACAAGGTAATTTTTCTGGGGTCTAAGATTCCCCCAAGGGGAAGATATGAACCTGAATAGATGTTTAATTGTGCTCTGATGAGAATTGGGCCTTTGCTTCAGTTACTTAAATATACGCTTCTGAGAAGGGGGTCTTCCCCAGACAGCTGCCCAAGGGGTCCCTGACACAGAAGTGGGAAAGATGGCTTGGGAGGATTTGCTCCTGGAGGCCCCTTATCTCAGATTGTGTGTCAGTTTCAGCATTACATCATCAACTCAGATTTTGAAGAGACATCAAGGGCAATCTGGCCCATGCCTTTCATCGAACAAAAGGGGAAACTGAGGCCCGCAGAGATGAAAGGGCCCTAAACAGAGCCAGCAACTCAACCACATGTATTGGATGAAATGTTTCTCTTATTTCATACACAAGTTAGAGCAGAAAAAGCTTTAGAATCAGAGATTCCAGATCTTGGCTCCCACTTAGCTCCTTGTATGAGCTTAGGCAAGCCATTTCTCTGAACCCTGGGGTTTTTTTTAAATCTTAAAATGAAAAGGTTGAATTTAAAGAAAGAAATTCCCGTCTAGATCTCAACCCATGATTCTTGGTGAAAAGGGAAAGTTGTTTTTCCTTTAAAAAAAGACACATTGCCCCCCAGTACACTAATAATTCTAATAGCTGCTGCCCTTCTCCTGTTAATGGCACCGAGTTTTGCATCTGCTTTTGCTTTGTGCCTGGCCCAATCGCTGTTAATTAGCTCGGGTGAACAGTGCTCTCTCTTGTTCCACCGTGGCGGGGTCTCCTGCCATTTTAGCACCTGTACAGGAAGCTTTTCGCCACGGCTGTACCAGGTCAGATCCCTTCCCAAGCAGCTGAGGATTAACGTGCACCGTGGCCAAGGCGCCGTCTTCCTTCCTCGGCCAGCAGTTGGTCTGCTGGGGGACGTCGGGGGTCCTGCTCCGAGCGCTCCTGTTGGTCAGGGGTGACCTTGGTCCTTGCCCAGCCTTTTCTTACAAAGGATTTGTGCAGTTGGAGAAGTGGGCTGAGGCAGCTGCGGCGGCGAGAACAGGAAAAGGAGGTCTGACATCAAGGGCCCTGGAGATATCGGCAGGAAAGGAGCTGACTGTGTCGTGGAGGGAGAGCAGAGAGGCAAAGGCAGGCCGGCTGCTGCAGCACTGGCTGAAGAAATTGGGGCCAATGATGGGGGGAGAAAGGGAAAGGCCAGTGGGAAGTGATGCTTCCTGGTGCAGGGTGAGATCTGTTCCACTTGAAAAGGCAAAGCCAGGGACTCTGGAAGTTTCATAGAGACTCATTTAGTCCTTTGTATCCAAAGGATGAATGTAAGCTGTTTGAAGGCAAGCAGTAGGTTACTTCTGGATTTATACTCTCAGCACCGGTAGGGCCTGACTCATTAGCTGCATTTAATAAGTATTACTGATTTTAGACTCGAATTAACAATTTGTTGCCATTTAGCTCTAGCCCAAAGCCAATCCCTGGTTAAAGATGGCCTTTCAGGAAAGGGAGGGTGGCTGCTTACCTAATGTCCTATTCCCACAAACACTTCTCTAAGAAAAACTACAAATGTCCCTGCCCTCAGAGAGCTCCCAGCATCCTCTGGGTAGGCCTGCTGGATGCTCCTGTGGGACTGGCTGGAGAAGATCGTCTTCAGATCCAAGGTAGAGGTGGGTGACACTCTGTGTGAATCTCCCAGGTCACATTTTCAGCAGAGACACTTTTCAGATGGTTCCAGTCACTTAATTGTTTTTATAAGGATGATGAAATAGACATATGGGTCAATAGTTACAGGTCCTTTCATCACTTAAAAATACCTGTGGTCTACTTTTTGCAATAACCCAACTAGCCAAGCTTCCTGGTGCCTGCAATTTATGTTAACTGGTCCCATTGAGTACCTACCCCCAGGACCCAGATGATGTAGTCAATTTAAGAGTGAATAGTGTAGACTGTTGTTAAAACTTGTGTGATTGTGTGGTTGTTAAACTCTGTGTTTAGCGTGTGTGTTTGGGGGGGGGGTTTCAGGACCACCTCTCACCTGGATTCTTGCCATAGTCTCCTAATTGCTCCTCTTGCCTCATCTTTCCACTCCATTCCACCCACCCACCTCCATCAAGTGCGGGTCTTTTGGGATTCCCCTAGTTGGTAAACAACAGTGCGTTCCTGTTGCTTCTGAAAACACATAGTTTGACCTTCCTTATTGGTCTTTCCCTGTACTCTGGTTTTGTAGACTGGCCCATCGCTGCCCCACACCTCGGGTGTCCTGTCTCCCATTTCTGGGTCCTTGATGAGGGTCTCCCATGCCCAAAATGTAACCCTTGGCTCCATGGCTTGGACTCTTGTTTCCTTCCAGACTTAGCTTAGCTATTCCTTCTCCTTGAGTCCTTCTCTGGGCCCCTCAGCTGCTTAGGGATTTCAACACAGTCACCTTGTGATTGCTCACACTTGTACATGGGGCGTTCCACCCCTGTGGCCCCCGTAGAATGGAAACCCTTTGGAACAGGGACTCGGTGACTTTTCTTTGCACCTCCTGGGCTTAGTACAATGCCTGGCCCAGAGTAGGAGCTTAATCAGCGTTCCTTGCTTGAGAAATAGTTCGTTCCAAATGAGGTTTAGGTCGGCCATTTCTTCCATTGGGAGTGCTTAAAACAAATTTTCCATTTTCAAGGCAGGAGTGTCTAGCAGAAAGCAGGCTGGAGTAGATGGGTCTGGGTTCAGATCTCTCTCTGATGCTACCTGTTCAGCCTTAGTTAGTCAAGTGCTCTATTCAGGGAGATTAGAGCACTTGACTAACTAAGGCCTTGTGGCCTTGACTAACTAAGGACTTGACTAAGTCCCTTGCAGCCCTCCATGAACCCACGGTCCTTCCCCCATTTTATCAGTGGTCTCATGTAATAAGACATCTTGCTCTCCAGCATGATCCAGTAGCAAACCCCGAATCTGATTGCTATCAGGACTTTGCCGGCGACCTCATTGTGCCTGGGATTCGGCAGCATGACTTCACTGGAGGAAGGGCGCAGGCGAGCTTGGAGAGAGCCGAGCCTCGGGTTGGAACCACAAATGGCTTTTGATAACTAGTAAAAATTGGCAGGCAAAGTGATTGAAAACATGTGAGAGGTAACTGGATCTAAGTCTGCAGCAGGACATAGTCAGAAGTTTTCCCCAATGTCAAAGTTGCTCTTGAAGAGTCTTAAACTAATAAAAACAAGGAAATTCCATGTTATGGCTGCCACTCCATCTTTGCATTCAGCCAACAACGGCATGATTTGACAGGTCAGATGCTGATTTGCTTTGGGACTCCTGTTAACATGTTAAAAGGGGAAGACAGAGAGCGAAAGCTGGCAAGAGCTCCGATTTAGAAATTCCTTGCAGTTGTGTCTTGCCAAACTCTTGATTTCATTTTTGTGTAGACTGCTTCCTCTCCAAAATGCTGCTGCTTGTATTGGTTTTATTCTCTGAAGTGGATTCAGGATGTTCTCAGTGAACAGTTGAACTTTCTTTTCCCTTGTATTATCTTAATCTAGACTTGAGCGTGAGGGTTTTTGGTTACCGATGCCGGTTATGTGGGCACCCTGAGGGCTTCTGGTAAGGGGGGGGCACCCTGAGAGCAATCCATCAATTCTCAAACATTTTATTGAACATCGCGCACTGTGCTAGAGGACGACAAAGGGAAAGCAGAAACGATCCTTACCCTCAGGAAGTTTATATTAAAAAGATTTCTAAAAAATTGTATTGAACAAAAATATTTCCCTTCCTGTTTCCCCCAAACCCCAGTGGAAAAAGAAAAAAAATACAAAGAAAACCCCTGTAACAAATATGGAAAGGGAAGCAAAACAAACTGCTGCATTTGCCAAAAAAACCCAAATGGGATCACAGACACAGCTCAGAAATGACCAAACACCAAAATCCTCCCCACTATTCTTTCTTCTAAATTCTTATTAACAATTTGTAATATCTATCCCAGAAATGTGTGTGTGTGTATGTGTATATGTATATATGTAAATGTATATGTATGTATGTACGTTTCACTTTCTAGCTGCTGGTACCTACTCCACCTAGATTTCCATGCGTAATTTATTTTTATATAGTTTGCATATTTTCACAAATTGTCTTCCCATAATACAGTGTACCAGCTTGTTAGGCACAGACTGGGGATTATGTCTTTCTTGTCTTTGTATACATAGGGTGTGGAACATAGTGAGTACTTAGCAAATCCTGGCTGATTGATCTGGAAAAGGTTGGGAATGCAATATTGATCTTGGTTCACAAGGCTTGGGTCTTTGGTCCTTAGTATTGTGTCATCTTGGGCTATTCCCTTAACCTTCTTAGCCCCCTTTATTTCCTCATCTGGACAGTGAGGGGGAGCTGTGACCTCACCATCTCTAGGGAATTTCTCATTTGGACGTTGTCTTGCTAGTGCTGCACATCTCTGACAAGCAAAGTCTGTCCTGATTCCTATTTCATCCCTTAGTGTTTGCATTTGTTGAGGAGTCTTGTATGAGCTGGACACCCACCCACGAGCCTCCGTGTTAGAGGAGGCTCCTTAAATCTGTTTTTTGCTGGAGTCAGCTTCTTTTGGTAATCAGCAGCCAAACTCTTTCAGTAGGAGTGTCTCCTTTTCTCCTTAGTCATTTGTGTGACTGTAAAAATGTCCCCTTCAGTAGACAATTATTTGTTTTCCTCCAGGATACTTTTCATATATGTGTGGATCTTTCCATAAAAATTGTAGGCAGATAAGAAAGTAGGCATGGAGGTATGGCTTTGGGGATGTTCTTTGGGGAGGGGGCATTAGTCGACATTGGAAGTGGGTTTTTTTCTGTTTTGTTTTGTTTTTCTTGGAGGGGTCATGAGTGACACTGGAAACTTTGGGCTTTTTTTTTTTCATCTTGCATTCGGACTTTTCCATTTCTGGAGGGAGAAGGCAGTATTTTAGCCATCCTTTAAAATTTTTTAAATCCTGTCTCTGCTCTTGGCACACGGGGTCCCTCATGGAGTGTAACCTGTTGGTGCCCAGCCTCCAGATTTCCTGATAACAGCGTGTAGCAATAGTGCCAGAAATTAGTGAAGAAATCATACACAACATTCAGACTCTCTGCCATCTGAGGGCCATTCTGCTGAGCCATCTGCTTGACAGCAGCTCCTCCCCAGTATCAGTGAGCTGGAAAGCCCGCTCCCTGAACATGAGAATGCAGGACACTCGTACTGCAAACAGCCATGGGAGTCCATCTGAAGGCTGTTCCAAAGAGGGTGGTGGTGCTGACTGGTCATCCAAGGGGTCCGTGAAGTGTTTTTATGTGATCGGTTTCCTGTTTCCCAGGTATTTGCTTGGTTTTCCATTTCCTTCCCAGCTTAGCCAGTGCTGAGGCGGCTTTCAACTTTTAATTACCAAGCAAGTGGAAAATCTGTTTAGGAGCTTTTCAGAGAAAAGTCTTCATTTGCTAATTAAAATGTGAAAAGCTATAGGTAGATTTCTAAGTGTAAGGCACAACTGTGACTTAAAAAACACACATATACCAACCAGAAAACAAAGCTCCCGAGAATTTCACAAATGTAAATATTGGCTCTCTCTATGGAATACTTATAGCTTTAAGGATCAATTTTGTAAGTTTCACCATCTCCCTTCTCCATAGTTATGGAATATTGATAGCTTTAAGGGTCCAGTTTGTAAATTTCACCACCCCTCTCCCCCTTCTCCATTGTTATGGAATACTTAGAGCTTTAAGGATCAATTTTGTAAGTTTCACCATCCCTCTTCTCCACTGTTAGGGAATACTTATAGCAAGTTTCACCATCCCCTTTCCCCTTTCTCCATTGTTATGGATCAATTTTGTAAGTTTCACCATCCCTCTTCTCCATTGTTATAGAATATTGATAGCTTTAAGGATCAGTTTTGTAAATTTCACCATCCCTCTTCTCCATTGTTATGGAATACTTATAGCTTTAAGGATCCATTTTGTAAGTTTCACCATCCCTCTTCTCCATTGTTATGGAATACTTATAGCTTTAAGGATCCATTTTGTAAATTTCACCATCCCTCTTCTCCATTGTTATGGAATACTTATAGCTTTAAGGATCAGTTTTGTAAATTTCACCACCCCTTTCCCCTTCTCCATTGTTTATCTACTGAGATCTTGGGCTACAAAGGGACCTTAAGAGACCATCTAGGAGTTTTCCCCTTTTGGTATGCCCTGGACCCCTGTGGTGGCAGTCTCAGAAAGGACAGTTCAATCATATTGTTTAAAAGCATAAAATAAGATAAATAAGATCTCAAAGGGACCAGTAATAATGAGATAGAACATTTTTTTTTCAAACAAGTTCACTGTGCCCCAGGTTAAAAGCCCCTTGAATATAGTCCAGATCCCCTGGTATTGCATTGAACTAAACGAAATGAACGATTTACTAAAGGACTGGATCAGTAGTGAATGAACAGGACTGAAGAGGCCACCTTGACATTCCCAAACGAAGGTGGACCAAGTGAAGAAAATACTAGGGAAGAAGAATTCCAGGGAGGAAAGCCCTTGAGCCTGGCCCTGTGGTCTTTGGACTCTTAATTGTTAATAATCAAAGCCAAGTTCTATTTCTAATAAACTTCCATCTTATCTGTCCTGGCACATACGCATTGTATGGTTTGTTTGGATTCACAGATTGTGTCTGCGCTGGCAGATGTTTGTGGCTGGGATAGCCCAAACATTTGCAAAAAATAAAAAAAATTTGCGGGGTTGAAAATGGCTCTCCCAGCCAAGGCTTTCCCGGGGAAGTGGGTGGAAACCTTTGCCAAAGTGTTTGGTGCCCTAGTGAAGTGATTTCTGCCAAACAATGGAAGCACATACTTTGAAGAGACACAAACATCTTGGCTCCTGAGACTTTCCAATTAAAGCCTTATTTATGAAACAAATGCTTTATTAGGAAAAACATTGGCGAGTGTGGATAAGATCAGAGATATTTCTGTTGGCAGCAGCAGCGAGTATGTATTTTGAGGAGAAATCCACCTCGTCAGCCATCTCCTTAATAAGGGACATGGGCTGTGGGGTAATCATCGGTTAATAACCTCCCCGGACACTTTTTCTGTTAAAAAGGTACAGGTCGGCTCGTGGGCGTTCCCCAGCGGCGGGAGTGCTCGCCGGCGCGGTTCGGCCTGTCCCTTCATCGGCCGTGCTCTGTCGATTTGGCTGCAAACGGCGTGTACAGATGCGAGGCTGACCGATAAGCGTATGCCTCTGCCCGTTGTGATGAGCACGGAATGCTTTTATCTGCCCTACATTGTGCCCGTCTTGTGGGGCAGAGGCGGGCAGAGAACGTGGGGCAGGGAGCTGGCAGGCACTGGGGGGAATAAGCAGTTCTGTTTATTAGGGGTCTGTGCCAGGCACTGGACTAAGCACTTTACGGTGATCTCATGGGATCCTGGGAGGTATTAGCAGCCAATTTCACAGTTGAGTAAACTGAGGCAGGAGGTGACTGAGTGACTCTTGAATTTGAATCTTTGGATTTGAGCTCCGGGGCTCGGCCGACTGGAAAACAGAATTGTTGTTTACCCCTCCCGCCCTGGCACTTGCAGAACCCCACTGAACCCCTCTAGTGTCTCCAGGCGGAAGCACCCTCACACTTAGGATTGGTGGGCCTAGAGCTGGCCTGTAGCAGGCCCAGAGTCAGCTCCCCTGGTCGAGGAGGGAGCTGAGGCACCGGGCACAGATAGGATCTCAGGCCTGCAGCTGGCCGGGCATCCCCAGAGGCTCCAGGAAGGGCTGTGACCTTTGAATACAGGTGCTCTGCCTCCAAATCCCAGCTCCGATCCACTTTGTCAAGAAGCTTCAGTGGGTGCTATTCCTCCACCTGGCAGAGGCCATGGAGGCTGTTTAACTGGGCCCGAAAAGCCAGGTCTGCCACCTTTGATTGTCTGGGGCCTTTTCTCTCAGCCTCCTTGTTCCCAG
The DNA here is from genome assembly GCF_902635505.1 of Sarcophilus harrisii. Taxonomy (NCBI): domain Eukaryota; kingdom Metazoa; phylum Chordata; class Mammalia; order Dasyuromorphia; family Dasyuridae; genus Sarcophilus; species Sarcophilus harrisii. The sequence continues at coordinate 449,967,233 of NC_045429.1, read as the reverse complement.
CGTTGGCAGGGCCGGAGCCTGCAGGACAGCGGCCGGGCCCTCCCCCACCCCCTTTGCTTGGAACCCCAAGGGTCCCTCCAGGGGTGAGAGGGGGCAGTTTGTCAGAACCAGTGTAGACCACAGCCTGCTCCTGCCTTGCAGAAAAGAGCAGATCTGAGACACAGAACAAGGTATCTGCCCTCAAGGAACATGTAGTCCAGATGGGCAGGGGGCAAAAAGAAAAGAAACCGAGATCTCCCTCATGGTCCAGGGGAAAGGGGCCTATTTCCCCCTGCTTTGGGGGGCACAGAGCTAGCTACAGGAGAGCAGAGGGTGTATTGGGAACACAGTGGGGGTACCTGAGGTTCCAACAGACAAAGGCAGGATCCTGGGGGGTTCAGGACTGGAGTAGCCATTGAAAGCCAGAATTGTCATTTGAACCCAGGCTTCGTCACTAGCACACAGATAGCTCTTACCTACGGGGGATCTCATTTGACCCTCAGTTGTTCTGTTATACTCACTTTACAGATGGGCAAGTTAAGTCACAGAGCCAAGTCTTCCTAGCTGATCTCTCCCCTGTGACCAAAGCTTTTCCACTGCAGACGTTGTCTAGATGGTTGCAGACCTTGAATAACTCGTTAAGGATTTGGATCTGGGGGCCTTGGAAGTGGGGAGGCGGCTTCCTGAAAACTGTAGGTGCTCACGGCTCTCTCTGGTAGGCTGTTGGGCTGGTCCAGGCAAAAAGTCCAGAGTCCAGGACCTGAGCTGGGTGGGCGGCCCATGAGAATAGATGGCAGGGGACGGAGGGGCCGGACTTGGGGGAGAGGAGGAGCTTGATAGGGGAAGCTTGGAGGTGGGAGCAGCGGTGGGCACCCGGGACCGGGCCCTTTGTGGGCACCCGGGACCGGGCCCTTTGTGGGCACCCGGGACCGGGCCCTTTGTGGGTGAGCTCGGAGGTCCCTTCCTGCTTTGGCCCAGGGATCCTGCAAAGTGATTCATGCCCCATGAGCAGAAGCAGGGAGTGATCAAGGTGGAGCGAGTCTGGGACTGCGGAGACACAGGCACATATTAATTACTCTGGCTCCTTGTGTCTCGCCAGCTGCCACAGGGAGGGGAGGAGGCAGAGGGAGGGAGACTCGGGCCCAGGAGCAAACACCGAGGCGAAAGCCTTTGGAAAATCCGAGGCCGGGACCCGGCGGGGCCTGTGGCGCTTCCGGGGACCATGATGCTCTCTTTGGAAGCAGCCCCACGTGAAGGGGTGTGAGTCAGAGTCATTTGTTAAAGGTTAAGTGGCATCCCCTCCCCCTGCTCCTGAGGCTCCGTGTTTGCTCTCCTCCTAGTCTGGTGGGCTCCGTGCCTCATTATGTGGCGGAGCGGGGCTTAATGAACCCCGTCTCTCACGTCTGAAAGCTGAAGCGACTGTCTCGCAAGTCCTGGATAGAGCCCCCCCATGCGCTTCTTAGAGCACCCCACAGACGTTTGCTTTAAACCGCTTTTCTCCCCCCGACATCTTCGTTTCTCCATCAGCTGCTGACTGTGACACTGCGGCCCCTGCCCTGAAAGCCGGACGGGCCGAGAGCTGTCGGACTGGAGGGGCCGAGTCGTTGGGGTGCAATCCTGCGCCGCTCTGGGTCGGGCTGGCGAGTCACCTCCGCGCAGGGACCAATTGGGCGGCCGGCCCACATTGGGCTCGGTGCTAGGGGAAGCCCGTTGACCTTGGCCCTCCTGCAGGTGGATGACTGAAGGGAAAAAAGAGGTCTGTTTTATAGAAAGAGATAGACATATACACATATATACATTTTATAGAAAGAGATTAGAGTAGCATGTATTAAAAGTGTGTATAATCATAGATAACATAACTGAACTCTAAACCATATATAAAGGCACATATAAATATACATTATATAGATCTATCTTGTCTTATCCATCCATCTATCCTATGTAATTATTCATCTATCCGTACATCCATCTATCCCCCCATTAGAGAACAGCTCAGTAACCTGTATCCGAGGCAACTAGAACATTGTCCAGTTTCACTGTTTCTGGTGTTCAATGGACAAAATGACCGAGAAGGAACTGAGAAAACGGTCGTGGCACTTTTCTACCCGGGGCCCTGCTGCCCAGCTGCCCAGCGGCCCCAGGCTGGCGAGCAGCGGGAGGGGAAGGGCTAAAGGTGGCGGCATCTCGGGGTGGTTGGGCTGAGGGGCTGGTGATGACCTGCAGGCCTCCATTTCTTTAAGGGAGTGAGTTAGAGGTTTGGAGCTGGGAAGGGCCTCTGGGCTCTCTAGTCCAACCCCCTCATTCTATAGATGGGGAAACTGAGACCCGTGGAGACAGGCTCGCCCCCGTTCACCCAGAGGGTGAGCCCCTGCGCAGGGTGCCAGCTGCAGGACCCGTGCCCTTTCCGGGTGGAACCCAGGGCCCTCTGCAGCATGGCCTCCTGGGAAGTTCACAGGCTGGTGAGGAATTCGGGTCTGATGACACCCTGATTTTGCTCCTCGGTGATGTGAAATGGGACTGTTAGAGGTGAGCAGCCCTTATCAAGCCCCTTGTATGTGCCAGGGCACCCAAAACCAAGCCAGCCAGGCCCTGCCCTCAAGGGGCTTAGGTTCTGTGGGAGCAGAAGGCTCACCCAAGGGAGCCCAGAGGAGGGGGCTGGGGGAGGAGCACATACAGGGGGCAGAGGTTTCACTGAGAATGTATTTGTGTCAGGGCTGCCAGGATGACTGCTGGTGCTTCTCTGAGAGTGGGGTTCCCTTGGAAGCTGGTGCTGCAGCTCGTGTCATAGCAGGGTTCGTCCTGCCACCAGCAAAGTTCTAAGCCCCAAGTTTTGGGGGGACCTGGGAGGTTGCAGCCCCCCATCCTTCTGCTCTCTAGTAATGGGATCTCCAGGAGCCAGACTCCTTCAGCTGTGTGCCCCCCGAAGGTGTCTGTGGCTCGGTGGCAGTGTGTTTACCTAGAACCACTGAGTCTGACCATCCATCGTCATTAACCTAACATGTCCGGTGGGACATGTGGCTCAGTGTGAGCCAGCTGGGTTCCCTGATGGGAAGACCTGAGTTTGAATCTTACCCCAGACACTCCTTGACTGTATGACTCGGGGAAAATCCCCGAATCTCACCCTGCCTTTGGAGAGAAGGAAACAAGCATTGATTAAGCGCCTCCTTTTTGCCAGACGCCGTGCTGAAGGTTTTACAAATAGGATTTCATTTGATCCTCATGACAACCCAGGGAGGCAGGTGCTCGGTGCTATTATTAGCCCCATTTTACAGTGGAGATAATAAGCACCCAGCTTAGTCAACAATCAATCAACAAGTATTTATTAAACACCTGCTGTGTGCCAGCATCATCAAGGTTGTTGGAAGGATCCAATGAATTAGCAAATGAAAAGCTCCATTAAAAGGCTGGCAGTGTTAGGGACTTGGATCAGAAGAGGGAAGAAAGTTGTCCTGGAGCTTAGGCTCCCTCCAACCACCCACTTAGATACAGAGACCATTTTGGGGAGCAGAGGGGCTCTCCTGGTCAGGAGGTCGGGAAGGGGGGTCTGCAAAGCCAGACTTGTTAGGGAGTGAGGGCTTTTGAGAGGTACAGGTGAGGCAGGAGGAGACAGGTGCCTACTGTGTGCCCAGCACTTGCTAGGCCCCTGAGCAGAAAAGGAGGGATGGCCGGGGCCGATCCCCCCCTTAGTCTTAGTCACTGTCACAGCTGCCATTTAACCCTCATGTGGCCCAAAAGTAATAATCCTGTGAGCTGCTCCCAGGGTGTCAGGGCCTACAAATACCAGCTCATTGGGCCCTAAGGACCGTTCTGGGAGTGAGGGGACTAGCTCTACTACTGTAGGGAGGAGTGGGCAGGAATGGCTGTTCAGGCCCAGCACGCCATCCACGCAGCTGCCCAGTTCCCTTATTGGTTGGTTTGTCACGGCTGACCTAAGGTCCACGTTCCTGGGCCCTCTGGGAGCTTGGGTGCCCTCTGGCTTTTAGGCTTAGCGCTAAATCTTGTTACGTTTTGCATTTCCGAGGTTCGTGGTCCTGTGACTCCCCCGGACAATTTGTTCCCTCCAGTCTGGGCCATTACAAGTTCCGTGCGCCAACCGCCTGCATCCTCTCCCTTCAGCCACGCGAAATTGTGTCGGTCCGCTCAAGCATGGGCAGGATTAGTGGATAATAAGCTAGCACTTGGCCGGCAATTTTGTCTCCCGAGTTTAATAGTTCCCTCACCTCCTTGAGCTTTCCTGATAATTGATTGTTCTCAAGAAGTGTCTGCTGCTGTTTTGGAGAGTTCTTCCGGGCTCGGGAGCTGGAGATGGGCCGCCCTCCCCATCCCAGCCCGGGCCGTCTCAGGCCGCAAGGAGAACCTCCTCAGCTCAGGGATTTCCTCCCTTAATGAATCCACAAACAGGCTGCTCTGTCCCTCTACCTTCCAGCTGGCCAGTTACTGAAGGAGTCTGGCCGTCTGTAGCCGTCCCCTTGGCTTTGGCCCTTCAGGATGGTGTCGTTATTATTAGGACAAAGGAAAAGTGGCTCATCTTCAGAAAAGTGGGCCTTTTGTGGTCAGGGCCGGCCCTTGTAGCAGGCTCTCTGCCTTCCACGCTCTCAGTCAGTGTGACTGTTGGTACAGACAGAACAGACTGGGACCGAGCGTCCTGTAGCCCCACAGAAGCGCATCTCTCTTCTCTCCCCTCCCACGGGTCACTGTAGAAAATACTTCCATTTGTCCGGCAGAACAAACCGATCATTTTCTCGGCCCATTTTTTGGGTGGGAATGAGCCTCCGACTTGGTTTTGTTCAGGAACATTTCCCCTGTAGCTTGTCAGTTTTTTAAAGCCACGCTGAAGTAATTTTTTGTTTTTACAATAGGTTTTCTTCGGGAAGACTCCATTTTTAACTTGGGCTTGGCTTCTGAAATCGAGGCATCCAAGTCCTCCTCCTCAGCAGATTGTTTATATTTTTGAAGAGCCTTCTGCTTATCTGTTATTGCTCTTTCTATCCCGACGTAACCACACTGGTTTCTGCTGCTCTTTTTACGTGCCTTCGCTTAACTGGGACGAGTTTCAAATGCGGTCTTGCCAAACTGTTAAATGTTTCCCTCTTTTTCTGCAATATCTTTGACATCTGTTAGTGAATTCTGGCCCGTCCCAGCTGATGGGACTTGTTAGCCCGCCATCTCTCCAGAAGCAGAAGGAAGGCCTGGCCTAGCCTGGTGCCCCTCTGCGCCCCTGCCTTGCCCCCATCCTCATGGTGCAGTGCTGCCCAACAGCAGCCAGGACCCGGCCTGGCACACGCTGGCATGGCTGGCTCAGTGCTCTGCCTGTGCCGACTGCGCAATAGGGTAGCCCGGTAACTGGGAGAGGGGTAACAATCCCATCCTTCCTCAGTGTAGAATTAGAGCCGGAAGGCCCCCAGTCTGGGCTCCTGTAGGGTTAGAGCAAGATAGGATTGCCTTCATTTTACAGATGGAGAAACTGAGTCCCAAGGTCAGTTAAAGAACTTGCCCAAGATTCCCCAGCCAGTTGCACCAAAGGCAGGATTTGAATCCATGTCCCGTGACTTTATTCCATTTCTCTCTTTCCCATCCTCAGGGAGCAAATAGCTTGCACGAACATGATTTGAATGCAGGTCCTTCCCTGCCAAAGTCAGAGCTCTTTCTGTTAAGAGAGGTTCGACCCCTTGGACTTTTCCCCCCCAAATGTCTTTCTGCCTCGGAATCTTACTCTGATTAGAAGGGAACAATGGCTCTTATGACCGGCTCTCATTCGTCCTTCCCAGAACGTGCCTGTAAATCAGGCAGCGAAATCTCGCCGCGGGGCATCGGGCTTTTGATCCTCGCTCTCCCGTGGTCAGCCCGTAGCCCCATTGTGTGCCATCTGCCGCGGGGGCTCGGAGCTTGCAGCAGAGCTGGCATCTCCAGCTCCAGGATGCTCCTGGGACCCGTGTGCAGAAAGAAGGGCCACGGGCCCTGGGGTTGGCGCTGCCCACTGGCGCTCGGGTGACCCTCGGCTTTGCCAGCCCATCCTCCCAAAGTCCGCACCGTTTCCTGGGCAGGGGTATGTTTCCAGGAGTTTGACTCACTTCATCTTTGATTCACCTCCTTGAAATTAGATACTTTAATTCTCATTTTTGGTTCAGCCCCAGGCCTGCCTTTGTTCCTTATCACCCTGTGGCCTTGGGCAGCGGCCTTGGGCAGGGCCTTGGGCAGCTTGGTTTGCTCAGCTGCAGTGGGATGACACTGGCCCCGCTGAGCTCCCCAGCCCCTTCGTGCCCAGGGGGTTCTTGGGCACCTCTGCCAGCCTGGTGTGGGCCCCTTCCCAAAGTCGTCTTTTGTTTTTAATAAAAGAAGATGCATAGAATTATAAAGCTGAAGTAGAATTGTGAACGAGGTCTGCAGACCCGGGGTCAGGGAGCCCAGCCGGGGATCCCGTCTCCCGGGAGCCGAACCTGGGCCTGAGTCGCCGGATGAAGTTTTAGATGAAGTTTTTAATGATCAAAAGCAGAGAGTTATGTGAGCACCAGTAGGCCGAGAATCCACGTGGCGTGATGTCATTGAGTGACGCCATGAGTTTAACTGTGGTTTTGTGTGGGGGTGACCTCATAAAAACTGTATATTTCTGCTGTCGTCGATGGGAGTTGTCCTTCCCTGATCGATCGGTCCCTTTGTCTTGTGGCTTTGAGGGAAAAACCTGCCCAGTGCCACTGCACCATCTCCCCTTTCCCCTTTACCAGGAAGTGAGGGTCTTCTCTGCTGCCCAGCGCCGCCCCCTACCCCTTTCCCAGGCATTAGAGGGGGTGTCCCTGTCCTGCCCAGGCAACCTCATCTTCCCTTCCCAGGCATTGGAAGGGTCCCTGTCCTGCCTAGCGCCGTCCCACCCCCCCCCCTCCCAGGCATTGGAGGGGTCCCTGTCCTGCCCAGCTCTGCCCCCTACCCCTTTCCCAGGCATTGGGGGTCCCTGTCCTGCTCAGCACCGCCCCCCCTTCCCAGGCAGTGGGTGGGATCTTCCCCTTGGGGGCCCCCTCCCGCTCAGTCTGATTGTCCCCCTTGTTTCTCTCGACAGAGGGAGCTCGATGCTACAGCAACAGTATTGGCCAACCGACAAGATGAAAGCGAGCAGTCTCGGAAGAGGCTCATTGAGCAAAGTCGAGAGTTCAAGAAAAACACTCCAGAGGTGAGGCGGGGGGCTCACGGGGGTGGGGGGTTCTTGGCTCGCTGCGGGCTGGGTGGGCCTCCGGTTTGGGGGCTGGCCCGTGCCACACGGAGGGCCCCAAAGGCCTGACCCGGCGTTGGGAGTGACCCCGGAGTTGTTCGGGGCCTGGCTGGAGCAGAGGGCCCAGAGCGGGGCCCAGTTCCGGTGTCGGGGGGGTCGCCTCGCCTCCGCGCCCACTCGCCTGCCATGGTTAGGGGCCGGGCCCTCGGCGCTTTCCCTCTCCAGCGAGGCCCCTCGTTGCTGACTTGTTGGCGATCCGGGCTCTGACCTGGGGGGAGTCCAGGGGGAGGGGCCCTTTTCCCTCCTTCTGAGCCCTTTGCCCCCACGGGTCAGGAGCCGGCTGAGAGAATGGAACCATAGGCCTCGTGTCCCCCCTTCATTCCGGGGATGCCCAGGAGGCAGCTGGCCAGGGGTTCCCGGGCTGACTCAGGGGACCCTCAGAAGTCCCTGCGCTGGCGTGGCCCGGCCCGCCCTCTAGGAGCTTAGGTTCTGCAGGGGTAGCCCCACCCCACGGAAGGCTATCCTTGCAGGTAGAAGCCACCAAGCAAGTGTCCGGCCCAAGCCGTCCAGTGCCCTCCCTTACCTCGGAGGGGGGCCAGGCCCCAGGGGCCACCCCAAGTGCGCTGACCCAGGGTGTCTCACTGCTTTCCTGGCCTACTGTGTGCCGTCCAGCTGGGCGTTCCCCGTGCCCTGAGGATCCGTGACCTCCCCTGCCAGCCTGGGTTCCTCCCTTTCGCGAGGGACTGACGCCCACCTCCAGTTGGCATTCAGCGTGCTGAAGTTACAAAGTCCCGGCAAGCTGAGTTTTTGTTTGGATATTTTTATTTTTCCCAATACGCCCAGAGAGAGTTTTCCTTGTTCCCCTTTGCAACATGTTCCAGATTCTTCCCTCTTCCCCTTCCCAAGACAGGAAGTGTATGGCTGCCCTTGTGCAGCTCTTGTAGATGCGTTTCCCCACTTGTTTGAATGGATCCTGAATGGACCAGGAGGGTCTCCGTGGCTCCCTTCTGCCTCCTGAAGGCAGCCCACAGGGCCTTCAGCATTCTGGGAGATGGACCCTGAGACAGGGGCAGGATTTGAACCTGGAACCCGCTTCCCAAGCCAGTTCCCTCCCCGCTCTCCCTCCAGAACAGTCTCCCGTCTGACCGTTCCTCTTCAGCCAGACATTCCTGGCCCTCTTCGGGCCCCTGTGTCATCGTGTATGGTGACACCTGTGGGGTGCCCTCTCCCTGCATCCCTCTCCCCATTATAAGGCCTGTGCATGAGGAAAAAGGGGCCAGGTGCCCCATTGCGACCTGCCTCCTTCCAGGATCCTACCGCTGACATTGGGGTGCGCTCTCAGCCCTAGCCCCCTGCCCGCTTCAGATATTCCTGCTCCGTGGCCTGGTACCCGTTAAGGCTAGAAACCCAGTCTGGGGACCTTGGTGACAGCTGGAAAGCCACAGAGGGGCAGCCCCCTCCCCATCCATGGGGCGAGCCTGTGTCTGGGCTGTTTCCTGGAGGCCCCAGGCTTCTGCTCGGCCGCCAAAGCCAGGTGAAAGGAAGCAGGCGTGGGGGGCTGCCGGGCACAGGCAGGAAAGGAAGTGTCCTCGGGGACTGGAGGCAGTGCGGGAGGGCCCCCGGCCTGCACCAAGTGGGCGTCCTTGAGTCTGACCCCTTACTGTCCAGTCGGGCTCCAGGGACATGTCCAGGGTCTCCCAGTCAGTCAGAGCCAATGGCAGGATTGGAACTGGCCGCCATGAGACTTCTCAGTGGAAGGTCCCCTTTGGGAATCCAAGGGAAGACCCCCTAACAGCCGCCATCAACAGGGGAGCAGGGCAGGGGTCCCAGGCTGTGGCAGGCGGGCTTGGCAGGTTTCATCTCTCACTCTTCTTAGAGACTGAGAGAAAGGCTGGAGGGAGGGAAGGAGCCCCAGTGGCAGGTGGCAGAGGGAGGCTGGCCACTCCTGCGGGTCTGCCCCCACACCAGCCCTGGAGCCTCCAGGAGCCCGGGGGCCGTGCCAGGAAGGAGGCTTGTGGCCAGTGGGAGGGGAGGGGCTCCCTGGCAGCATTCAGGAGGCAGCACCACTGGGGGGCTGCACGGTTTGGGGCGAAAGGCTGGTCTGTGGGTGCAGAGGCTGCAGGGAGTGCCGCACCCCCAGGAGGAACTTGTATCTCTTAAAATGAAGTTTACCTGGCCTTCTGGACCCTTGGGGCAGCTCCCTGGTCTCAGAATGTAGCCTGGGGATTCTGCAAGGATGGAGGTTGCAGACTGAGTCAGGACTTGAACCCAGAACTTTTTCCCTTTTGCAATGGGAATGACATGGCCGCAGGCCCCAAGGTTTCCTTGGGGTCACAGGCAGGAGAGGTCAGAAGGGAAAGGTCACAGGGGGAACTTTAGCCCTTTAATGAAGGCGTTAAGGAAAAAAACTCTAGATTAGTCCCTGGCTGATCTGGGGCTTGGCAGTAATTCCCCCACAACGCCCCCCCCCCCCCCAGGCCCATTGCTGGTTTTGCTGCGGTGAGTTCTGTGACCTGGCATTCAGGTAGGCACTGGGGGGACTGCGGGGAGCTCCCTCTGCTTGGCAAACCTAGGGCGGGCACACCCATAAGCTCCAAGCGGGTGCCATGTGTGGGGCCTGGCAGCTGCCGGCAGAAGGCGCAGCCAGCTTGGACCAGTTACCCCCGAGAACTTTTCTAGCCGGTCTGCCTCGTTGGACCCAATGTGATTCATTGCTAGTTAATTAATTCATTTTTGGACCAGGGTTAATGAAAAATAATGAAAATGGCAGTTTTTAAAGAGTGGAGGAAAAAAAGAAGCCGTTTTGTCCCATAAAGTTAATGCCCCAGAAAATGGAGATGTAAAAGGGATGCCTGCTTTGAGCTTTGGTCCAAGGGACCGTCTCCATCGGCGTGCAGGGAGAGACGGGCAGTAGTCAGGCCCAGATGCCAGGCTAGCAAGGGCCGGGGGAGGGAATGGACTTCCCAGTGCATTCTGGGTAGCCTTGAGTTCTTCTATAAGTAACTGCCCGGGGAAGGCCGCATGTGCGGCCTGTGGTGCAGATGGAGAGGGAAGAGCCAGGTCCTGGGTGTTTCTTCTTGGGCCGTTAGATTTCTTATTTAACAATGACTGATGTCCTCCTCTTTCCCCCCATAGCATCCCTTCTAATAACAAGAGAGAAGGGCTGTGCAAAACTCCCACCTGCTTCTAATCTGGGGCCCCCGTGCAGGCCGTCCCCGGCATCCTCGGCTCTTGAGAGTCAGGGGGTCCCAGAGACTGTGCCAGGCCCCTTGCAGCCTGCAGCGGTGACCTTGGGAGCCGCCATTCAGACAGTGTTCCCCCCCCCCCCCCTTGGAGCCCCTCGGGCCCTATGATTCCATCTCATTCTCTGCCTGCCTGTTCTCAAAGTAGGGCACCTTGGGAGCATGTTTGTAACATCATCGTTGAGCTTGAAAGGGAAACGGCACCGCCATCTTGCTTGCATTGCTTGTGGGTCCCGCTCACTCTCAGGTCCGTGTCCAGGCCTGCAGGTCACTGAACAAAGGGAGCCTCGCTTTGTCCCCTTAGGTCTGGCCCTCAGAGTCTGCTCTGTCTCCCACTCATAGGATACCCAGGGGTTCCATTCCCGAAGTTCATTTGCAGGCAAGTTGTTTCGCACTCAGGACCCGTTACTATAGAAATAATGTTATAAATGGGGCTACGACGTTGAAGTCTGGTGAACTTGTACAGTTACTGCTTCCAGAACCCAAGTACCATTTATAACTGTGTTTCTATGGCAACGTGGCTCTTTAGCGCTATTGTGGCACATCGGTGACATGTGTCACCCTGACGCAGCCTCCAGAGCAGGGACACTGTCTCTGGGCCGGGCACCCCTAATTTATTAGAGTGGGGGTGGAGTCAGGACTCGAGGAGCAACTTGGGGTGCGGCGGGGATGGGCCCGAGGGGCCAAGGGGACAGTTATCATGGGGGTGGGGAGAGCAGGGGCAAGAGAAGGTGCGTCTTCTGTGGCCCGGGGGCCAGGAGCTGGCAGGACCTTGGAGACCTTGGAAGGCAGGAGAAGTTGGTCCGAGGGCAGCAAGATCCCATGTGAGGTCCCACAGGTGGCGACCAAGGCCCGTGCTCCTTTATTGCGCTTCCTTGGAATAGGGGCGATGATGGGGGCAGGTCAAGGAGGTGGTTTCCATGGGCGGGAGGCTGACGAGAGGAGGAGACCCTCAAGACAGGAGCCGGCCTCTCCTCACTCCTCAGCAGATGAAGCTTTAGGCTCAGGGGCCAGCCCAGGCCAGACCCTCCGTGCTCCTTTATAGGGAGGGAGCCCCCAGGGGAGCAAACTTGTGAAGCAAAGGAGAGGGAGCGCTCCCCTAGCCGAGCACATGCACCTTCTTGGGGGTGCAGCATGCCCACACAGACACCCTGGGATTCTGGGGTGTCAGGGCCTCCAGCACAGGCGCAGGCTCACCAGGAGCTGAGAAACCCTGTTTGGGTCAGAGCGGGGATTTGAATCCCGGCCTCCTCCTGCTGTGGGCAGCTCCAGCCCCTCAGAAGGGATCAGAGGTCCCCTGCTGGGCCTAGAGAGCCGCGCTGGCACTTTCTCAGAGACGATGAACTCTTACTTGAGACACAAATTTAACAAGCTGCTTTTCCGGTTCCCAAGTCCCCAGAAGAGTGGAAGCTAAAAGACGGTGGGCTCTTCAGACGAGCAAGAAACGAGCCCCAGCACGGGAGGAAGCTGATATGGACTGGAATAGTGCCGCGTAGACTGGGCCTGGGCCATCCCACGCCCCCAGTGGACCTTAAATGACCTGATACGGTGAGGGACATCACTCGTGGCTACCTGGACACAGAAGTTTCGGTGCATTTGTTGGTCTCCATTTAAGAAGCCGATGAAGTAAAGAATTTGTTTTAGGAAGATTCCCAACCCCAGGATTCACGGATCATTTGTGGCACTCATCTTGGACGACTTCCTTGAGGGGCCTGGGAGTACTCATTTGGACCTGGCAGGAGTCCGAAGAGGGGATACAGGCCATTAGGGGCCTTCACAGAGGAGGCAGCTGAGGTCCAGAGTGGAAGCAGCCTCCCTGGAGGCAAAGGCAGAATTTGAACCCAAGGCTTTTGACCTCAGAGGCAAAGCTTTCTCTCCTGTTTCATTTCCTAATTCTAGTGACGCTCATTAGTGAAGCCTCTTAATATTTGCGGAAGGTCCTTTGGGGAGAAAAAAAAAAACAGGTTTTTCTTTAGAAGTAAGCACCCAGCTGCAGTGAGCCTAGGGATTTTTACCTGGTAAAATAGCAAATCTGGAAGATTCAGGGGCTGCCTCCTCTACCATTAAATTCGAGTGGGACTTTAACTAGAAACTGTTGGGAAATTAAATGTGGCCTTTTGAACTGGTGACAATTAAACTGTTACTGTTGGTCACATCATCAGTGAAAGAAATGATTTCCAAGTTTCATTTGTGCCCACAAGTGGCGAGAACAGAATTTTGTGGGCTCTAAGTAATAATGCCCGTAATTACAAATCCCGTGAGGAGCAAATTTGGCACCCGATTGGTGGTCTCGTTACTGGGCTGTCAGGATGTGGGGTTGTCCATCTGGACATGAAAGGGCCCTTGGAGACCCTTACTTGTAGGCGGGTGGAGAGTGGGGCCCGGGGCAGTTTCACAATTCCACCCAAGTCGGAATCCCGCCTCGGATACCCGCTAGCCAGTTGTCGAAAGCCTCCGCTTTCTCATCTGTACAATGGGAATATTAGTAATGAGAAACAAATAAGATATCAGGTGCAAAGCATTCCTCAAACCCTAGACCCTTCTAAACATGAGGGAGGGTCAAGTGATACACAGCCAACGTGTCTTTGAACCCCAAGTTGCTGCCTCCCCCCAGAAGGATGCCAATAGCAAAGGGGGGGAGAGCCTCCAGACGATTTTGGAGACGGCCATCAAGGAAGCGTCCCAGGCTGTCACGGCTGCCGAGGGGCCGACCCCACGAGTCCCTGCACACACTTCCTCTGGAACCTGGATGTGAATGAAGCTGAAGCAGAAAATAATCCAGTTCCAAGACAGTTAGTGCAAATAAGGAAGCCTTTGTTTCAGTTGGTCCTACCTCGAGGATCGTTACCTCTTGTCCTTTATATAATGATAACTTCAGAGTTTATGTAATTAAAACTTTGAAGTGTGTGAATTCAGGTACATGCAGCCACCTCGTGAGGTTCACTCTTCACCCCAGTCCCGTAGGGCGCAGTAGGAGACCCTGCCGGCAGCAGAAACCCTGGGCCTCGGGTCTTGACCATCTGCCCTCTTCTGCCTGGGATATCAGGCCTTCGGGAGGAGATGACGTTTTGCTTTTTCACTTTGCCAATCTGTATTCCCAGTTCCTCCCACTAAATAAATCCTTGCTGATGGAGGGATTATTCTGGGAACGGTAATAAAATGGGGACCGTTCCTATGCCCGCAAAGGGCCTGGATTGTGACTCTACTTTATGTGCCAGCTCCTTGATAGAAAGGAAGCCCCTGCGGGCAGGGACTGAGGCTTCTTTATCTTTTGGCTCTAGCAGAGTTTTTGGTTCGTTTGTTTGTTTGTTGGTTGTTGGAGTGGAATGACTTGCACATAGCTGCTACATGTTAAAGGTCCCAACCAGGATTCAAATTCAGGTCCTTTGACTCCCCAGCAGAGGCTTTGATCTGTTGTTCTTCCAGGTGTCCTCTGTCTTAGTATGTCAAGTAAAAGGCAACTTCCCAGCTAGAATCTGGAGCTTGTGGCCTGGTCCTTCCCCATGCTCAGTTCACATCTAACTTCACGGTAGCTGATTGCGTAGCGTCCATCTCCCCAGGCGGTCGTGACCTCACGGCTCACCTTGTTTGTGAGAGATTGGAAGTGTCATTCCCCCCCCCTTCTATCTCCAAGACTGGACAGGACATTAAGAGGCCCAGATTTAAGAAGGGCTATTTTAAGTGGCGCTAAGTGTAGCACATGAATGACCCTCCAAATGAATAATTGGCTAATGGAGTTAGAAGAGGATGAAGTGATTAGATAAAAATAGCCCATGCAGATTTTACTGCTAATAAGGGAAATTTGTGCCGGGGTGGGTTGGAAGTCAGTAGGGGTTTTTAGAATTAAAAAACCCAACAAGGCAGCTGTTCTCGGTGCCACTGCTGAAGGAGATACAGGTTTCTGTCGTAGGTCTGTACGTCGAAGATGCAGAATTGAAAATCTGAACGCTTACTGCCGTAAGGGCCATTTCAGAATAAAACCTTTGGCTTCCTCAGTAAGTTGGCTGTTTTCTTGCGAGTGTTCCCTTAGCATAAATTAGGTCCAAGTTTTCATTCTCTCTCTTTTTTTGCCTCAATGTAAACTTTTTTTGAGGGGGCAGAGGGTGGGGGACACTTTGTATCAAGTTTGTGGAATTTTGTAGAGATGGTTTCGAGTGTGGATACTGTGTGGGGAAGGGGGGAGGAGCATCTGAGACTCCCCCAAACATACACTGTCTCTGAGACCCTAGACAAGCTCTGTGGGCAGCCCAAGCCACTCTTTGGGGGGCTGGCCCGGGATCCTGGACCCTGCCTGGGCCCACATGTGGATCATTCTCATTACCGCCTTCCTCCCCAGAGGGAGGTGGCTAAGGGACCTAGGGAGATGAGGATTAACATTCCTGGCAGTTTGTTTTGTTTGAATTTCTGGGCTTCCTAAGTTGACCACAGGCTCTCTGAGCATTTTTTGGGGCCTTGTTTTTGCTGGTGCCCTAGGCCTGATCTTGTCACCATGTTGATGGTATTCCCTCCCATGAGTAAGGAGCTTGGAAGAGTGCTTGTCAGTCCTGGCTAGTGGAGAATGTGGGCTGAACCCTGAGGGATGACTGGACCGATGGGGGCGGAGGGAGGGGGAGGGCTGTTCTGGAGCTCTGAACAAGATGATGCACTTTGACCTTGGGATAAGTGGGTGCCTAGGTTAGAGGTCAGGAAAGCTCAGCATTCTTCTGTGCATGAGGCCTCGCTCACATTCAGGACCCATCACTGGCTCCGGCCATCACTGATGAGTGCCTTGGTGCCAGAGCGGAGACATTGGGGGTTTTCTCTCTTCATCTGCGTGGTGGGGAGGCATTTTCATTGTGTGTTCAAGCTTTAGTTCAGACTTTGCCTTCCTCTCGCTATCTGTGAGTTTGAGTGTCTTCCAAAAATTCTTTATAGTTTGAAAGTCTTCTGAAAACCTCTTGTAGCCCCCCGACCACATCCACTGGCTCTTGATGTTGCAGATTTGTGCCAGGGCCTTTACGTCTTGGTGCTCATCTGGTGAATTTGATGCAAATATTTTGCCCATTCATTTTATTTGTGTCAAAGCTTTGTAATTTTGCGTTATCAAATTAATTTATTTTATTTATTTTTCGTGAACTACCATGGCCTGTGGTTAAGAATGCTTCCCTTTGCCATAGTCAAGTCATTTAGAATATATTATGTGGAAAGGTCTGCCCTTTCTTTTTAAACTTTTACGATGTGATCTTTTATATTCAGGGTGCCTATCCTTTTTGAGTTTATTGGGGCATGTGATGCGAGATGTTGTTCTAAGCTTCAAAGCTGCTGTACACTTTTCCCAGAAGTTCTCTTTAAAAAAGAGCTTTTTCCCAGTAATCTGTCCTTGCATTTATGGAAACACCACACCCAACTGTCATTGCTTTCATCGCTTTTGTTTCTTGCTTATATAATGTTTCACTTTTCCACTTGTCTCTTTCTTAATCGTTACCAAATCATCTTGATGATTTCTAATAGCATTTGAAGTGTGGTAATGCTGTACCCCCTTCATTCACTCCTTTGTTTTTTCATTTTTCTTGAAAATTTTTTTCATTCTTTTGCTTAATTCTATAGGTATAATTTTGGAAATTTTGTTGGAATTAATATGGTGCCAAATTTGTAAATTGATATTTGTTTTTATAGTGGCAAGGCCCAACCATGGACAGTGAATATCTTTTCAGTTGTTTAGCCAGTTAGTATAATACCAGACTTTTTAAAAGCACATAGATACCCAGATATTTCCTGATTTATTTAATTTAATCTTCGTTTTAAACAGATTTATACTGTTTCAGATCGGAGTATTATGTGTTGAACTGGTTGATGTTAAATATTCAGTGCAAAGTAAATAACCAGAAAACCTGTTCTCCTTTTGGAGTGTGAAACTTTATGACTTCAGTCAGTCAGCCAAAATACAATCAGAAAATTGAAAGTGTGCTCTCACCTTATATTGTTGAACATTAGCCAGTACCTGAGGCTAGCGTTGAATATTAACTCTAACTAGAACCTGACTCATGAGTGCATGCGCATGTGTGTGCACACATACATACACACACATACACACACATGTTCTTGAAAAAGCAGCTTGACAGACTTAGACACCGTGCCCTGTGCAAAGGCCAGGAATTCTCCCAGCTGTGCTCTTGTGTCTGTTGTAGGGAGAGAAGTGCTAGCCTTAGAAGTCAAGAGCCACAAGCCATGGGCAGCTTTGCCCCTAACCACAGATGGGATGGCCCGAGAGTCACAGCTGGCCCTTGTTTAGTAGGACCGGGGAGGAGGGGACCGACTGCTCTACAGTTAGGTGCTGTGCGGTGCCCTTGGCTGGTGCCGGGCCCGTGGAGGCCTCCCTGGCCTGTGGTGGTGCGGTGGCCAGAGCCCCTGTGGACAGCTCTTCCCCTGGGTCCTCTGTGTCCAAAATCATAACCAGGTTCTCTGTGGAGCCACCAGGAGCTCTGTGGAGCAACTTTCATTGAGACCTTGGCCCCCTTCCTGCTCATTAATCCAGTGGGTCCCTATCGTCTCCAGCTTCGAATAGAAACTCTTCTGACCTTCAAAGCCCTTCCCAGCCAAGACACTCCTGACTTTTCCTCCTCTCTGATCCCCTCCCTCACAGGTTCCGGTTGACCCCTCCTCATGTCGGCTCCTGACCTCCCAGCTGCCCCCAAAAGCCCTGCTCTCCATCAGAAAACCTTCCCCTTCCCTCCAGGTTCCAGGGCTTACCCTCTGTTGATTGTCTCCAGTCTGTCCTGTCCATAGGTTGTTACCTAGCCAGAGAGCAGGTCTGTCTTATACTTAGCATGGGGCCTGACACACAGTAGGTGCTTAATTTATGCTTATTGACTCAGAAAGCCCTGTAATCTTCAGCATTAGGTCAGTGAACACTTCAGTGTGGACATAGTTTTCCTCGTTAGAAACCTTAATCAAAGTATGCTTGTAGCATCTGCCCCTTTGAGGGGGCTTCCTTTGGGTAGCAGCCACAGCAGCCCAGAAGGGGCTCTGGGAGAAGGCAATCTCACAGCACCGCTCTCCATAGTTTGTCTTGGGTACCAGGATCATTGCATTACCAAGGAACTGTTTACATTTTAATAAGAGCAGGTCCCCCAGACATTCTAATTTGAAGCATTTGTAGAAATGGTTTCTTTTTGGGGAGAAGGGGTGCTACTATTAGGGCATTTGTAAGATGAGGGTTGCCTTGATATATTTATTTACTTTTCAGCCCCTTGGAATTTTTTATTTTCCAGGTAATTGGAATTTTTGCTTATAAGAAATTTACAAATTATGAAAATGGAGCCATTTTTAGCTTTCGGTGCGCTCGAGTGAATTATTTGCCAGCTTGATTGAACACATCCATGTTGTCATAGCCTAGTGTTAAAAACAAAAGGATTTGCTGTAATCTTTTACTGTGAATGCATGTATGTAACTATGTACGTAAACACCCAAACCAAGAAAAACCCATTTTTTCCCCTGGCAATAATACTTTGGCCCTCGTATTTCCATAAATTTTGAGAACTTCAAAAAAACGTGATATTTTGGTTCCCCGCCTGAAGGGAATCTTGAACGCAACATTTGCTAGACTTAGTGCTTCATTGTGTGGATAAAAATAGTCAGAATTGAAGGATTAATAATCTTGGTCTGAAGCGAGCATAAAAAACTGCTCTGTTATCCTAGGTGCCTGTGATTAAGATTAGGGAAGGGGTCAGCTGGTGGGCCAACTAGCACTGACAGTTTCCTTCGAAAGATTAAGTGGCCCTTCACTTCTGACTCGGGTCACTAGTAGCTTAAAGCCATTACTGTCTATTGGCTGTTTGGTTTACCTGAAATATGGTGCCAGTCTCAGTCCGGTTCCTTGGGGTCAGGCGTGTTCACATCAGCAGACCGACAGTGGCCCGGACGGCATGAACCGGCCATCTCTGGGGAGACATTTCTGAAGACAAAAATGTGACCCTGTTTTGGGGGACCTCGGTGACCTCAAACATGTGGCCTTTCTCGGCCAAGTGTTTTTGAAATCACTTTATCCGGCCTCGCTTGTGTGTGGCCTAGGATGGGCAGGAGATCCATATGTGGCTGTCTTGGCCAAGACCATTGGGACCAAAAGAAAATGGAAGAAAAAATAGCCTTTGTCTCTTGATATGTCTTAGGAATTTCCTTTAGCCAGAAAAGAAATGAACCTAAACTTTCCTACCTCCTGTCTCCTTTTAACTAGCTTCTCCCCCACCCTTATTATTATTATTTTTTTTAGTGCAACACCACTGTACTAGTATTTCCTTTCTTTGTTAAAAAGTTAAGTTCCTTCCCCCCCCCCCAAGTTATTGAGAGGAAAAGATTTTTTCCCTCATTAAAATTTTGATTGTCATTTTTGCCACAAATAATTTCTTTAGGAACAGTAACTAACAACAAAAACTTCTGAATATGGTAGGTTCAGAAAGGAAAATGGAACTGATCGTTTTAATTTGATTCTTTCATTTCATAGCCCAGAGAGAGTGAGACTTGACTTTGGCACAAAAAACACCAACCGTTACATCTGGATGTTATGATATCAGGCAGGTCCTCTGCTTCCTGCAGTGTGAAAAGCCTCCTCCTCTTCCATGACTCAAGAGCAAATAAAAATAAAAAGAGTGAATGTCAATATATTAGAATAAATGAAAATTGGTGGAAGCACCAATAAGATTACTCCTAAGTTAAATGCTGAGCTTGCTCCCTTTATTTAGTTGTTTCTATTGTTAAAAAAAAGTGGTGTGTGTGTGTGTGTGTGTGTGTGTGTGTGTGTTTGTGTATGTTATACAAAATGTATATTCATCTTTTTCTCCATTATCTTTTGGGAAATATTGAGACAACAGCTGTCTGTTTTTAAAATATCATTTGTAACCGAAACCAGGTTGGGGGGGAAAAGTTTCTCCAGATATTAATTTTTTTGCTAATACTTGTAAGAAACATGTCCCTTGGTAACCCTCTCTTTAAGTAAACGAGCTGATTTGTGAGAGCTAGAGGAGTCGAGAGTAATTTCTATTTTAAAATTCTTTTTGCATTAAGACATCTGCAGTGTTGATGAATATATGGAAAACTGAAATTGTGCGTCTATCCCGCCGTGTCTCCAGCATGACAATAAATCACCTTTTTTTCCTTTTAAAACGTCTGGGTTTGTAATTTATGTTTGCATAACCCATTACTAAATTCATAGTAGGTGTTTGAGTTGGCAGACATAATTCCAGGGATTTCGAAGGCCTTTATGAAAATTTAAGATCCCAAGCTTTTGTTGGTGCTCATAATTAAGTGGAACTTTTCCTTTCTTCTTCTTCTTCTTTTTTTTTTTTTAACTTTCATACCAACTTGGATTTGTTTAGAAATTGGAGTCATTTTTCCTTCACTAGAATGAGAAGCATTAGGTTTATCCCTCCAAATTCATTGTGCCCTTACTCCCCAAAATATATTTTTAAAACGATTAAAATTTGTGTAGGAGACGGAGGGTGATGTTGTTAAATCCTCAGAACCCTGTTGTTAAGGTGATAGAAATTTGTGTTTTTGTACCAACCTCAAAAGGTTCCAGAGCTTTTGGAAATTCTCTGAATTTCCTGAAACCCTGAAAGATTAGTGGACAGCCCTCTCCTCCACTTCCCTGTTCGACTGCCCGATGATGGAACTGAAGTCTTGACAGTTCAAATAGCTCTTTAATACTTTGTACATTAAAAAAAAATGTTCCAGTGTTTTTGTTTCAGGGCCTTTTCTCTTCTGCCAGCCTATATAATCTATATGAGCTATTTTAGTTATAAAGGCAATGGGAAAGGGTGATTTATAAACTCCATTTTTCCATTACTTGAATTATTTTGCAGAATCAGAAATGAATGACTAAGGTCAGCACAAAGACGCTTACCTTTGACACTTTTAAAACTGCCTGCTTCAAAAATAATGTATTTTCCTTGATAAAATAGCGCCATTTAAAAATTATTTGAGCTGAAGAAGGTATTACAATAATTACAAAATTACCTCAGTGGAAAAGCCGGTAGGATCTCTCAGGAATATATAGACTCACTTGGTTATCTGGACTTGTGTAAATAAATGGCTTCTGTCAATACATTAATACTTTTATTTAGGATGTAATTTGGTGGCTCGGGAGTCTGTTGAAAATTGGTCGTGTATAAAACATGACTTTTGAGAGAGACAGACGGGGAGAAGACATTTATCGCCGTGGGTAGGAGTCGATGCCTCCATAATCAGCTTGAGAAGCTGAGCAAATGCTCCTGGGTTCTTAGCGGACATATCTTAGGCCTTAGCCCCAAATCCCTCCATGAAGATGCCTCGGCCGTGCAAGGGGACGGACCCGATCCACACTTGCTCAGAGCAAACGCGGTCCAGAATCTTGTCTTGTTCTTGGGTTCAACGGGGATGCTATTATGGCTTGGCGGTTATGGGAGTCCCCTACTCCTTTAAAGATGTGCCCAGAGGGGTCGGCCCCAGGGCTGATTTGGGGGATTCTGAGGCGATGTGTTTCCCAGAGCTCCCTTTGTAAGGTGCTCCGTGTTCCCTAGGAAGGGTTCCCTCAGTCAGCAAACACTAGGTCAACTCTCACAGGGTGCCAGACACTGGGTGTAAAGCGGGGCAGAGCATCCACGGCCCCAGAGGTGTCAGCCTAAGTAAGGGTCCCTAGCAGGGACCCCCGTGGAAGGCCTGGGAAAGGCCTCTTGGTGAGGCGGCAAGTACGTGCTGTGGTGAATCGCAGCCAGCCCTGCCTGGCTGCCCCTTCCCCGTGGAATGAACTCCAGCTAGGGCGAGAGCGCCTGGGCTTTTCCACAGCCCTGGACCCTTTGAGGGGAAGCTCTCGGGCCTCTTGGGCCCTCCAGGGCCTGCCACAAAAGCTGGCCCTCCCCTTGCTGGGCTCATCCCAGGGCCCATCCTCCTAGGCTGGTACAGAAAGGTCATCAGGAGGGGAAAGGGCTTCCAGCCACTGGCCCGGCTCCTTCTGTGGAAGGGACGGGCTTGTCCAAGGTCACTTGGATTCTTAGTAGCCAGGCAGGATTGGAACCCAAGTTCCAAGCAGTGTCCTTGCTCCTGCTCTCTCTCTTACTGCATCTGTTGTTCTTTAAATAAAAGGAATTAATCTTTTAATTTAATTCCCTCCTCTCTGTCCCCTGGATTCCAACCACTGAACAGTCCACTCCATGAGAGAGCTGTGTTGGCTCCACTTGGTCAGACCCTCTCAGTCAGAGAATAAAATTGCCACCGAGCGGAGGTCCCGCCTCCCTGGAGGCTGAGGGGCCGGCTCTGGATCCAGGCTGCAGACCCTCAACTTCCAGCCCCAAAGGGCTGGGGAGGATGGGGGCTTCCCAGGGAACAAGCAAGGCCAGTGTTGGGGAAGTGCAGAGGGATGGGGGCCAGCTCCAGCAGAGAGACTCCTTTGGAGGCAGTTAGTGGGGGCTGATTGTGCCCAGCCCTTCTAGGAGGATGCAAAGGAGTACTACTCTCCCCATCTGTAATGTGAGTGGAATCCAGAAGAGATACAAAGGGTGAGGGGGGGCGGGGAGGAGAGAGAAAAGGGGAGAGGGGATAGAAAAAGAGGGAGCCAAAGGGAAAAAAGGAGAGAAGAAAAAGGGGGGTGAAAGGAGAGAAGAGAGAGGGGGAAGGGGGACAGAAAGGGAAGGAGAAGAGAGGAAAAAGGAGATGAAAGGAGGGAAGAGAGAAGGGGAGGAGGGAGCCAAGGGAAAGGAGGAGAGAGGAAGAAGAAGAGGGAAAAGAGGAGGGAGGAAGGGAAGATATGTTTAGCTCTTGTCTTCCAGAAGCCTGCAATCGGTCTGGGGGCATTGCTGACTGAACCCTTGACCATTTCTCATGGTGACCTTCGTGGACTGTCCCCCTCCTGCACTTGCAGCACCTCCAGGTTTTGGGGGGGCACAGATTATTCCCCCTCCCCCCCATTCCTCCCTTGGCAGTCAGCGGCCGGTGCTGGGGATCAGAAGTCTTGAGTGGGGGAGGTCCTTAGGATGCCCCCTCTCTGATCACCAAATCAGGGTCTGAATATGGGGGCGCTTGTAGCCTAAATCTCGGTGGTCCTGGGAAACTTGCAGAAGTGATTGTGATTGGTCGGCAGGAGGCGTCTTTGGGAGAATTAGAAAGTGTTTTGAGCAATGCTGAAGATTGCAGACTGGGCGACGAGGGCCCAGCCCCACAGAGAGCCTCAGACCACCTTGGAGGCCTCTGAATCCGGGCCCCCCCATCTTGGAGATGAGAATGATCGAGGAGAAATGATTTGACCATGGTCCCTTGGGGTCCGTACTAGGCCCACAGGGCTGCAGCTGGAAGCAGAGCCCCTCTGGATGTTACAGATGGGGAAACTGAGGCCCGGGGCTAGGCTGGATCCCCGTGCCTGGTGGTGAGGTCCCCGGCCTAGGGCCACCCCCCCACCAGCACCAGGCAGGCCGGGCCAGGTTCAAGAGTCGGCTCATCCGACTTGTGGGCCTTCATGACTCAGATCTGTTTGTTCTTGTCGGTTTTCAAAGTCAGGCGAAGGGGGGAGCCTCGAACGCCTCCTGGAAGCAGGTGACTCTTAGCCCTCGCCTGTTTTTGCCAGCCTGGCCTCGGTTTCCATGGCAGCAGGCAGCATCCCCGGCAGCTTGTTCTTATCAATCGGAGCTGTTCCAGCCCAGGAGCAGGCAGGGTCCTAATGCCCTGCTCTGTGGTACACAGGAGGGGGGCAAGAGTTTGCAGTTCTCCTCCTTTTCTCTTCCTTATCAGCCTTTTCATTGGAAAGAAAAGGAGGGGGTTCCAGTCCTAACCTGCAGAGCCTAGATGTTTCCTCCACAGACCAGGCCTTGGAGGGGCACACTTCTAGAATAGCTTCCCATCCATCAACAAGCATTTATTAAGTACCTGCTGTGTGCAGAGCACTGTGTTCAGCCTGTGGGAATACAAATGCAGACACAGAGAAATTGCAAATGTTTCCCTGTACATCCTACTCCATATCAAACCCTTCAAGAAATAATATATTTAAATGGGGCCCACTAATTCAAATTAATTTTATTAGCAGGTTGTTTTCTTTTGTTCCTTGCTGAGCATGCAAATCGGCAATTATTCTGATAATCTGGTCCAGGGAATAGATCTGCCTTCCCTCTCACCTCACGGCTTCCCTTCTTTGACTTTCTTGTTCAGGGGCTGCTTGGAGTTATTCTGGGATCTCATCTCGGGCTCCAATGCCTTTATGATATTAATAATATTATATCAATATGATAATATTATTAATAAATAATAACAATAATATTATATTAATATGATCAAGAAATATTAATGAATCCATGGTATTAATGATGATTAATAAATCATTAATATGATAATAATGAGTTCTTAATTACTTTAAACTTTTGGTCACATTGGGGCTGAAGGAAAAACATGATAAATAGGAGGTCACTCTGCATTATGGAATCTCAGGGTTGGTTGAGGGGCGATCCAGAAAAAGACCAGAAGAACAAAGGAATAATTTGATAAAGAAAAACTTGCTCTCGCTTTGGAAAAAATCAAATGAAATCCCCAACCCCACGGTTGTTTTATGTCGTCGGTGTGATTGCAGGGGGATGAAACCCGTCGGTTGTGCCTTGCTTTCCCAGCTCTGTCTCTCTCCCCGTTTGGGCTGAAAAAAACCCACCTGGGTTTTGTGGGGGGAGGCGGAGAGCGAGGCATCTCCATGTAGAGGCCCCGCTCCCCGGCCTTTTTAGGGGATTGCAGGTTGGAGCGGGGCTGGAGAGCTTCCAAAGCAACATGAGTCAGGGAGAAGGGACTACTCCCAAAGCTCAGCTGGGTGGAGCAAGTCAGATATGGGAAAACTCCCAGGGATGAAAGCGGTGGCTCCCGCTCAGAGGCCTTGACCCAGATGGGCCTTCATGGGGTGAGGGAGAAGGAGCCATGGGTTCTCCTTCCTGGTCCCAGGAGGCCCGGGCCGTGCAGGGGTGTCGGACCCTCAGTCACAGAATCACATTCCCATTTTTTCTGTAGGTGCTTGTCATGTGTGTGGAAGCTTGTTTCCCTTGATAGGATGTGGACTCCTTGGGGGGGGGGGGGCAGGGGCATCCCCCAGAGTCTGGCCCAGTGACTGGCGAGCACTTAGCAGGCTCTTAATAAAGCGACCCATTGCTCAGTGGTAGGCCTGTGTTTGGGAACCTTTCCTTACTGCGGGGGCTTCAGCTTCTCCCTCAGTAAAATATGTGGAGATGCCCCCTGATGGTCCTTCCTCTGGGCCCTAGACCTCAGGCAGCCCCGCTCAATAGCAGGGGGCTTCGGCTGCCTCAACCCTAAAATGGGAATAATAATAATGCTTGTATCACCGCCTTCACAGGCCGGTGTGAACCAGATACTTTGTGAACCTTAAAACAGCATCAGGCGCTCTCAGTTGACCTTAATTTTAAAGAACATTTTTATCTTATTTTGAATTAAGAAACATTTTCCCCCTTTTCCTCCCCACCCAAAAGGGAGAAATGTAAAACCAAACTCTCATAACAAGTGAGCCACGTCAACCCAAACCAGTTCCTCCTTTAGCCGTGTCTGAGGCGCTTGTTGGCTTGGTCTCCTCAGCATTGGGAAGTGGCAGTGTTAGGGATCATGGTGGCGAGTCCTTGTGCTTTAAAAGCTGCTTGGTTGGTTGTTTTGT
Source organism: Sarcophilus harrisii (assembly GCF_902635505.1). NCBI lineage: Eukaryota > Metazoa > Chordata > Mammalia > Dasyuromorphia > Dasyuridae > Sarcophilus > Sarcophilus harrisii. Next base: position 449,942,176 of record NC_045429.1, on the reverse strand, counting down.
ACAGGATTGTTGTGATTGTGGGATTTTTTTCCTGGGTCATTTCCCTTTCTCTGCATCGGTTCATGAGAGTCTGAAATTGCAAAACTAAAATCTTTGGGAACTAAAGCACAGCCTTTGTTTTCTTTTAACTAGATCCAATTGAATGTTTTAAGGAGACAGATAAAAGTGTTATATATAAAAACATACCTATATATGTATATAAATATATATATATATATATATTTTTTTTTTTGCTGAGATAATTGAGGTTAAGTGACTTGCCCAGTCACATAGATAAGATATTAGAAAAACTAGATGAATACATCATCTTTTAAACCAAAAACTTGGTTCACTTTTTTTATAAGTTTTGAAAAAACTGGAAAAATGTAAAAAAAACTTAATACTGACATAATATTAAGTGTCTGAGGCCAGATTTGAACTCAGATCCTCCTGACTTCAGGGCTGGGGCTCTAACCACTGCACCACTTAGCTACCTCTATACATATATTTTTACCATGTTTATTATATGTTGGATTACTTTCCATTGAGGAGATGATCTTATTATATTATAGCTGTGCAATGCAGAGTCAAAGAGGGAGTGGTGGGAAGAGAGGGAAATTGGAACACAAGGTTTTGCAAGGGTCAGTGGTGAAAAAGTATCCTGACATGTGTCTTGAAAATAAAAAGATTCAATAAAAAATAAATAAATCAATCAATGCTATACAACAAGGAGGCTTATGAAGGGTTGATCATAGAAGCGGAGAATTTAGGACGAGCAGTGAATTGGAAACATTGGGCTGATATTCATGTAAATTCTTGTTAGGAGGGATGACTCTTAATTTTCCACAGGATTTTTAAAATAATGTTTTAGCTGATGTCTTGGTTTTCTCTTGGTCTTCCTCTCTCAATATGTCACCTCTTCCTTCTCCAGAGGAAAATCCCCTTTTAAGACAAGGGGCAAAACTCCAAAGTCTTCCAGCAAAAGGGACCAAAACATCTACAGGGCCTTTTTTGGGGAGGTATGAAATGTTCCTCACCCCGGGGCTCCAGCTCTGCAAGAAAGCGGGAGAGCTTGTTCATAGCTTTTAGGTTTTATAACTCTTAGATGAAATTTCTGAATATATAATTGAAATGACTGTAATTATACAAAGTTAGGATGGAACTCTTTTTTTTTTTTTTTTAACTCTGTGTTACACATATACTTTTACTCTGCATTGCCAAGCTATAATATAATGAGATAATCTGTTAAAAGTAAATTTTGTCCAATTAGACAATATGCAAAAACCCAGCTGCTATGGGTTCTCTCTCTCTCTCTCACTCTCTTGCTTTTTCTCTCTCACACACATACCTCAAAACTGCCATTAATAACTCTGGGTTAAAGGGGTCAGAGTCGGGGTAGCTACAGTTGCCGGAGTTTGGATGTCTCTCTTTCTCTTGGAGTTTGGCACTTGAGAATGGGAGAGTTCGGTTCCATCTTTGTTGGCCTCCAGACTGAGGCTTGAATTGTATCTTTTGGCTTCTTTTTTCCACTTACAAGGAGAAAAGACAGACTCATCCCTCACTTAGACCCGGATATGTGTGGATTAGTTTCAGCAGACTCCATCCCAGCCCTGCTCCTTGGCAAAGTCCTGGGAACTCGGCCTACAAGGAGGAATCCTACAACTGAAAAGTCAGAGTTGCCTGAGCTAGTTCTCTACAGCGCCGGGTCCCTCCCGTCTGCACCGATAACCGGGACTCGGTTGTGCTTCTGCTAGGCCGAGCGGTCTCACATGGAGCCCCTCCTGGGCACAAATAGGGCTGCTGGATTGGGGTAGATGTACCTTACAGCCCCTTCTGGCTCTAGATCTCCCCTCCTCTTGAGTTGAAGGAGGCAGGGTAACTTGCTGTCTGACTAGGGCACATTTAGAAGATGGGACCTGTGGCTCCAGCCCCAGATCGCGCAGTAGGACACGGCTCTCTTGGTCCCCACGCCTTCCCTGGACTCTGCTCAGAAGGGCAGTGGCTCTGAGATCTCTCTCATATTTTCTCACTTGCATTTACAATGTGCAGTGATGTGCTGGCTGGGAGAGGGGGAGAGCCATGACCCCAAGGCTCAGTGTCCTCCCTGGGAGTGAGGAGGTCGGGCCCCATGACCCTGTGGTCCCTTCTGGCCTGGCCACGCTCCTGGGCCACTGGGGAGCGCCGAAGGAAGTGGATGCTTGGCAAGTCCCTCCTTGTAAGTTACTGATACTCCACTAGTTTTCAAGGATCGCCTCATTTTAGAAGAAGAGGGGCCTTCCCACAGGCATAGGCAGGGATTGCTCGCCATGGGCTGTCCCGTCAGCAGCATGGGTCATGTTGTGGAAGCCGGGCTGCTTTGTGGAGCTGCCGACACCATCCAGTTCGGTGTCGGCACTTTCTCCACCTCACTTAAGAAAGTAATCGGGAATAATTCTGTTGCTGCCCATCCCTAGGCCAAACATTTCAAGGCTGCCTCGCTTCCAGAGGCCTGTGCTGAGTTTTATCTCTGCGTCACTGCTAAGCGTTCCCACTCTGTTAACAGAGCTATAATTAACTTGCAGGACATTCGCTCGTCAGCCAGATTGGGCTGTGTGCCAGGAAATCAACCCCAATTACTATATGCACATTGTCAGTAATGGCCACTTCTCCCTTTCTGCTAATTTGAAATGGCAAGCTCTAACTTTCCAGGGTAAAATCACCGTTTTGGTCTCGCCCTCTTACCTGGTGCTACTCATCCATTATTTTGATGTTGTGAACTTGGTCTTTGTAATATTGGGCTTGAGCACTTTCTAAATGGATTTCAGTTGCTTTTCTTAAATGGAAAAACCATGTCTGCCATGATCCCTTGAGCATCGTCTTCCCTCCGAGCCCCAGAGAGACTTAATAAACCAACTTTTTAGAGCAGATGTACTCTTGGAAAATGATATTAGAGAAAACTGGTAAAGGGTTTTTTCATATAAATATTCTTTTTTGTAGATTTTTTTTCTTGGATTTTCTTGTCTTCGGTTTTGAGTGATGAAAATAGCATTTGACATAGTGCTGGAAAATTGACAAAGCAGGTAGCTGGTAGCCCTACTAGGTGGGGCTTAGAAATCATTTAATCAATCCTATTAGCTCTCTTAACCAGAGGAGCTCATTCTCATTATGCTTATTTTATAGATGAGAAAGCAGCATCAGAGATTAAATGATTTGCCGGTAGTCACATAGCTGGTGGGGCCGTGGAGTAGTTGCCTAATGAGCATTCGTTATTTTAAAATAAGTTTTTGGTCATGTCTTATTTTTCTAACTCCCTCCAATATTTCTAACCCCGGTGAGCCATTCCATACAACAAATAGTACCTTAAAAAAAAAAAAAAAAAAAACAGAAAAAACTTAAATATTACTGAACAATAGATTGAAAAAGTCTGAAAGTGTGCACCCTGTATCCCACGTGCGAATCTCCCATCCCTGCCGAGGAGAGTCCCATTCCCAGCATGTGTTTAGCCAAGGCAGAGGTACAGGAGATGCTTGGAATGAAGACATTCTGAGGTTAGAGTTCTGGATGAGTTCTTATTTATTTTGGGGTTTTTTTTGCCCTTTTCTTTTGTCTTGGTTCTCTTGGTCCAAGCTAAAATTACAGACCAAATTCCAGTGTGAATGGTCAAGTGGTTAATGGTGCAGGATGACAAACACTTTGCCTGCAAAACTCTCTTTGCTAAGGATTGGGAAGTGCTTCCCAGTGCTGCCCTCTGGGCAGATCTGCTGATTAACTCTTGGGCAGTGTAGTAGAGGAAAGCTGATTGGGTTAGTTTTGTTCAGTTCCTGCAGCCAGAGTCAAGGAAGAACAGTTAACTCGATATTTAATCGGAACTTGGATTACTTTTATTTTCCGCCTCCATATCCCCTGTTGAACTTGATCATTTTGATCCAAAGGATCATTTTGCTTTCTTGGGACAATGATTTGCACAGCTTCATTGGAGTAGCGAGGGACAGAAAATGATCCAAGAAGGCCAGAGCTTCAGAACTTGGGGAAGCTCGTTTGAGATGACCAGGGGGAGCCTCATTAGAGTAATAACCATAATCATCAGACCCTTTGTTTGGATGAGTTCACGACTGATTAATAATTCTGTCGATGAGTCTTTGTAAGAGGATTTGACTCTTAAGTTGGGCTAATGCAATTTGGGCAGACTATGTCCAAGATGTGGGAAAGCTCTTTGGTCCATGACAAACCTCTGTGTGAATAGTATTTCATTGATTAAGCCCCAAAGGATTGGGGAAGTTGAGTCAACTCTGTTGGAATTCACATCTGTGGTTCTGGGAGTCACCCTCTGTCTTTTGCTTCTGAACCATTTCCTCTTCTCCCCCACTGTGACTCACTTATTGATGATGTTTGCAAGCTATGAGTCATCCTTAAGAGGAAAAATATAATATTCTTCTCCCCCCCCCCCCAAGAAAAGAAAATTGCCCGGCACTTAACTTGGTGCAGCATAAAGCATTAAATACATTTCTAGTTTGATAATTGGTAGTTTCCTACAGAAAGGAATTTGTTAAAAGAAAAAAGTAATATTTCTTGTGTATTTCCTTTGTGTTTTCTCATCCAGAAAATTATAGAGTGACAGTGTGTGAGTTTACCTTCCTTATTTTTTTTTTTAAAGGCCAGGATCAACTTCAGTTTCACTGCAGAGAATTCTGATTCTTTTTCAGTTGGGCTTGCCAAGCTTAGCGTTTCCATCTTGAATCGTAGGGGTTCTCTAGTCATTTCACTGGGATAATGGGAAATAATGCCCTGCCTGTCATTTCTAGAGGCAGGAAGGCCTGGGGCTAGTGAGAGACTTCTTGAAATATCCTCAGTCAGACAGACCACAGAGGGGCCCACTGGGCCCCTGGCTTGGGACTGGTGCTGACTTCAAGACGCTTTTCCTTTCCTGGGTGATGGTTTTGTTTATGGAAATTGAGGGTTGAACAGCTCTTGTGACTTTGGTTTAAAATAAAACAAGTAGCTCGGTAACTTCTCCCGGTGGGTCATAGGTAACAAGGACTGGAAGAAGAAACTGAATGGAGAACTGGTGAAATTAGGGATAATAGAAAAAGAGGGACTCATTTCTTAGTTACTTTCAGGTTGACAGGGCAGGTTCCTCACAACTACTGTTTAGTGCAAATATCTCCTTAGAGAAGAAGCAACTGAGACCCAGAAAGCTTGCAGATTTCTATGGTTACACAGCTAATAATTAATTATCGGACTGGGATTTGAATCCATGTGTTTGGGACCTGATCATCCCTGACCCCTTTCCCCAATGGCTAGTGCTTCTCTAACTTGGCTCCTTTGGGGGCTTTTATTCTATACAAACACACACAAGTATGTTGTCTTCCCCAATAGAACAGAAACTCCTTGAGAGCAGGGACTCTGTTTGTTAATTAGCCAGGTATGACTTGGTGCTTTTTGGCAGGAACAATATCTGCTAGGGGCATAATAATCTAGACTAGTTTTTTGGTTTTGTGTTTTCAAAGAGAGTGAAACTAGAGACCTAATTAGGCAAGACTCTAATCTGGCTTTGGATATTGGCTTAGCTTTCTTGTGGATTAAGTACAAAAGTCTGCCATGGGAGATTCAGGAGCTGCTTCTCGGACTCCTGGCCAGTAGGCCACCATGATCCACAAGGAATCTGGGGAACCTGCTCAATGGATGTCCTCTTCTTGCTGAATTTGCCTTTCCCTGCCATGGCTGAGTAGGAGTCCATTCCTGTTTGGTTGTTTTTTTTTTGTTTTGTTTTGTTTTGTTTTTTAAATATATGTACACATCTTGTTATTTTTATATAAAGCTTTTTATTTTCAAAACACATGTACAGATAGTTTTCAACATTCACCCTTGCAAAACCTTGTGTTTCAGTTTTTTTTCTCCCTCCCTTTCCCCCAACTTCCTCTTCTAGACAGCAAGTAATCAAGATGTTAAACACATACAGTTCTTCTATACACGTTTCCACAATTACCATGCTGCACAAGAAAAATCAAATCAAAAAGGAAAAAAATGGTGAAAATGCTCTGTTGTACTCCACCCTCAATTCCCACAGTCCTCTCCCTGGGTGTAGATGGCTCCCTTCATCACAAGATCATTGGAATTGGCCTGAATCACCTCATTGTTAAAGAGAGTCACGTCCATCAGAATTGATCATTGTGTGATCTTGCTGTTGCTATGTAAATATTCTCTTGATTCTACTCACTTCCCTCAGCGTCAGTTCCTGTAAGTCTCTCCAGGCCTCTCTGAAATCATCCTGTAGGTCGTTTCTTATAGAACAATAATATTCCATAGCATTCATATACCACAATTTATTCAGCCATTCCCCAACTAATGGGCATCCGTTCAATTTCCAGTTCCTTGTCCCAAAAAGGGCTATCACAGACATTTTTGCACGTATGGGTCCCTTTCCCTCCTTTAAGATCTCTCTGGCTTATAAGCCCAGTAGACACACTTTTGGGTCAAAGGGTATGTAAAGTTTGATGGCCCTTTGGCCTAGTTCCAAATTCTCCAGAATAGTTGGCTCAGTTCACAACTCCACCAGTCATGCATCAGTATTACACAATGTGCCTTTCCACATCCCCTCCAACATTCGTCATTATCTTTTCCTGTCAGCTTAGCCAATCTGACAGGTGTGTAATAGCTCAGAATTGTCTTAATTTGCATTTCTCTGATCAGTAGTGACTTAGAGCATCTTTTCATATGACTAGAAATAGTTTCAATTTCTTCATCTGAAAATTATCTGCTCATATCCTTTGACCATTTATCAATTGGAGAATGGCTTGTATTAAGAGTCCGTTCTTTAACTATTACAGAGTCTATGGGGATCTCATTTCATCCCAGTTTGGAAACGGGCCCCAGACTCAACAGAAGTCGTCAGGTGTGATTTGTCCCACTGACTAAGGGCTCCATGCTGTTAAGACTGACACGTAGTGGTTTGTGGCTCTTTCAAGTGGGCCATTCTACATTCCTTGCATTGTAGGCAGTAGCATTATTTCTTTTTTTTTAATTACTTATTTTTAATACATGTTGCTATATGAATCATGTTAAAAGAGAAAAATCAGAACAAAAGGGAAAAACTGTGAAAGAGGAAAAAAAATAGAAAAAAGAAGTGAACAGAGCAACTGATTTACATTCAGTCTCCTTAGTTCTTTTTTCTGGAAGCAGATGGCATTTTGTATTGGGATTGCTTTGCATCACTGAGCCGCTGAGAAGAACCAAGTCTCTCATAGTTGGTCACCCACATTCTCATTGTTACTGTATACGGTGTATTCCTGGTTCTGCTTGCTTCGCTCAGCATCAGTTCACGGAAATCTTTCCAGGCCTTTCTACAGTCAGCCTGCTTATCATTTTTATAGAACAACAATATTCCATTACCTTCCAATACCACAACTTGTTCAGCCATTCCCCCATTGATGGGCATCTACTCATTTTCCAATTTTTGTTCACAGAAAGAGCTAGAGGAGGGTTATTATTGCGACTGCGGTTTGGCACTTTTTGTCTTTGGTTTTCTTCGGGCGCTGTGTGGAAACTCAGATTAGTGCAATGTTTGCTCCAGGACAGATTGGGCTTTGTGGAGTTGACAGCATTATCACTTTTATTGGAAATTTCTAGGTTTATTTTGGCTTCAAATTACTGAAATCTCAAGTCCATGAAATACCAGTTTTTCAGATCAGAGGACTTGGCATTACAGGTAACCTGCCCTGTCTTGTGTGTGTGTTTTGGGGGCCCTAGTAGGTGTGGGTATGTGCACTCTGGTCCCCTTTGGCAGCCCAGAGAAGCCTGTGGACCCTTGCCGAGCTTTTAAAGAACCTGGGCCTGAGAAGGTGAGGAAAGAGTGTTTCAGGCGTGGCCTAGGGCTCAGGATGTCCTTGCCCAGGATGCCCACATCCCCTCAGCGCCCACCAGGGCCTCATGGAGATGTGCAGTTACGGAGTAATTTATTTGGTAAATACCCAAAGAGCACTGACTCTGGGTCTGAGGACCCAGAATCCAATCCTGCCTCTATCATTTACATTATGACTCTGGGCAAGTCCCTTCAGCTCCCAGTTTGCTCTTCTGTAAAATGGACGGCCTCTTCAGGCTCTCTCCAGGTCAGGATCCGTGTCCGTGATCTCACGAGCTGCTCCATCCCCCCGTGACGCTGGAGGGTCAGTCGGTCAGTCCGCATTTACTGGTCATGTCTCCATCACCCTCCAAATAACTGCTCTTTCTAGAGAGCTTTTCAAATAGGATCCATCCCATCCTCACGGCCACCTGGGGAAGCAGGTGCTCTTGTAGCCCCATTTTACAGATGGGAAAGTGCAGAGATGGCCGCCCATGTGAGGAAGCCCCAGAGACTGGATGCAGAGACCAAGGTAGGGCTCCTGCCATCAGTACGGACAAGCCCAAGAAATGAGACAGAAGGGACTAGGGGACCATGGGGACCAGGGGAAATGGGGGTCAGGGGACATGGGGAGTATGGGGATCAAGGAGTATAATGAGTCCATGGGGCATGGGGGGGCATGAGAACCAGGGGGGCCAGGAGGCATGGCAGCCAGGGGCCAGAGAACTTCCTGTGGACGGTTGTGCTGGAGCTGGGTCTTGGAGGAAAAGACAAAGGGGAGGAGAGAGAGCATTCCTGCTGGGAGGTGCTTATGGAAGGGCCTGTATGTGTGTATGTATGTGTGTTTGTGTGTCTGCGTGGTTGTGTGCCTGTGTCAGTGGGCTTCCTCCCTCAGAATGAGACCAGTTGCTGGGGAGGGGCCGAGATACCATCCCGTGTGGGACAATTTTCCAGGACCACCAGGTGGGAACTTGGGGGGGGGGGGCGGTGAGGCAGGCTCTTTCCTTATTGGAAGGAGGGGCCTCCAGGCCTTCCCTGTTCCAGAGGGCCTGTTGTCCCCTCTGTAGAAGGGGGGGAGTCTACACTATCTCCAGAGGGGGTCCACACTGTCTCCAGGGCCCACCTTCCAGCTTGTTGGCCCTGCCTTCTTCAAGTTCCTGTTAATGGTGTCCAGGCTCGTTCCCAGCAAGGATCCCTAGAGCACCACCTGGGCAAAGGGAGCCAAGAGTACCGACACTCATACATGGTCAGTGTTTCGGAAGTGGAGTTACACTTGACTCCTATCCGTCAGGGACCAGAAATTTGTTTCTCGAACGTGAGATTAGTGGATTTGCCATATACAAGAGCATTTCTCCGCCCTATTTCATATAATTTAGGAAAGCTAAGTCTCGGGTAAGGCCAGTTGCATTTCCCACACCTCTTGCTCTCTGGCAAGCCACCATTTTGAGCGGGGGTGTCCGTAGCAAACCATAACCAGGATTGTTCTCTTTCTGCTGGATTTTGGAAAAAATGCACCCCAGCCCACATCTGCCTGGCATCCCTAATTATTTCTGCCCAAATGGATTCTTCCGAGGGCGGGGCGCCTCGCTTTTCATTTTATTGTATGTTGTTTTTTTTTTAGAAGAAATGAATTCTTTCCTTTCCTGTTTGTTCCTGTGTGATTGGCTTGGGTGTGGTTTTCTTTGCCTAATTAATGGGAAAATGTCTTTCTGTTCGGAATTTCATCAGCCACATGTTCCGCGTCTGAACATGGTGCAACCTGTGGCCCCTTTTAAGCTCCGAGACGTGACTTGCCGTTTATGGGGCTATAACCAGATTTGTTTTGCAATGGTTTTCAGCCCACCACTATTCTTTTGACAGAGCCAATGCGTATGCTGCTTTAATAGACTTTATTGCCACCAAGACTCCTTAAATTGGTACTGTTGCTTTATTATAACAAAATCCTTTTAAACTCATTTTAAAGAGCGTTTTACGAGTGCCCGACTTAGAAGCCTCTTCCACCCGAGACCCGGCTTATTAACTCTTCGTTTCCCAGTCATCTCGTCAGTTTTATCTTGTTCTGCCTTCCACGGGTTCCTGGAGACTTTCCATTTTTCTTTTAGGCTCGTTCAGTGTTTTGTCTCCTTGGAGTTTTGGGGGGGGGGGTTGGTGATTGGGGTATTCAGAAAACTGAAAGAGAGCCTTAGGTAGACACAGGACAACAGGGTGTGCCGCTCTCATGTTTGACTCTGATATCTCTAGCATTGAGATCACCAGAGGAGCTTAATGATTGCTCTCAGAATAGAAATTGACTGAATTATGCCCATGATTTCATTTGTTCCTGAGTCTCAGTTTCCACATTTATAAAAATGGGCTGAGGGCTAAATGGGAAGGCTCTTAAGGTCTCTTCCATTACAAGATTGATGGCAGTAAGCTGGTATTTTATATGGTATTATTATTATATATAAAAATAAAAGCTGGTAAGGAAGATTGGCAAAGAAATTTACAGATATTTTCTCACCTTGAGATGGAGGCACTGTTCTCGTTCCTACTTTATAGATGAGAAGACTGAGGTCCCCAGATGACGGCCTTGCACCAGGTCCCCCGTTCTGCCCCTGTGACCCCGAGAGCCCGTGAGGCAGTTTCCCCCTTTCCTGGGTGAACCACACCCTTATTAACCCAGGTCTCAGGGTTTGGAGCCTGGTAGCCTTGGGGCCGCAGAGACTGACCATTTGGCAGGTGAATAAGCGAGGACCCCGAGTGTCCATCATGTCCCCAGTGGCTAAGTGTCTGGCAGGATCTCTCCCTCCAGCAGCCCTTGATTTAGAGCTGGGAGGGAGTCTTCCTCGCCTGTGCCCCCCGCCGCTTCACGCTGCCTCCTCTAAGACCCTTTTCATGCTGTGGAAGTGATCGTCAACATTTTAGGAAGGTGACTAGATTAGGGCAGCCCTGCAGGAAGGCCTCTGTGGTACCCTGGGCACACCACTTGCCTCAGTTTCCTCCTCTGTAAAAAAGGGCTAATAATAATAACAGCCCCTTCCCTGGGATTGCTGGGAGGCTCCACGGAGACAACATTTGCACAGCACTTTGCACCTTTAAAGAGATTTCTCCACGCTAGCTAGCTATTACCCACATTTGTCAAGTTAACTAAACCCCCTCACGGCACAGGAAAGCAACCAAGAAATGATTTAGCTGTCTCCAGAAATGAAAAGACAAATGTATTCATTTCCCCATTTTAATCCCAATTATTTGCCTTTCATCTCGTTTCAAATCCAGCTCCAAGTCTTGCCGGGGAATGGGGGCTCATTGTGCACCGGCTCTGAGCCGGGCCCTCAATTGCTCTGGCTCGTAGGGATCTGCTTTAATTTCCTGGTAATCAAATTAGGCCTTGATTGAAAAAGAAAATCTTGACTAAAGATAGAGTGTATTAGCCCAACGTGTCGATTCGGTAGGTATTTTGTTTAATGTGTAGACGCTAAAGATATCTAATTATGTCATTTATTTTACATTTCACCCACTTGTGTTATTGTTTACAATCTGCAGACATACACAGCCGATATATATTATGTTAACAGAGTTCTGGTGAATATTCCCTCCCGCAATGGCTCTAGTTTATGGGCATGGCTCTTTCTTCCTGCTATCCAAAGGAGGATGGGAGATTTCCCCCTCGTGGGCAGCTGCTGAGAGACCCCAGGTCTGACCCCATTCTGTGGGAGCTCGACCAAGTCATTTAATCCCTGGGCAAGGGATTCTAGGCCTACAGGCCCCAGGGGGTCGCAGTAGTCCTTCGGGATCCCACGGAGGGCTTTCTTGACAGAGCCACTGGAGTGGTTTTTGCCATTTCCTTCTCCAACTCATCTGACGGATGGGGAAACTGAGGCACACAGAGTGAAGTGACTTGTCTAGGGTCACACAGTTGTGAGCGCCTCGGACCGGGTTTGAACTCGGTCCTCCTGACTGCAGGCCTGGCAGCCTCGCTGCCCTATGTAAATAGTATAATTAAGTGTAAATAAGAAGTGTAACTCTAGGGTGTGAGAAAAGTGAGCCATCTAAAACATTAATTTTTTTTTTTCCTGAGGCAATTGGAATTTAAGTGACTTGCCCAGGGTCATCTAGCTAGCAAGTGTTAAGTGTCTGAGCCCGGATTTGAACCCAGGTCTTCCTGACTTCAGGGCTGGTGCTCTATCCATTGTGCCACCTAAATGCCTCAAACATATTAATTTTTAGACATTTCAAGCTTTTGATTATTTTGCTTGTTGCCATATAATTGAGAAGGGTCTTGGTGGGAAGAATTATAGGAAATTGTTCCAGAGCCAGCAGGGAACCTCGACAGCCATTTACTGACAATTGAGGAAACTTGATGTTCAGAAAGTCACTTTGGAAAGGGTAGGTGATGACAGTGGCCTTCTCCTTTCTTTTCTGCTTTCCCACCCCCAAGCAGAAGCTCTCAGCTCCATTCCACTGCCGGCTCAGCCGGGTTTCACATTGGAACCCACTTAAAAAGAGAGCCTTTGTCCCGGCATCGGGGCGAGTGAGGCAGAGAATTCTGGGATCCCCCAATCTGGGAGAGGGAATGGGTCATGGGAAAGGAGCCCCCAATTCTTCTCCTCTCACACTTCTTCATGAATGCCTCATCCCACAGTGAGGAAGGACCCCCTCTTTGTGTCCCCCCAATACCAGTGGTAATTGTGGGGGAAGGGGGTAGAAGAAGATGTCTGTATTCAAACACGGGGAAAGGTAGGACTGCTAAGAGCTAAGAGCTAGAGGCTCTCTTTGTGGCAAGTATATGGCACGGATGTGTTTTCTTGTTGGATCCCATGCCTTTCTGGAAAGAAGAAGCAAAGAGCTCCCCTCCCCTCCTAAACTGAACACTCCCTCTCGCCAGAGACAAACAATTAAGCAGAATCATCAGTGTTGGGATCCAGCAGCGTGTGAGGGGAGCAACTCTGTCTTGATTGTCACCCCCTTCTGCCACCATCAGTCAGTTGATAAACATTTATTCAGTTTACACGTGCTCAGTGCACAAAGAATAAAAGGGTGGCCCCTGTCCTCAAGGAGCTTGCAGTCTGATGGAGCTGGGACTCAGGAGCTCCCTTCTCAAGGATTGTCACTTTGTCCCTACTCAGATTCTCCGGCTTTTAGGGATCCGGCCACTCCATTGTTGTTGTCACTGTGTACAATGTTCTCTTGGATCTGCTTGTTTCATATGGACCCCACTTTCTCAGAATGCTGGACCCCACTTTTTCAGAATGTTAGACCCCCACTTTCTCAGAATGCTGGACCCCCACTTCTCAGAACGTCTCATCTTCCTTCTTATTGCACATTAATATTCACTGGCGCTCAGAGAGCACCCCTTTTCATCCATCTTGCAGTTGAGGAGCATCCACTTTCATTCCCTTTCTTTGATCTCAATATCCTGGCATACATCTGAGCCTGGGTTCTAGCTTGGATTTCTTTGCAGCTAAACCTACCGGTAAGATGGTCAAGCCCAAGGTCATGAACAGTTTATGCTTCTTGCAGAGTTCTAAATTGCTAACTGGAATAATTGGGCCAGTTTACATTGTATTAGTGACCTTACCATTAGGGGACTGACAGTGTGTTAGGGGTCTTTCCATAGCTCCTCTGGCATTGGCCACTTTTTCATCTTTGCAGTTTAATGGGTACGAGATAAAACTTCAGCCATTGTAATGTTCATTTCTCCTATTAACAGTGATTTGTTGCATGTTTTCTAAGGCTTTGATAGTGTTAAAATATTCTGTAAAATTAATTTCCTTGGATCATAGCTAATTATCTTTTGGGAGAAGAGCTTAGCCGTGTAAGAGCTCCGCAAATATGTCCTCTCCTGAGAGCTCTGAAATTCTGTCCTCTCGTGTACATGTTCTTAACTGCTGTCCAGGTCCTCTAGTAGGTGATGTGGAGCTTCATTGGCTCTAGGATGGAGAATGTTCATTCTTTCGTTAGTTCGTTAGTTAGTTCGTTAGTTCGTTAGTTAGGCTTGAGACCTTTAAGAGACTGCAGACAATTGGGAGATCCGAGGCAAATCCCTCACAGGTCCGCGTGGCTCCCTGGTCATTATGTGTGCAGGCCTCTTGGCTTTCTCCTTGGTATGGCCATCGCGGAGGGGAACAGATGGCTTTTTGCTTTGTCTTTTCTTTTCTTTTCTTTTTTTTTTTTTTCCTCTCCTTCCTGTGAGGTGACTGCATTTCGGGCTGAAGCCAGAAAGTGGCCAAAATGACAATTTTCTTCCCTGTGTATTTCTGGAAGTTGCTGTAGACATTGTTCCAGTTTTTATTCTCGTCTGTTTGCCTGTTATTTTTTTTTTCCTCTCTCCAGTGTTATTTTTGCTCCTTTTCTCTATAGCCTATTTGTCAACGTTCACAGGTGGATATCTGACATTTTGCATTAAGGCACACATTACCAAACCAGATGCTATCATCACCTCACGAGGTAGCGGAGCCTCCCAAAAACCTTACCCAGAAGTCTGTGAAGATCATAAACGCTTTTGTAAACCCCAACTGGGGTTTTAGAGTTCGGGAGTGAACAAATCCAGGTTTTGTTCGGTGTTTGTAAGTCTATCTGGATAGTGGAGATAAAGATTCCTTGAATATTGATTACATGGGTCTGTTCAAAGCAAATGTGTCTTCTCAGATCTGAGAGTGTAGGTATTCCTCCTTCAGATTTTCTTCCTTATTTAACGGAAGAGGCGGTGACGGCTTAGCGAAGGGACTCACCCAGGCTTACATGGCTTCTGGGCTTAGTCAGCTGTCTCTTCTATTCCTACAACCAAAGAAAGACCCTCTGGGAGGGCTCGATTAAGGGGATCATTTGGCGCCTTTTTTAGCTTTAGACATTTACAACTTAGCCAAGCATCTTTTGCAAAGACTAACCAAGCTTTGAAAGCTCCCAAAATACGACAATGAGCCTGATTGCAGCTGCCAATTTGGTTTTAGTCTCCAGTGGAAGACAATCCAAGCGACACGTCTGAGAAGCTCTTAAAAGCTCGATTTGTTTTACGCAGGCCATTTTAGTCCAGTGTTAATAGAATACAAAGTTTTCTCAAATGATGGTTTATAACTGTTGAGGAAAAATAAGCTATTTTGCTTTGCTTGGGCCTCTCTGAACTGCAAAGACCACAAACATGTTCTGTTAGTTTAATTACTTAATGAAACCACATGTGGAGATGAGCTGGGAATCCATAGAAGGGATGAATGGCTACCAGAATTTCAGAAAAGCTGCATAAGGGATCCCCAAAAGCCAGCCATATGAGTTTGTTCCTCCACGTGTAACTTTAGAAGAATTGGGTCATTTTGATTATGTTTGCATGGTTTTGTGTGTGTGTGTGTGTGTGTGTGTGTGTGCGCGCACGCACACTTAAAGTGCAAGAAAGAGTCGGGGTTGGAACCTCACCGTAGCTGGTTTGCTTTTCTGTCTTATGGCCGGTCCTTGGACCTAGGGAGTGCTCCAGGAGAGACAAGTTCTCTCGTTTTTTCTTGTGGGAGAATTCCTGGCTGAAATTGATTTTTTTTTTTTTTTATTACTGGCCAGTCTCCACGGGCTTCCAGCTCTCTAAATGGATTGATTGGCCTGGGATAGCCATGTGGCCAGCTGCTTTAGATCACTAGAATATGTATGTGTGAGCCTCCACTTGGAGCCAGCCTCTCAGGCCAGAAGACCCCCAAGGCTTCTAAAACTGAACCATTTCCAGACCCTCACATTTACAGATGAAGAGACTGAAGGTCAGAGAGGTCAAATATCTTATAACTGGAAGTCCAACTTCCTCATTTCAGGAATAAGGAAAGCCAGGTGTCTAGGGAGATTAAATGGCTTGCCCAGAGTCTCACAGGTAGCAAATAGCAGAGATAAGACTTGAATCCTGACCTCTGTGTGATGGCCAAGCCCTCACTGATGGCTTGTTTATTAGGTCAGCCCAGACATGGGCCTTCCTCTGTTACCGACTCTGGAATAGAGGCTGGAACACGGTTCTTGTCCCCAAGAAGTTTAGCTGAGAGAAAACAAAAGCAAATGCTCGTGAGAAGAAACAGTTCGCATTCAGTGTCTGGGCAGTCCCAGACAAGTCACTCAGTGTCTCTCAGCCTTCCTGCACATAGGAGAGGAAATTGGATTCTGGGCTCCACATCTTACCCCTTCATCGGCCTCTTAACTCCCTTGGGCCTCGGTTTGCTCCTCCATAAATGAGGGGCTCCTTATTCCAGGCCTTTCCAGCTACAGATTTCAGTGGGTGGTCCAGATAAAACATGTGGTTTAGAGGAGAGAGATGGCGGCATTGGCTGGACTCGTCAAGGATGTCTTCTAGGACCTTGCAAAACCTGTCACATTTGGATAAATCGAGAAGGGGGAAGCACTCCCAAGAAAATGGGGCTTGCAATGAATTGTTTTCCCCAGGCTTTCTTTGTCTCCCCTCCTCCCCAACGAAAAACGAGCAGAGTCATTAAATATCCTCTTATTTGGGAAGAAAATGATCTCAGAATTGGAATTGGCTGAACTCTGTGCCGTTCTGGGCCCTGTGGATACGAGAGCATTAGAAAGCTTGGTCCCGGCCCTACGGGAGGGCACAGCCTTGTTGAGCCAAAATATGCTCAAGGAACCCCTGAGAAGGAGAGGCATGAATATAATTATGAGAGGATAATGTAATGTAATGTAATATAACATGTAATAATATAATTACTGAGGAAGTATGGAGTCAAGGAGGTCCGCCATGGCCATCCAGGGGCTGAGTCTCAAACTCACTGGTGGAAGCAAAGCTCCAGGAGGAACAATGGGGAGAGAACCATGCAAAACATGAGAGAGTGAGGGAGAGTCGGCGGCCTCAAGGGGGGAGGGGAGGCCTTGATTAGAGGTGAGTTTGGAGAGCTGAAGCCTGCTAAGATGGGGAGGTCTTTGGGTACCGGGGAGGCCCTTGAGTGCCGGGGAGGCCAGGTTATTGAGGCTCCTTTGGAGAGAGAGCAGCCTTCAGGGGAGTCTGCTCCCCTGAGAAAACCAAGTCTCATTTTTAAGATCAAATGCCGGGGGGTGTGGCCGGCTCAGATGGTCAGTGGTAAGAAGCAGAGCTCTTCCCCTTTGGGTCAGTGGTGACAGAGTCGTTCCAATTTGGCAGCCGCTGCCCTGTGAGGAGGAGGTGCTTCAGTGGGCTTTTCCGGCATTACGCTGACTTGAGAAGCAGCCATGACTGTGGATCTCTCTCTGTTTCCTCAGCAAGATGGTCTGTGTGGGCCTTCGGGCTCTTCTGGCCTCCTTGGCCCTGAAATGCGTCAGGTGGGTCAGGGAGATGGGGATATTCTTCCACTGGCTGGAACCTCCAATTTCACATTTGTTCCAGACGGACTGAGCTCAATCGCAGCTCAGGGAGCCTGATGTCTACCCCCAAAGATGGACAACTTGGGAACCCAACCTGGCCCCTCAGCCTGAATCTTAAGTGGGTCACGCCACTTGGACTGGACTCTGGTTCTCCTCCATCTTGCCCTGTAAAGACACAAGAATCCTGTCTCTTGTGTGGCCTGAAATACACGAGTCACATAGTGACTTCCCTATAGGAGAGATACAGACTTGCCAGGACTGAATTTAAAGCGGACCCGATGCCACAAAGATTGTGCATTTCCTAGGAAGGGCCCGTGGGACAGGGTCTGGACCCGACATTCTGAATGAATTACACGAATTTGTAGCAAGTCCAAAAAGCTTTTCCTTGGTATTAATTAGATAACCACAAGCTCACTTTTTAGAGCTAGGTGCTTAACTGATTCCCCGGGTGTAAGTGTCTCTGGGAAGTTCAGCATCTTGGCAAAATCGAACCCAAGATCTTAGATCAGAGGTGGCGGATGGAGTAGAGATGCAGGTGGCTGCTGGCGGGGAACCATGAGCTTTCCTCAATTAGAGTATTTGGGGTTCTTTAACTACAATGTACAATGGTGTTCGGCTGTTTCAGATTGGGTGCCGTGGGACTCTGTCTCAAACTCTTTGAAATTAATCCTCAAGCATTTAAGTACCTACAGTGTGCTAGGTGTTATACAGTTTATATATATGACTTTATATACTTATTTGAAGAATGAAATAATTCCTATTATATTTTTATGAATGACTTCAATGGAAAGGAACGGATGACATTATCCCCTTTGCAGATAATGTAAAACTAGGAGAGATGGCTACTCTCATCGATCCTAGAATCGAGATGGAAAAAGTCTCAGCAAAACTGAGAGATAGTACAACGTATTTAATAAAATGAAATGAAAACAATTAGTAAAACGAAAAGCTGACACATGGGTTCAGAAATCATGATACAAGGACGGTCTGTAAGTGGAATTAGCTTAAAAAACAATGCACAGGAAAGTGAGCCGGGGGCGGGGCACAACAAGGTGGAAGTCCTCTGGGTGAGTGTGGGTGATGGTGGTGAGGATTGTGGTCATGAACTTGGGGGAGGAACGGGGGCCAGCCTGGAAGGCTTTGTTGATGATGTGCCTTGAGTTGACTTTGACAGGATAAGTCGGAAGTCCATTGAATAGGGAGAGAGACTGTGATGGGGAGGGGACTCATCGTGCTATGGAAGTGGAATTAATCAAGTTCAAAGCAAAGAGGTAGGGTTCAAGAAGAGACTGGATAGTTGACTTTAAGTACTTAGAGAGTAGATTTTGTTTTTTATACCTTTAGCCCTAGAATGAGGAGAATCCGGAAAAATTAAAAACTCTACAATAGTGTGGAATAGAAGTCAAATGGGCTGCTGCTTTGGGAAGTAGGGACTTGCCCACGACTGGAAGTCGTTAAACTGAGGCTGGATGATTGATATTTTGTTGGAATTATAGACATTTTTGCGTAAGCAGAGAGTGGACCAAATGGCCTGGGAAGCCATTCCTAAAACCTCAGAAAGTTCTCTTTCCTACCAAAAAAATACCCAAAACAAAAACAAACAAATAAACAAAAAAAAAAAAAAACAAATTGGTTCTTCCATCATAATTATAATTCATTAGAATGGCCTTGGGTTCCGTATAATTACGAAGCAAGAAGGAACCTTAGAGACTGTTCTAGACCAAAATTTTCACTTTTTAGTCTCTTTTATTTAAACTTTTAAAAATTATTGAGGACTCCTTTCAATAAAAAACTTTTGTTTTTGTGGATTATAAGTCATCGATATTTATCTCATTAGAAACAAAAGCATCTTAGTCTCTTTAACAAAATAGCTTTGCCCTCATGGACTCTCTCTGACTCTCTCTCAGCACCCTTTGGGAGCCACCCTTCCAGACCAAGCCCTCCCTTTTTAGTGTGTCAGAATAGGTCAAGGACCAGCCCAGGAAAAGGGGTCCAAAATTGGATTTTCCCATCTCTCCCTATTAGAGGCGGGTTTTAGGGAGACCGCTTAATATTTTTGAGCCTTGGATGATGCTTCTGGAAGCCATGGCTGATGGTTTTTGTACCTCTTTCTTCTTGTTGCCTTAGAGAATGAATAGAATGTAATCTCCCTGAGGGCAGGGACAGTTTCCTTTTAGTTCCTCTACCTTCAGTCCCTGGCACACAGTAGTTGTTTAATAAATGTTTGTTGATTGATAGATGGAGTAGTTGAACTTATGGAAAATATAGAAATCATAGGATTGGGGTTCAAAGGTACCTCAGAGGTAGTGACTAATGCCTTCATTTTATAGAGGGAAACTAAGTCCTAGAGAGAAGGGAAGTGATTTATCTAGAATTAGTTGATTACACCCCAGAATGCTTTGTCACTTGTAATACTGTGTCAGTGCTGCCACAAGTCATTGCTGTAAAGATGCTTGCAGTGAGCTTATTATAGATGGGGCAGTTTGCATCCCCAAATTTTTGTTCAATTTAAAAAAAAGACCATTTTATCCACCTGGAAAGTGATTCGTTTTGAAACCTTGAACGTAACAATAATAACAGTAGGGAAAGGGCAGCCAGGTGGCACTCGGTGGATAGAGCACCAAGCTCTGGAAGCTCCTCCTCCTGAGCTCCAATCCAGCCTCAGACGCTTTTGAGCTCTGCAGCATGGCACTTCACCCTGTTTCCTCAGTTTCCTCATGTGTCAGAGGAGCTGGAGAAAGTATGGCCAACCGCTCCAGCATCTCTGCCAAGAAAACCCCAGTGGGTCACAGAGTTAAAGCAACAATGGTTGCAGAAGTCACCATAGGGAGAGAGCGACTGGGCCCATAAAAGGTCTCACTCTAAGCCCCGGGAAACAGGATGAGGTGGCGGGACCCCAAGCTCCAGACCCAGTCAGTGCCTAGCGGGCAGCTCCTCCTGCCTGGCAGCTCCTCTTGCCCTCTCGGCTCCTCCTGCCCTTCGGCTCCCCCTGCCCACCTTCCACTGCTGAATCGGCTTCCTCCTCCATCTGCTTTTTAGACTAAGAGGCCGTCAGTCACCGCCACCGGCATCTCTCAGATCTGCAGAGTGCCATGATTTGCATGTTCATTTAAAACTTTCCTGTCTAAGTGCACGTTACAATCGCACGTTTTATCAACCTCAACAATAGCACGAAGGGGAAAAAAAACCTCAAAGTTCTTTTAGTTTTATTTTCCACAGAGAAACATTGTGGGCTGGTGGGAACGGATAGTAACTGCCATGTGCCTCGCCCCTGAAAATCTGCAAAACACTTTGCCTATACTGCCTCCTTTGGGCCTGCTAACGTCCTCGGGAGGTTGGGAGTAGAGGTATTGTCCCCATTTTACAGATAAGAGAACTGAGGCTTATGGGCTTACTCAGCGCATGAGAAGCAGGATTTGATCTCATCTTCCACTTCAAGCTGGGTCCCCACAAAATGGCAGAGAACATTTAGGCAGCCCAGGTTCGATTATTGACTGACATGCAATAATTACTCTTCGGTAGTTTTGTTTGCCCCGTCCTCTCAGAAACACTACCAAGGATTCTCAGCCATGTTCCCTTCCACGGACGTTATCAGAAGCTTTGCCCAGGGTCTCCCAGGAATTCTTGGCTACCTTTTCTTGCTTTATCTTCCCTTGACCCCACCCCTCCAGCATGGGAGCTTCTTGTGGACAGGCCTTGGTCTTGACCTTCTCTGCATCCTTCCCTCAAACAACTGATCCCCTAGACTCATTGGTCCGCATCCATATAGTGGCCCCAACCCAAGTGAGAAGCTGGCCCTTGTGGTCTCCTGAGCCTGTAAATGAGCTCTCGGGTATAGGAGGATCCTCCAGGGCCCACTTATTTACAGATGAAGAAACACTCCCGGGGAGCTTATAGGGACTTTGTAGATAGGAGTGTCTGTCTCTCTGTGGAAGAGAAATGCATTTCAAAAGCCATCTTATCCAACTTGCCAGAGGAGAAAACAGGCCCAAGGAAGTTCCCCAAAGGTCACGCAGGGCATAAGAAAGTGAAGGAAGCAGCTGACCTCTGTCTTTGAACTAGCTTGGACTGTAACCCCCTCAAAAGACATTTACTTCCTGGTGATCTTCCCGTGAGACAACTGAAATGGGAAAATGCACTACAATTCCTTAGGATATTTTATTTGTTTATTTATTTTTAAACATAGAGAGCACCATTTTAGATTGATAATCAAAAGATCTGCCTTTAAATTCTAGCTTGGCCACTTTATATAATTTGGGGTGAATCACTTAATTTCTGGGAAATCCTTTCCTCTTTTATTAAATTTTTATAAAATTATAAAATGGACTTTTAAAACTCTAATCAGTGATTGGATGATTAAAAAAACACATATCCTTTGGTCACATTATCCTCTGAAATAAGACTTTCTGTGGTGAAGCCATTCTTGTCCCTCCACATTAGCTAGGTAGAAATGTGTGTGTGTGTGTGTGTGTGTGTGTGTGTGTGTGTGTATTGTATTTAACATATTTAACATGTATTGGTCAACCTGCCATCAGGGAGAGGGGATTGGGGGGGAAAGAGAGGAAAAATTGGAACAAAAGATTTTGCAAGGGTCAATGCTGAAAAATTACCCATGCATGTGTTTTGTAAATAAAAAGCTATTAAAAAAAAAAAAAGAAACCCCATAAAAAACAAAAAAGAATTTTCTGAATTGAAAAACTAACAAAAGGTAGTAGACAAATACTCTTGTCTTCTTCGGTTCATTTTTGAGCAACAGCTCTGGAAAAGGCAGAAAATTCAGAGGTGAGTGTCGGCAATTGCGAGGCCAGTGAGGTTTCCTCCACCCACCTACATGTGCCTTTTGGCCAATGCAGTGCCTGGGATTCCGCCAACATGGCCGCGCTTTGGCCAGTTGGAATTCGGCATCTTTGGGGGCAGCTTCCAAATCTGGGAACAGAGATGTCGCCGAAAAGTAGCCGGAGGTCACGGGCACCCAGCAAACCTTGTCGTAAAACCGCTGTGTTCCTAGTACAGAGTGAGCGCTAGTAAAAACAAAGTGTATGAGAACAAATAGATTTGAACGCGAGGGCACTACAAATAGTTTTGAAAGGCATTAAGATCATATTAATCTTAATTTTATTATATATTAAAGTTCTTAACTTTTCCAATAATGCAGTTTTAGTTGTTTTAAAACATCTGAGAATTATAGTGCTATTTGGTGTGGCTGTCAGGAAAAGGCTAATGCTATTTATTAGGGTCCTGGTTTTATTTAATAGCCAGATGAATGGAACAGTTAATAAAAGAAATATTGCTTTCTTCCCTGACATTTATGTCCTTGGTTTCCAATAAAGAATTGAAATTATGAATAGTTGATGGTTTAAATTGATGTTTTATGTTGAACGCTAGCTATAATTTGCCCTCTGAGGATTGTAATACCGAGAAACAGATGGTTTTTCATAGTAACAAATTGCTATGTGTATACAGTATATAGTACTGGCTTTCAAATACTTTCACCTTCAGAGGGGAGCCGTCCCCGAGCCGGGCCGGGGAGGAAGACGGAACGCCCGGGGAGAGGGGCTTCCAGACTTTGGGCAGAGCAAAGCTGGGAGCCGAGAAGGCGCCGCCCCTTTGGTCCAGGTGTGTGTGATAAAGGGATGGAAACGGCCAAGGCTTCTGGCGGATTGTCCGGCCTTGGATTTCCTGCCGTCTGCTCCCGCTGCAGCCCGTTTGGGCTGTTTTTGGGCACTTGGGTTTCCATCAGGAAGGGGGTCTAGGGAAATTTGGAGCGCTTTCAGTTTTAGGGAAAGCCCCAGGACCCGTCTACACGAACAGATCTGAAGCCATGCCAGCAGTTTTATTGTGTGAGAGTCTGAGACAGCAGTGTGGGGCTGGCTGAATATTCATCCTCAGACTGTTCATTTGGAATTACTAAAGAGGCACAAAAATCTGAGATGGGCACCAGGGAGTATCTGCCAAACTTCGCCAAGTGTGTGATCCTTAGCTATTTGGATCGCCAGCCTATGGCCAGGAGTCTTCAGGGGTCACTGAGGGAGGGCACAGGACCACAGGTAGCCAGAAGGGCCCTTGGGACTCATGTAGTCCAAGCCTCTCGGTTTCCGTAGGAGAAGTCTGATTGCTGGAAATGAACTATCTAAGATCACACTTGTATCTTGAAACTGTCATAAGATTGATCTTTAAACATTTGTATCTTCCCACTTGATGAAAGAGGTGGTCTTGGGAGGATGGAGCCAGGTTGGAATTGTAATGCAGATAGAAAATGAATGTGGGTTTGGCCATCCTAACATGGATGAGGAAAAGTTGATGGAACCACAGGAGACTGTACATTGTATCTTATAGAATGGGTCTCTCTCTTTCCATTATAGATTATATATGCACACATTATACATAATATCACGGCAACTAGGAAGGATGTAGTCTAATGAAAGGACTTGGACGATTCCATCCAGTGTTGGACTACGAGAATGCATTTCAAGACTTGTTTTTCTTGAGAAATTTCTATTGGAGCTGTATTCAAGTGGTCTAAATTTATTTTTGTCTTTAAAATCTGTAAATACATCAAAGTAGAGGTCACCTAGACCAGATTAGGAAACTGAGGTCCAGGGAAATGAAGTAATGGAGGATCTCGGATTCAGAGATTCCACTGAGAAGGACCCTCGAGGGCCATCTAGATCAACCCCCTTCCAGACCTCCAGACCAGTGCTATCAAACTCCCCCCCCAAAAAAAGAGGGGGTCACTAAAAGAAAAAGCAGGCCATGAACGACTTAGCGGACCCCATGAAAACCTTTTTCTGTGTTCTGATGTATTTACTATTTATTAAATATTTCCCAATTACCCTTTAATCTGGCTCAAAAAGCAGTGATGGGACTCGTACTTTATGTGAGACCTCCCCCATGTTCTGGAGGCCTGGCCGGAGAGTTGAAGTGATACGGGATGACAGTTGTCTGGCCCCGGAGCCGGTCAGCATTCTTTACGCACTGTACCACTCCTCATCCCTAAAGGTACAAGCCGATAATTAAGGGGTATTAGCTAATCGTACAAAAGGCATCCTTGCTTTTTCTCCAGTGCCGGGCTTTCATGCCATAGCAGGCCCCCTTAATGTAGTTCATGTGATGTATCTCAGTTTACAGACACCTCCAAAGGATCAAAGGCAGGCAGAGCTGTAGCTGGAAAACCGGCCTTGTCGGGAGAAAAGGTTTGGTATCGGTGTGGCTCTCGCCGACGGGCCCCTAGAACCCAATGGAGAATCGGGGTGCGGGCCGGGGTGTCGGCCAGTCCGTCAGCTGGCGTGGGGGGGGTTCGTAGGGGGGGCTGTCGGCGAATTTGAGGCGTCTTCCTGAGCAGCTGTTGGAAGAAAAGTGCGGTCCGGAATTTAGAAAGATACTGTTGTACCTTTAGAAACAATGGCAGAAGGGAAAAGATCCTGTTGTATGTTTTGATGGGACGTTTTCTTGTAAGCCTTTTAGAAAAATTAGACCTGCCATTCCCACAAGTTATGAATGATTAACATAGTTAATCGTTGCACACTGGTCGGGACCCAGTTTATGCAGGCTCCCAGGGGCATCTCTGTGGATTTTTAAAGAGCTTTAAGACCTGGGCAGCCAGCCGTAGCAAGCCGCCGCTTAACCTGTCCAGAAAGTCCTTTTAACCACGTAAAAGAAATTTGATTATGGTTTTAAATTTTGGCTCAGTCTCGGCCTCCTGTTTTCAGCCTCGGCCACAAGCCGAGCAGCCAGGAGCCACAGCTTCCATGGCTGCTGGGCTCTGTAGGACGCCACGGCACAGAAGGGGCCGATCTGCCCTGGTCCGGGGGCTGCTGTGAAGTCCCAGGCCCGGCAGCCCCCAAGATCGGGTCAAGGCCCAGAAGTCACCTCTCTGTGGCTCCCTAGGGCTGAGTAGCCGCGTCTCAGGCCAGGATCCCCCCCCCAGATGCAATGGGAGTTGAAGGGGAAGATGCGGTGCCATCTGGTAGGGGAGGGGGCTTCATGTCTCCCCACCCAGGAGGGAATATCTTTGAGCAGGACAGAGTCTGAGTGCAGTGTGGACCCTGGGAGACCATGCTCCCCAAACATCTTTCTTTGTGGTGTTTATTTCATCTTTGCTAGTGGAGCCCTGGATCTAGAGAACCCGGTCTGGAGGCAGGAAGGCCAGAGACTGAATCTGGCCTCCGATTGGATGCTAGCCTGGGCAAGTCACTGTTTGCCCAGTGTCCTCATCCATAAAATGGGGATTAGGACAACAAGGAAGTTCCCTGTCCAACAGTTGTTCTCCAATTTAGAGTCACTGTCCTCACTGAGTGTCACAGCCAGTATCAGAGCCAGAACTTGAGCCCATAGCTCTTGCCAGTTCCAAGGCTGGCCCATAGTCTCCACTGTCCCATGACCTCTTCCCATTTGCCTTGGTTTTTTGTTTGTTTGTTTGTTTGTTTTATTGATCTTGAATCAAAAGCCTTAAGTCAATTCTCCCTCCACCTTTGACCTTTGGGCAAGTCATTCAAGGCCTTTCTTCCATAAGTTCTCTACAAGAATAACATTACTTGTGTTTCTTACCTCTGAAGACTGTTGGAAGATTGCCTGCAGAGAGATGTGAGCCCCAGTTTCTCAGCAGTGATTTAAATGATCATTTTAGTCACAATCCTATTGAATTTGCTGCTCCCCAGAACTTGTGTGTTCCGTTTGTGACTGAGACACAGATGTCATTGCGACAGCAGGAATCGTATTTCTTATTTTTATAACATCATATCTTGTAATCACTCCCATACAAATTTAGCACCGGTCTACCTAGACCATTTTCACAGAATGAAAAGCAGAATGATAGTTTGATTGTTGCTGCTGCTGCTCGCTATTATAATTATTATTATATTTTCAAAATTTAGGACTGGTTTTTTCCTTCCTCTTTAAAACTTTTTGATTTTCCCCAGTGGATATTTGTTCGGGCCCTGGCTCTTTTCCCTCGGGCCCATTGACAGGAAGGAGTGCGTTACTGCAATTGTCTAGCCTGGCATTATTAACAAACGCACATGAAGAAATAAATACTGGGGCCAAGTTGAGCCATTGACATGGGAGGCAGAGGTTAAAAAAAAAAAAAAAAACAGGAAGAAAAAACTTGAGGCCAGTTGTGTAAGAAGCTGGCCCTGACCTGACCTGATGGGCCCGGGTTATCCAGCTCGCTCCTTGCTAGTTCTGCAGAGCCATTCTCCTTGTAAACCCAAATTAGGCTGGTGGGTAAAAGGTGAGAAGCTAGAAATGAGTTTCTGAGCTGGAGAGCTCCCACTCGGGCTGTCCTAACCAAGGGACTGGTGTTTCTGTGCCAGCTGCTCCCAGAGAGGCCTTTGGGTGTTGACGCCGGGCCAGGCAGTGTTCCCAGGAGAGCCGGGCCAGAGGGAGGGAGGAGGCGGACAGAGCAACAAAATGGACTCGGCCTCCTTTGGCCTCAGTTTCCTCCTCTTTGAAATGAGGGATTTAGACAAGATAGCCGCTGAAATTCCCGCGTCACAGGAAGTCCTGCTCGCTGTGTCGTCCCTGAGCCTGGCTCCTTGGCCGACAAAGATGGGCCGGCTTCTCCTTCCAGATCTACCCAGACTCCACTTGGCGACCTCAGCAGCCCCCGCTCTCGATTCCACGATCCTCCGCTCTCTCCTCGTCTCACAAATTAGTGACTTTGTTTGCCGCTCACTTTAAAAGAGCTTGATGGCGCTCAGGTGCCAGACAGAGATGGCATCTCCCGCTCGGTTGCGCCTGCCAAGCCCTCCGAGCCCCCAGGTGTTTATAATAAACGTTGTCAGGACTTCAGCTCACAGTTTACACGGGAAGTATTTGTGGTTGTAAAGTCTAAAAATGACCTTGTAGACTGCAGTGTTAAATAGCTTTAAAAGGTAGATAGAGAAGATCAGACCGACTTGGGCAGAGGAAGCATCCTGGGAAAGTGGCTGCTGAAATGGCCTCATTTCCACCGAAAACTGTTAACAGACGGGCCGTGGGCGCAGACGGGCCCCACGTGTTCATTGGGACAGGTCATTAGTTCTCCCAAATTTGGTCTCAGGACCCCTTTATTGACGCTCTTAAAATTACTGAGCACCCCAAAGAGCTTTTTAAAATTTCTATTAGGTCATATTGATCCAAATGAACTATATTAGCAATTGAAACGTCTCAGTATTATCATGAAAGATCTGGGACCTCCTGGAGCTCCTGCAGCGGTCCCCGGACCACCCTTGGAGCATTGCTGCTGGAGGGAATTATTGCTAGGTAGGGAAGTGCAAGCCCCAGCTTTTAGCAGATAAATGCAGGGCCTTTGGGGACAGGGGGAAAGGGTTCCAGCTCTGGTGACTCAGTTATCAGCTGCCCTTCATCCACGCCCTCCCCCGGCTGATAGGGAAGGAAGAAGTGGACCTTGCCTGATTCAGAATGGGGAGATAAGCCCAGGTTTTCCCAGCTGTTGGCACTCCTCTTCAGAAGGAGATTGGGCAGGGAGGAGCAGGCCCCCATGTCCCAGTTCCTTCTGTGGCCATTTAGGAAGGAAGTCGATGGCAACCTTTGCGCTCAGACTTCAGGGCCCAGCTCCTTCCCCTTTCCTTCCTCTCTCCCATCCGACGCTGTGCCAAGGACGGGCATTTTTAACTCCCTAATTTATTAGCACTGGCGCTAGACTTTGAAGTCCGCTTCCTCTTCCCCGTACCCGCGCCGGGCACCCTTGTGCTGCGCTTTCCTCCTGAAAGAAGAGCCTTGGAAGGCTCCCATGGGAGAGCCCAGAGCAGGGGAAGGCCCTGGCCAGCTGCCTCCCTTCACTGTTTTTTTTTTTTTTTCCTTTTAAATCAAAGTGCTTCCTGGTGCTCTGGGACGGCCCGGAAAGATCATGTTTGCCTCAGCCATATAACCAAATCCTGTTTCACACTGCGTCACGGAGCGCCTGCTGTCAACCTGCCAGGCCAGGTTAGGTAATATGATAATGGCGTGGAGAGGAGGGGAAGATGCCCTCCGGGAGCTCGCCCAATGTCTTAATCCATAACCTGGGAACGGAGCAGTCCATCTCTCTTCGGTTTATGGATTTCTTCCTTCCCCATTGGCCGGACCACTTGGCTCAGGCCGCCTGTCAGCTTCCAACCAGAGAGCTCTTTTGAACTTTATTGACCACTTGGTTTGGAAGATTACTTACTTAGAAATCCCAATTCTCTGGGAACACACAAACTTAATACGGCTGACTTTTCCGTGATTTATGTTGGCTCTATCCAGAAAACGGGGCTTCAGAAGCTTGGGTGAAGGCTCCTGATCACGCCTCTCGGTGCCAGGTGACAGATTGCCTGCACCTCCCCACTGACAGTGGCTGGTGGGCTCACCTTCTGCAGGGCTCCTTGTTCCCCTGCTAGAGTCAGAGATTGTCCTTGCAAAGATGGAGCTCTGCAGTCAGCCCGGACAGTTGGGACGGTGGCAGACGGATTCGGCGACGGGAGCTTGGACCATAATTCATCAATAGTTGATGGGAAGAAACCATCCAAGCATCGTAGCGTTTGTTTCGGGTCCAAATTCTTGTCCCGGAGCCCGAGACCTCCCAATTTTGCCAAGTGTTTGTGTCATTATTAGAATATCTGTTTGTGCTGTTTGGAAAAGCTGCTGCCCAAAATCAAGACGGTGAGCCCATTTCCTGCCGGTGGCCGGAGAACGGTCCGTCTCCTCGAGTGATTGTCAGCGGAACCATTTTGAAATGTTTTCCAGAGTACGCAGCTTTGCCCCAAGCGTTCCTCCCTCTCCTCTCCCCTCTGCGTTTTGTAAAAACCAACTATTATTTGCCCTAAGTCTCAGAAACAATGACATAGCAGTCTAGCCCTGGAAACTTTAAATATATGGAGTCCAACGACAGTCTTGCATCACTTACCCATCTCAGGCCTGTGGCTGCCCCCTCCAGAAACCACCAGATTGTTCTTTATTATATGCTGGCCACGAATAACAGCCTAGAACTTAACTGGTGAGCGAATGGTTTCCATTCTTGTTGCTGTTGTTTTTGGATCAGGTCTGTGATTTTATTAGTGGACGGAGGAAATTTCTCCTTATTGATGAAGATTTCTGTGCCTTACAACCTTAGAAAGTTGCCTGGGATATACAGAGGTCAAGGGACTTGCCCGGAGAGACGCAGCGAAGAAGTGTCCACCCAGTTCTCCCTGCCTCCGAGGCCAGGCTGTAATGTCCTATATCCCACCCATCCTTGTTCCTCACTTATCTCTATACTGGTGATGCACTCAGACTAGAAAACTCATTCTTTATTGGCCAGCAACCGGGCCTGGGAAGGTCGTTATTTCTCTCCTATTTATAAAGAGGTCAAAGTCTTAAGATGCTGTAGAATTTTAAAAGGTCGATCCTCATCTGTTGAGTTGGAGGATTCTTGGTACTGTGTGAGTGGCTGAGCAACCGTGTTTGTTCTCTGAAATGAGAAAGGGCTCCATGATCATTTGGAGAGGGATGGGATACTTCTGGTCTTGCTTCGTTGGATGCGGCTCTGCTTGTTATGTGCAAGGAGATTAGCATGTTGTTCTTGGCTGTTTGGTGGCAAGTTAGTCTTCCTCCTTCCAAATCTTTAAATAAAGTCCATCTCTTAGAGGGCAGGTAGGTGGCGCAGTGGGTAAAGCACCAGCTGTGAAGTCAGGAGGAGCTGAGTTCAAATCTGGCCTCAGACACTTAACACTTCCTGGCTGTGTGACCCTGGGCAAGTCCCTTAACCCCAATTGCCTCAGCAAAAAAAAAAAAAAAAAAAAAAAATCTACCTCTTGTTTACTCTTAATAGCCAGGACATCCAAGATTCTGAGTGTTTGCCTGTTGTTTATTAGCTATTTGTCATAGTCACAGAACTCCCAGATTGTGTGGCTATTTAGTCTAAATTTTTACTCTTAAAAGAAATTATTGATATCTTTTGTTTTTACTTCACATGTGATCACAAATGGGTAAAACATCAGACCTGGAGTCAGGAAGCTCTGAATTCTAACCCAACCTTCAATATGTACTAGATGTGTGATGCTAGGCAAGCCACTTAGCATCTGTTGATGCTCAGTCTCCTTATCTGTAAAATGGGGATAGCAACAGTACCTAATAAGAGTTGTTCTGAGGATCCAATGAGATGATGCAAATAAAGTATTGAGCACAGTGCCTGGCAGGGCCTATCCTAAGGTGTTTAATAAATGCTCAGTTCCTTCCTTCTTTTTCCTAACCAAAGAGCTTTTCTATGTTAAGTTAAGGAATGCCCCAGCCAGCATCCTTTGCAGAGTCTCATCCCGGCCCTCTGCCGAGAAGGGAAGCTGGCCGGATTTTCCACCTTCTCCTTGAAGCTGAACCACATCATGAAGCTTCCACTTTGGGGGACGTTTGGGGCTTCTTTTCTCTTTTCCGTTGACTTTTTTTGTGATCCTCACAAGTACCATTTTTATGGCTGTTTACTTTGCATCAGTTCACCTCAGTCTACACGGGCGTCTCTGAATTCTGCAGTCCCATTTCCTTCTCCGTTCTCCTTCTTCTTAAACGTTTCCATTAACGAGAAAGTCTCCAAGACTGCCATCCGCTTTGAGAAAGTCCTTGGAGATTCCTTAAACTGGACTGAAATCGGCCCCCCTGACCCCTGACCCGTTAGTGTGACTCCCACCTCCGAAAGGTGTTTTCATTGCCAAAACTTTGACCCTTGAGGGGCTTTGGAAGCCGGGATCATGCTTTGACTTCATAGTGTGCGACCTTGGGCAAGTAAATCTTGTGACCTCTGGTCTGGGTTTTGGTTTTCTTATGGGTTTGTTCTGTAGGACCCTGTTGATCCCTCCCAAGTCTAAGTCTCATTTCTCCTAAATTAATCCCACAACGACCTTTCCAATAATAGGAGACACATTTTTCTCCCCTCAGCCCTTTTTCTCTTATGGCCCCCCATCCTTCCGTAAGTAGGGGCACAGGGAACCTGAAACCTAAAGCAATTGGAATCACCGCCTTTTAAATAAATTACTTGTCTTCTATTTCTCTGTAGTTACAATGTCAAGGGAAGAACACGATTTTAATGACTAAACTCTTATCTCCCAAATTGGTTTAGGCAAACATTATATAAAGCTGGATACTCTGGAACTGTGCAGAATATACGAGAGTTGGTTTAATTTGCTGAGGGATTTTTTCTTCTCTCTCTCAGGTGCTTGGGATTGGGAGCTTCCCTCCAAGCCTTTGGAGGCCATCTTGTCCTTCTTTCAGGCCTGGACCCGGCTCCCCTGGACCCTAGCCGTGGTTTTCCTCCTTTCTGTGGGGAGTTTATCATTTGGTCGCATCTGAGAGCTGGGTTTAGTCACAGAGTTTTTTCTGAATACCCTTGATTTTGATCCTTGCCGGGCCTTTGCATTGATTTTGTTTGTGGATATTTTTAGAGGCCGGGGCTTTCAGTGTGGATATGTCCTGGGATGATAGCTGCGGAGCTGAAAGGGAGCCCCCCAAATGCAGCCCTCCCATTTCATAGAGAAGGGAACTGGCCCTCAGAGCTGGAGACTGGGCCAGAATCACTGCATGGCCTTCCCGAGTTGGGGTGGTCTTTGAGAGAGAAGGGCAAACCCCCTGCCCACTCTGACCTCTGCTGCTGGGCCCTATATTCAGTGTGAGGCCCCGGCTGGGTCTGGGGGCCAGAGAGGCAGGGCCGCCAGGGCACCGAGATGTGGGGACTAGGGGCTGGCCACAGTTTTGGGGGGTTTGAAGCCTCAGGAGACGGCCTGCCAGGGGACCTCTGGGGTCCAAGTCACTCACAGCCAGAGCGACTCCCAAAACCATGCAGGTGACAGAGAAGCCAGTGCCATGGAAGCATCGGCCAGAGAGAGAGTCAGAGAAGGGGGGGCAGCTGTGGGAAGTGAGCCTGCAGGCAAGAAGACAAAGAGCAGACAGGAGCTCAGCAAGCACAGCAGCCAGGCCCTCTGGGAGGCCCTGGGGTTTGCACAGGGTTAGTGCCGCCTCAGGATTTAGGCCCCAGACTTCTGAGGTCTGTCCCAGCTGGAGATCCTGAGGCTCATCTCTTTGCCCCGAGGGCTTGAGTAGATCCAGAGTTTTCCAGAGTCTTGTATTCAAAAGATGCTGAGGTCATTGCTGAGGGAGGTTTGGTGCTTTAATCCCAAGGCCCCCAGGTCCCCTGCCTTGGGATTTGCTTAAGCCCTTCTCTGTGGGATCCATTGAGCTTCCCTGCGGGTCTAACCCCCTCTTTCCCCCCAGCGGCTCAGTCCCCAAAGCCAGGGGGGAGGAAGGGGGGGTCCCTTCTCAGGACATCTGGGAAGGCTTCTTGGAAGAGAGGGAATCCTGAGTCAGGTGAGCAGCAAGCCTGGATTACCCCGCCCTCCATCTGGGGATGTGGAGAGGGGAATTCCCTCCCTTCTCCCATGGGAACATGCCCATATCTAGATATATCAAAATAAGTGAAAAGTAACTGTGTGAAGAAAGCCACCCATGATTGGGGAGAAAAGCCCGGCGGGAGGATATGAGGCAGAACAGTATTGGGGAGGGCCGTGCAAAGCGACTAATGTGGCTGGAGCACCGAGGGGAGGGCGGATCGGAAACCCTGACGCCCCCCCCCATCCCCCAGCACTCTCCCCCCACATCATCTTTGGGCGCGAGGCCGCCATGTTTCAGATCCTCGGCTCCCTCCTTCCTGGAAGGAGAGAGACGCCATTTGTCCCTCGCCCACAGTGCATGCAGTCGCCCTGGATTCGGTTTCTACTTTGGACTTGACGTTGGAGGCTCCCATTGGTGACGCAGCTTGGAGCATGACATTCCCTGCTGGGTCCGCCCGTTTCTTGGGGAATGGAGATGCCCGCTGTTGTTTGGACCCAAGTTGGGGGGGCGGGGCTCTCCTGGGGGCCGGGGACTGTGGTGGGTGCTGGGGACATGCGAAGGCAGAAGGAAGCCCGTGCGGTGCACTGAGGGATCAGAAAGCTTGTTCTTCCGTCCCTTCTAAGCTTGCCTGAAGCTTTCCCGGTCTTCCTAGTTCTACCTCTGGGTCCAGATAGAACCTGGCCCTTCTTCCAGGTGAATGGGACTGATTGGATCAAATGTTTCTCAGTATTGAGTCACATGTTCCCTGATTCCAGAACCGAGACCCTGGGGAGGTCATTTACTCTCTGGAGGAATGAACTTTGAACCCGAGATGCGGGAAGTTGCAGGAAGTGACATGACCTGTGGGAGGCAGCCAGCATTGGTGACCATTGGTCAAGGACGGTTACATGCTGTTAGTCTGTCCAATGAGAAGGCTCGAGTCTTTTGCTTTTAAAATCTGGACAAACTGGAAGCAGGTCAGGTTCCAGGAGCACATGGCGGGAGTAGGGGATGTCTCTGGGCCCCTCCCTGCAGGGATTAAATCAGTGTTTTCTCCTTGTACCTCTCGGTTGGGCTCCTGGCTAACAATCATCTTCAGGCCCTTCCGTCAGTGCTCGCGTCCCACAGAGTCAAGGCAATGGGCCCCCTTGTTTACTTTCCTGGACCCTGTGGCCCACATAGGAGCACTTCTCCTCTGCTTGGATCCTGTGCCTCTCTTTAATCTCGCCCAATCTAAAACTAGATTATTCATCTAACTTAATCATTAGTTTTCCTGGCTGCCACATCACACTTTTGTTTCTTTGAGCTCTAAGGCCGCTTAGACCCCCAGGTCTTTTTCAGACCACTTGTTTCTAACCACAGTTTCCCCACCTCTTTTACTTGTGGACTACATTTTTTTTTTTTTAACCTCAGACTAGTCTGGAATAATGAGAGTTCACTTTAAAGTGGATTTTTCTTTAAAAAAAAAAAAAATCCGAAAACTCCAGAAGTCTGCAGTTTATGAAATTGGATGAGGATAAAAGGCTCCCACCCCTGCTTTGCATATTTGACTCATTCTCCCTGGAAACTCCAT
This sequence comes from Sarcophilus harrisii, assembly GCF_902635505.1. Classification (NCBI taxonomy): domain Eukaryota; kingdom Metazoa; phylum Chordata; class Mammalia; order Dasyuromorphia; family Dasyuridae; genus Sarcophilus; species Sarcophilus harrisii. The sequence goes on along the minus strand of NC_045429.1, from coordinate 449,908,223 downwards.
TTGTTTTAAGCCCAAATGGGTTATGTGTGTCAGGATATGTTGGAGTGAGACTCTGCCGGCCACCAGTATTTCCTGCTTTTGTTATTAACCATTTGGATGCCCGGGAGCAAATTAGTTTTTTCCACGCCCTAAAAAATGCAAAGGACACAGTGAGCTGGGAGGGAGCCACTCGGCACTCGCCGTGCTTTGGACGGGTTCCGAACCGGCCTTGTATGGGGATTTGTGCCAGGGAAGGTACCCTCCTTTCCTGAATCTTAGGAGAGGGCCAGCAGCTCGCGCCCTCACTGGGAATGAGTGAATTTTCCTCAGCTTTTCCTTGCCTTGGGCCGGAAACCTCGGCTGCCTGCTGAGAAAGAGGGTGGGGCTCCCCCTTTCCTGGAGGTCATTCCCAGGTGCCTTTACCTGCCCGGGCATTGCCGCTTGAAGGTCATGTTAAGTTGGCCAGAATCCCCGGGCCCTTTTCCTTCATATGACTCGGGAGTTAAATGTCCCCATTTCTTTATCAGCCACAAAGCATTATTTAAGCATCAATTATTATTTATACTGCTTTATCCAGCTAGACAGGAGTTGTACTTTCTGCAGTACTTTGGAATCGGGGGCTGTTTTTTTATTGAAAGTCTGTTTGCTTGAGACATGGGTCTTAACTGGTTCCCCAGTGGGGATTTAGAAGAGAGGCATGTAGTCTAGGCCCCCCATTGTGCAGAGGGGGAAACTGAGGCACCAGGGAAGTGTCTCAGGAGGGGAGGACTCTTGGCCAGCCCGGGACACGGGCCCGGGAGAGCTGAATGACTTGCTTTCTTTGGGCCTCTGAGGCAAATTTTGAATAGGCATCCTTCTGGTCCCAGCACATTTCCTTGTAGGTCTGGGCCTCTCAGGGCAGGGGCATGAGCTCTGGTTCAGGTGTCTTCCAGCAGTGGGAATCCTGAATAAAATTGTCTATCAGCCAGTTTGGAGGCTGGTTATTTTATAATGGCAAATGACCGTTGTGGACGGAAGAGCCAAAGATGGGGTCTCTGTCAGTCTTGGGGTGAAGTATTCCTCTCGCTGTCTGCCCCAGTCGTCTAGAAATGGGAAACTGGGGAGACTCAGCCGGTGACTGGGTTTTCAGAGAAGATTGGGCCTGGAGAGAGTGACCGGGAGCATTATTTCCTAATGGCTACAAATCATCCCAGACCATGGAACTGGGAGGGTGGCTGAGCTGGGATCTGAACTTGGGACCTTTTGTCTCCAAAGCAAGCGTGCTTTCCCAGGACTGCTGCAATTACGGAGCCTCGTGTTTGCAGTGAGTCAGCTAGGCAGCCTGGGATGCTATGCCTGGCCATATCGAGGGATGGCGGCTTTCCCCGAGCTTTAACACCGCCCACAACAAAAGCAGGGCATTGTCCAGATGAGGGCTGCCCTTTTCGTAACTTGGGAAATTTCAAGGAAAAAAAGAGTCTGCTTAACAAGGAAATGATGAAGAGCTTATAAAAATAACTGTGGAAGGAAGTCTTGGGCAGACATACATCAGTACGTCCAGGGGACGTGGATCCAAGGGCCCAGAGAACGTGACTCTGCTTTCCCGGGGTGACGGACCCTTCTGTTATCAGGGAGTCCGACGGCGGCCGCTAGTGCTATCGGGCACGCCCCTCCGATGCAGTGTCTCGGAGAGGGAGAGTCCGGGGGTGACAAGAACCGCAGATGATCGGGCTGCTGTCCGGGGGAGGGGGAGCTGCAGCCTATTGAGAGCGTGGTGGAGATGGCGGGCTGAGACACTGTAGCTGGGACCACAACCCTCAGAGCAAGGCAACCTGCCCGGCCTATAATGCTTTGTAAATAGGTCTTATTATCTTTATTAATGAACCACAACACATCAGTGGATTTCAGGTCTGGCAGAGAACCAAGAGGTCATTGGGGTCGGCTCTTCATTCCACAGAGAGCGGAGGTCACGCTCCCCACCTTCGCTGGCTCCACTACTTTTCTGCCGCTGCTGCTCCCCACGAGGGACTGACCAGATGGCCCGTTGGAGCGCTTCCTTCCGAAGGAGCTCTGTGTGAAGAGAAAGGCTTTCCTCTGGAGGCAGAGGTGGCGTAGCCTGGTGGAGCAGGGCCTGCCTTGCTGGCAGGAAGGCCTGGATTCCGGTCTCCCCTCTGGTAAATCCTGGCCAAGGCCCTTTTACCCCAGGGCGGTGGTCAAACTCCAGGAGAAACGGGGGCCGGACACATCCCAGCCCTGCCTGCATGTGGACTCAGAAAACCACGTGTTTATGTGTTCCTTTTTAATACAGCGACGCATTAGCATGACCTAGAAACGCCGTTTTTGCCTGGTTTGGGTGGCCTTGGGCGGGGGGTAGGCCGAGTGTTTACCTCCCACCCCCACCCCTGCGTGTTTGACCCCCAATCCAGAAGAGTGGGAGTTCGGGGAAGGTGCTGCTTTGCTGCTTCAGGGAAAGGAGTCTTCTTGGGACCACCTGAGGTCCCAGGCATGGTTGAAAAATAAAAACAATGGGGGGAATTGGTAACTCGGGGATATGCTGTTTCAATGGGAAAGATGAATGGACGTCATTGTGGAGAACTTTGGCCAGTGAACATTAGCTTAAATTTAGCATCATTTTATGTTAAAAACAAATTCTTCAACAGCCTGACTCTGTAGTTAAAAGGTGTTCAAATCTCTGATCTTTGAGAATTGTGGGACTTCACAATAAATAAATAATAGTCTGTCGATCATCTAGTGGGAAGGAAATGACGTGCAGGCCAAAGGCCGGCCGAGATCCACCATGGGCAGCGGTTATGGGGAGTCTCCCCTGGAGGGGGCACAGCTGGCGGCTCAGTGCCCAGAGCTCTGGACATGGAGTCAGGGAGGCCAGCCTTAGATATGCTCTCCTGACCAAGCCACTTAAACTGTTAGCCTGTTTGTTCATTTGTGGAATGAGGATAGTAATGGCACCCACTGCCTCCCAGGGTATTAGGATATTGATACACCAGCACAGAGCAGGAGCTGAACAAACTCTTGTCCCTTTCCTTCTTCATGTCTGGGGGAGGGGTCTGCAGGCAGTATTAGAGGGAAGGGTCTTTGGGCCGCAGTGCCCGTCCCAGTCCTGCAGGCCACAGGGCCAGTGCTTGGGGAAGGAGCTAGGTGAGGTCCGCGGCCGTGATCTGGCCGTGCTCCTGGTGCCACACCCTGGCGTGCTGGCCTCCTTCCTTTAGTCTCGGCTGTCGTTCGGTGTCTGCTCTTTCTGTGCTTGTGCTGTCCTGGAGCTGGGGCCATTTCTGCCTGGGGGTAAAAGAAAATGCCAAGTCACTGACAAAGAGCACTCTGGATTCTGCCTGTACCAAGGAGTCAGAGAGAACAGAGTTCAGAGCCTGTCGACCCCCAAACTCTGTTTTTTGTTAAATATCATTTTCTAGTACCCAGTTCCCCCTGCCCCACTCAAGGATCCATTCCTTGGAAAAAAGAATAAAAAAAGAAAAAAGAAGGAAAAAGGGCAGTCGCTCCAAAAAGTAGCCAACATGTCAGCCAAGTCTGGTGCTGTTTGGTGCGGTGAAGGGAAGATGGCAGGTTTTCATATGACTTCTTAGTCATCCAGAATCTGGATACTTCAGACCTGGCATAGAGCCTCCAACTCTGCTCTTGGGTTATCCCTTTGGCGGTTCTGTGGAGGAAAGATTGGAGAGCCTGGAGGCAGGGGGACCATTGAGGAGGTGGGAGGTGAGGGTGCCCACAAGGGGGGCAGCTCCATGAGTGGAAAGGATAAGGATACTAGAAGATGCCTATAGGGAATAGGGGAGGGGTTGAAATGGCCCCAAGAGAGCTGCCCTGAGGGACCTGACAGGCATTTGGTGTCCCAGGGAGAGAGGTGGAGTTATGAGAAGGAAAGTGAGGTCCTGCCAGAGATGCCCAGCAAGCAGCTGCCAGGGCGGGATGGGCGCTCAGCATGAGGCACTGGCGTCAGTGTAACTGCAGGGCCTCACACACAGTAGGCCCTTGAGAAATCTCTATTTTCTGAATTTTTGCAAGTTGGCAAGAATGCCTCTAAGTCCCACCTTTATCGAATAAGTGACTAAACTTGCGTCAGCTGCTTGAGCTTAAGTGTGTATAAATGCCAATGACTGACTTGCTGGGGAGCTCCAAGCTCTAAAAGATGAGGTACTTGATTACTCAACACACATTCTACTTCTGCTCTCACATCCTCATGGGGGAAGCAGGGTCAGCTATCAGTCGTGCTCACAAAGAACAACCATCAAGGGGCTTAAAGCTGTGCCACCAAACACAGGTCATCAGCTAAGTAGGACCGAGGTTCTAGTCATCATCCTAGAGGAGGGGCTTCTTTCCCTGCAGGCCGCTCTTTGCAAAGGCTGGTACGAGACGTGATCTTCTGCCAGGCTCGAGAATGGTTTCAGAATGAATTCCATGTTCTGTTACGGGGACACAGTTCCCCTCCTTGTCTGGGGCAGACTAGTCGGTCCATAGCTAGGGTACATTGCTCGTGGGCCCTGGTCCCCATTTAGAATGTTCATTATTCTAAATATACACACACAGGAGAGGGCGAAAGATGAAGTGACTGAAGAAGCAAAGATTGGCGGTTCCAAGCATATGGGTTTATTAAGCAAGGCTTGCCAATTGCCCAACAAATCGATCCCAGGCCCCTGGCTTTGGCACCGGACCCGGAATACAGGGAGAGACAGACTTTTATGCATTAAAAATCATCAAAAATTGCCAGTTAATTACAAGAAAACAATACGTTAAGTAATCTGATTTCTGATTGGGCAAAAGATTAGGGATTTTCCAAGTTGGTGTTGTGGGGCAGAGCCAGAAAAAGAGGTGTTCCCCTCGTACCCCCACATGTCTGTAAATAAGCAAAGGAATATGGTCACAACAGCTGATCGATGTGGGCCGTTTTTAGCTAAGACTTCTGGGTACTTGAGATATATAATGGTGAGGAAGCTCTTCGCAGGCTTTGGGTCAGCATAGCCCAGGTCCTTAGTTTGGGGTCTCTAGGCCCCAGGAGAAGTGGTCCAGCTTCCCAGCCACACAAGGCTGGGCTCAAACATCGAAACGAAATCCTCTCACCATCTCCACACTTGAATAACATTTTCTCACAGACAGAAGTAGGACTGGAATAATTGAATAGCAAGGGACTGAGCTGGCCCCAGAAGTCACAAGATGGAAGTCCGTTCCTTTGTTACAGAGTCAGCTTTGGTGGATCTTCACATATTGGAGAGTGCTGTTAAAAAACTTTAGAAAGTGGTATGGTTGGCTTGGCATTTGGGCCCGAGGCCCTTCTCCGGCCCTCTGACTAGCCGTGGGAAGCTAGGGGGCCTGGGTATGGTCTGCTCTGGAGGAGTGAGTTTCCTCGTCTAGAATTCTCCATGAAATGAAATAATGGGTCTGGGGTAATCCCGGAGGCCCCAGGAGCCTTATCTGAAGGGTTCTCCTTGGTTCTGACCCAGTTTGTAGCCCCTTCCCAACAACACCGGGCAGTTAGGGCCGGGGCTCAGCCAGATGGTGTCTTTGCTGGGTGTGCTTTTTCCTGCCTTGAGTGAAATCATGACTCGTTGGAGAAGGCCATGTTGGAGACTGGTCCTCCTTCCCAGCCCATCTCTCTTTGTCCCGGACTCACAGAGGAAAAGCCCAGCTGCGGTTCTGTGCTTTGGTTGTCTGAATGTCAGCTCACAGGCCCCGATGAAGCACCCGCTGGGGGCAGGCCCCATGCTGAGGTCCGGGATGTGTTCCAGGTGACGCCTCGGACGGGCCAGCCAGGGATCTCGGGGTCTCCTCGCCAAGGGGACTCCTCCTGGCCCCATGCTGTCCGTGGGGCGAGGACTCACGGCCGGTTCCTTGGGAGAGAAGCCCAGCCAGGTCTTGGCCAGTTGTGGAGTTCCCCCTTCCATGGCCCTCTCGAAGCCTCCAGAGAGGCTTTTATGGCTTCCTCATTAGGCATTTCCCAAGAGGAAATGGGATGGCCATCACTACTGAAGCCAGCACGCTCTAACAGGGGAAGGCTCCCGGCCGGTGGCTTCCAAGGGCTTGTGCTCCTCGAGCCTTTTCTTTGGACCCAGCCGCCCATGTCATCGGTCCTAGGAACGTGCGGCGAGGAAACCCCCTCCCCAGGCCAGTCGGCACAGCTCAGAGGCTTGTCTGTGGTCACCGAGACTGGGGAGACCTGCCAGGATTTCTCAGCTAGGGGTACCTTGATCCCTGGGCTTTCTGACCCCGAGGCTGGCCCTCCTTCCATCAGTTGAAGATACCTCGGTAGCTTGCACCTCTGCCTTGACAGGCTTTACTTTGGGATGAAAACCTGGCCCTTTCCTGAGGCCCATTCGGAGTCCCTCAGGAAACCCCGGGCCCAGCTGTCCCGGTCGGCCCTGCCCCACCGGCCCGCTTTCTAGAAAACACAGGATGACCGACACAGAGACCCCTCCGGCCCTGGCCCATCCTGCCATGTGTAAGGCCCCGGGCTCCGGCTCCCTGGGTTCCTTGGCTCACGCATTCTGCAGAGCGTTGCTGCAGATCCAGAGTGTTTTTTAGCACAGATAGGGAATAAGGTAAGCAGCAATTCCAAGGCTTTCACTGGAGATGATTAGAGATAAGTGGATCTATATTTGCCATATATGGTAATAAACGCAAAGTCTGCACGATCCTCTCGACATTTATGGACTTCTCGGCTTCATCTGTCAGAGCCAGCAGCCCCAGCCAAGAGATAGAGAATTTGTTAAACGATCTCATTCCCCGATTGCTGCCACGGAAGAAGGGATTGTGGGTGTGCACGTCGGCAGCGAGGCGAAGGTTGGGGCCGGCCGGCATCTTGATAAAGGTCGCTCGCGGAATTCCCAGAGCATCTGCCCAAAGCCAGCTGTTTGTGGATCTGAAGGCCGACCCCTTCCTAGAGGTCTGCTTGGGAACCAAGCTGGGTCGGGGGGCGGGGGAGTGATTGAACCTTGGTGGGGAGCTCGGGCTCCACCACAAGCTTCCCTCCAGCCCCAGAGGTGGATCCCGTGACTCATGTAATCGGCCTGAAAACTCTCTCGTGTCGTTTCTCCCTTCGTTTTCTGTGAGAACAGAGACGGCCGGGCCCGTGCAGTCCTTCTCCTCTGTGGGAGCGTTTCCCTTTAAGCCGTGGTTGGGTGTCATTTTTGGCTCCGTTCTCGCCGAAGGCCAAAAAATGGGCAGACGAGCGGTCCCCTCCCTGAGTTTTCGGTCCAGTCATTTGTCCCGTGCTGTCGGGAGCTCAGGCAGCGAATCGCTCCAGCTCACGGTTCAGTCTTCTGAATTTGGGAATTAGTCCCAGAAGAGACCATATATTACAGTGCTGACAGTAAGCCGCTATTGGAAATGCTTTTAGAAGCTGCATTTATGGAATCCAAAAAGCCAGCAGTAAAAGTAAAACAATGTGCCAGATTGCTAGGAAGCACGGATGGGGGCGGGGGGGGGGGCGGCTTTGATTTCCCCCCTTATTATTCTTCCATTTGTATCAGCAAGCTGTTTGTGCCTGGAGCTGCAGTCTCTTACCCAGATTCCACCTGAAGTTATGGTTTAGGAAACAGGAAAACAATCAAAAACCCTTTTTGTGACACATTTTATTGCACTGAATTAAAAGAGCCTTAGATTAAGCTGATTGTATCAGTTGAACAGATCTCCTGCCCCTTCCTTCCTCCTCCCCTCTCATGTCCCTTTTCTTTCTCCCTTTTTCCCTCTCTCCTTCCTTTCTTTTTCCCTCTCTTCTTGTCTTCTCTTCTTCCTTTCCTTTTTTCATCCCACCTGTTTTTCTTTTCCATTTTTTCTTCTTTCCCTTTCCATCCTCCCTCCCCTTTCTCTTTTTTCTTCCTTCCCTCTTCCTTTCCTTTATTTTTCCCTCTCTCCCTTCTTTCTCTCCCTCATTCTTTCCCTCTCTCTTCCTCCCTTCCTCTTCCCTTGTTCTGTTCCTCCCTCCTCCTTTTTCTCCCATTTTCCATCTCCTTTCTTCTCTCCCTCCCCAGTTTTCTGTCTCTCACCTGGTGATCCCTTTAAACATGGAACTTGCAGAGTACTGTTGACTAGAGCTGACATTGAGATGTTTTTCCTCCTGGTAGATTTCTTTGTAACTCGGTGACATGAAATCGCTGTTCCTAGACACCGCGTAGCCCCTGCCTCTGGTGATCCCGAGGGCTGGGACTACTCTGAAAGAATTTCACCCATTTGTTGCCCGGGAACATTTTCTCCCGGTCGCCCGAGAGAGGCTGCGTGGGGGCAGGGTGGGATGGAACAGCCCCAGACTTGACTTCAGAGACCTGCATGTGATTCTGGCTGAGACTCCTAGCCTTTCGGGGCTTCAGGTTTCCCCTCTGTACTGTGGGGTGAACCGCCTTATACAGAGAGGCTGTGTGAACATGAGCTTTGTACCTTCATTTTCCTCATCGCCATTGAAGCAGTTCCCAGGAGAGCCTAGATCTCCCTTCAGCACACCCAGGAGGGTCCCAATTGGAGCCTGGAAGCTCCCTTGCAGTTAGCGTGCTCCGGGGGCAAACCCCCCTCCCCACAAGCAGAAGGGGGCAGTGGAGACGAGAGTTCGGGCTCTGGATTTAGAGGACCACTGATGGGGGTTTGGATTCCGCCTTTGTGTGCAGACAGCAGGAGCTTAATAAAGGCTCGGGCCTTGACCAAGCAGCACAGGACTCCTTGGGAGGCAGGGTTTGGAGGTGTTTGCCAAGTCATAGGGGATGGAGGGAGGGGCCCCCTTGGTGCTGGCCAAGGTGAGGTGGGCAGGCATTCCACAGAGGCCCAGAAGCTGCTCCGTGGCCACAGAGGCCCAGAAGGCTGCCCCACGAGCTCATGGCAAACACTGGAGCAGAGGCACTTGGCGATTTTGGCTGCTTGGTGATAGTGGGTACTCAGCAATTGTGGGTGCTTGGCAATCATGGGCATTTGGCGATCGTTGGGTGCTTGGCAATTGTTGGGCACTCAGTGATCAAGGGTGCTTGGCGATCATGGGCATTCGGTGATCGTTGGGTACTTGGTGATCATGGGCACTTGGGGATCATGAGCACTTGGGGATCAGTAAGCACTTGGGGATCATGGGCACTCGGCATTTCCTGAAGCTTTTCCCCATTGGGGCTGATGACGCTCTTATTTGCGCGGGTCTGCACGGCCGTCTTGTTTGTGGCCATTCCTCAGGACAGCATGGCATGGAGACTGACCTCGCCAGCCCCAAGTCAGATCATGTGTTGCAGCTCCTGGAAAGGCCTTCCTGGTTTGTCTCTTCAGCCGGGCGCCCCCTCCATTCCCCCCAGGGCTGCTTCCCTGGCCCGTGCTCCCCTCTCAGTGCCGTCTCTGGGCGCATAAGCTCCTGGAAGCCAGGCTCTGGCCTGGTTTTCACTAGGAGTCCCCAGGGACTTTTTAAAAGAGAACCTGAAAACGCCTCTTCTCCCAGTCGTTTGCTGCTGACCAAGAGTGTTGGGAGCTCACTGCGACGCCTTGTTTTGCTTTGGGCTGGACAGAGCCGTCCCGGGCCCATCACGCTTCTGTCAGACTCAGTTTAAAGTTTCCAAAGTTCTTTTCTCACCTTGTAAGCTCTAAGTGGCAACAATCTCATTTTACAGGTGGGTAAAATGAGGGCAGAGAGACTTAGTGGCTTGTGTGTCGGGTTAGAGCTGGGATTCAAAATTGGGTTCTTTTCACCCCAAGCCTCTCCTTCCTTCCTCCCTTCTCCCCTCTCCCTCCCTTTTTCTTCCTTCCTTTTCCCCTCTTCCTCCCTTCCCAGGCTGGTGGTCTTTCTGGTAGGCCCCCAGCCTTGGTGCTTTAGCTATAAGGCCGGTATTGGAGAGTATGGCCCAGCAGCGGCACCGGTGGGATAGAGGCTGAAGTGACCTGCTGCACCTGCAGAGTTTGACTCCCTTGGGGACAATGTCTGCATGTACACACAGACACATGCACACACGTGTGCTCACACAGGCACAAACGGGCACACGTGCATTCACATGGACACAAACACACACACATGTCTGCATGGGCCCGTGTGCGCACACGTGTCTGCACGGGCCCACAGGCGCCGCCCTGTGTGCACACAGAGACATCCGCACCTGCGTGTGCTCATGCAGACACGCACAAACACAAACACGCACGCACGTGCATCTGCATGGGCCTCCACGGACACCCACCCACACGGCAGAACCACATTCACACGGGCACATGCACATGGGGGCGCTAGCAAAGGTTCTCATTCTTCCAGCCCCCTCGTGCTCCCGCAGGCTCTGCGCCACCACGACCACCAGCTGCCATCTTAACCTTTCCTCTGGGTTTTTGCTTTTGTGGGCCCACACAGCCAGGAGCAGTGGGTGGTGACTTGCATGTGTGTGAAGGGCGGAGGGCCTGGACAAGGTTTTGTGGTGACTGTGAGCGCCGAAAAGCCAGGTGGGCCGTGTGATGGGCTGGTTAAGAGTGGGGGTTCCTCGGTGTCCCCTGAAGTTTGGGGGTCCCTCATTTGGGTTTCTGATGTTCTGCCTCTTCTGCGTCTCTGACTCTGGGCCCACCCCCACAGAAAGGTTCCAGTGAATAAGGCCGGGCCAACAGGATGAATCACTCCCACCTCCCCCCTGCACCCAGACCTGAGAGATCCCAACTGTGGGGATTGGAGGGGGGCCACAGGCAGACCGTGAAGTTGGGCTGTAGGCCCAGATTGCCCCGGGGGCCTCGGGAGGACCAGAGCAGGTTCACTAGGCAGCAGACCCAAGGAGCCATTCCTGAGACTCCTGCCCAGACCCTCCCCAGCAGCATCCTGAGCCACCTCTCCTTGGCCAAGCACACGAGGGCCTTGAGCCAGGATGTGGGAGCTGGGGCTCAGTCACCCTCTCCTTAGTGGGGGTGAGGGGGGGCCTTTGTGGTCATTCAAACCTAGAAGCTTTCCCAGGGCCCAAGGAGTGCGTTCCGGTGGGTCACTAATTTATTACAAAGAGAAAGCGTGGCTCTTCCTCGGAGGCTGCCCTCTTCAGACCCCACTGTCCTGGATCCACGTCTCCTGGGCTCGAGGCTTGGGAGGCCCCTTTGGGCCGTCCTCCCCTTCACTCCCTGTGGCCAGGCTGTTTGCAGATCCTGCCTCTTCTGCCTTTGAAGTCCCCTCTGGTTGGAGTCTTCACCCCTGTTTTAATCTGGGGGATCATCTTCCACCCCCAAGTCTTGGCTCACACCCAGGGTGTCCTGCCTGTATCCCTGCCAGCTTCCCATCCCTTCTTCCCCTCAGTTGTTAAATAGGGATAATTATATAATGTGCTTTTTATTGTTATATGAAAAGTGCTTTAGCCCTCTAAACCAGCACACAGCCCTGAACGGACAGGAGTTCTAAACGGCACCTCAGACACTCCCAGCTGGGGTTCCGTGGCCAAGACTTGAGCACTCAGTTTCCTCATCTGTAACATGAGAGGACTGGCCTCCATGAGGTTCTTCTAATTCTGAATCCAGAATCCTGTGAAAGCCCCATGGAAATGGAGCTATTTCCCTTATTAGCCTTAATGATCTTCATGACCTGGACTTCCATCTCTAGCTGGCTCTGCTGCCAGGGGCTTCCCACGGTGCCATGGGAGACCTACCTCCATGTGACACCTTCACGAATGGATGAAAATGCATTTATTCAGGGCCGAGTTAGGGCACTGGATGGCTCAGTAAGTTGAAACTCATCCTCCTGGGTTCAGACCTGACCTCAGACCCTTATGAGCTGTGTGCCCCTGGGCAAGAGATCACTCCAGTATCTTTGCCAAGTAAATGCCAAGTGGGCCCTCGAAGAGCTGGACAGACTGACAGGCCTCTATGACGGCAGCAGTTGTGCTGAGCTTTGGGCTCCTGAGGAAAAGGGAGATGGTCTCTTCACTCAGGGAGCTCAGCTGTGGGGAGATGAAAGGACTGGGTGGTTTGGGTGGCCCTGGACAACACAGGCCCAGATGGCAAGGCCCCAGAGTCCAATGGAAGTAGCTCTTCGACGACCGAGGAAACAAAAGTTCACATTTCAGAGCATGTCGATTTATTAAGCAACGTTTGCCCAACAAATTGGGACTAATGGCCTTCCTCGGCTTTGGCATCAGACCCCAAGTACGGGGAGAGACAGATTGTTATACATTGAAAACATTCAAATGAGGGCAATTAATTATAAGGAAACAATTAACCAGGAGGCAGCGTTTGGTAATCTGATTTCTAATTGGATGAAAGATTAGGGAATTTCCAGGTTGGGAAGGAAGAATAAATGGGTGCAATTCGCTGAAATTAGAAAAGGAGGCATTTCTTCCCCCCACATGTCTGTGAACAGTCAAGGAAACATGGAAACAATAACCGATTGACCGGAATGGGCTGGTGTTTCAGATAAGACTCAGGGGTTGCTTGACCTGTGCAAGTGTGGGAAAACTTGCATTGATCTTGGATCTGACCAGGTTCCTGGTCATCATAACCTAAGACCTCAGTTAAGGGTCTCTAAGCATCAGGGAGAAGTGGTCCGGCTGAAGTAGGTGGGGTTCACTAACCCCTTAATCCCTTCAGGTTCAGTGGGCCTTAGGTAGTAATTAGTGACCACTCACATATTAAGGCCTGATGATCTGCCGTCTCACTAGAGAAGTGTAGCTGGTGATTTCTACTTAGTGGAGCGGTGTGCTAGGTTCCATCCCTGACCACCATCAGGGAGGGAGCTTGTGGACCTGAAAGCCCAGCCGGGGGGGCGGGGGAGGGCATCCTGTACCTGATGGGGGCCCAGTAGTGTTGCTTCCCCAGGCTGAAAACCCTTTGGCTTCCATTTTGTCCATCTAGCCAATTCTATCCTGAGCTATAGTAGCGTGCTGCACTCTCTAGAATATGAGGCAGGTCCTATTCTTGTTCCATTTTATAGCTGAGGACCGAGACTAAGCACGGGCCAGAATAACATAACGAGTACATAACTGTGGTGGGAATTGGACTCAGGACTTCTGGATTCTCACGTTCCATTGCTCTTTGTACCATGGGACGTCCACAATGCCATAGTTGTCTAGTCCTCTTAGAAAATTTCTGCTAAGGTATAGAATAATTTTTAAATTGTTTTCAGTTTCAATAGGAAGAAATTAGGATGTGAACGAGTACCTCCTCTCCGAGACAGTCTCATTTAACCTGAACGTTCTCAGTGATGTGCATTTTCACAGAGAAGGGGGTATGGCAGATTATCTGATGGGTCATTCTGAAAAGTCAAAGTTGAGGGTTCTCCAGAAGGTACCTGATGGACCCAAGTAGGCCATTACGGCTCAGAAAGGAGAATTCACAGAGGAGAAGCAGGGCCCAGCTTTCAGAGAAATGCATCGGTGGAGAGAAAGAGGAGCCATTTGTGAAAGTTGGAAGCCAATAGGCAGCTCAGGTGCCATGTTATGAGATCCTGAGGAAAACTTCAATGTGCCCTGGAGCCCTTGGGGCCCTGACCCGGAGAGGGTCTCCCTCTCTATAGGTCATAGTCATGACAGTGAGAATGCAGGGAGTATTATATGGACGTTTCATCTCTTACACCTGACTGTGATAGTTTCAGGAAAATCAGCCATTATGGAAAAAGAATATTCATTCTCTCTCTTTTTTTTCCTGGTAGCTCATACATTGAAAAAATAGGTCATGAACAGTAATCTAAATTGACTACTGATAAATAATTAAAACTAATGGATTTTAGCACGATCTTTGAGAAAGCACCGAGACATTCCATTTTCTGCTACAGAGGAGGGTTTTTTGATTATTTATACCAATAAATGCCACTTATGATGATTTCTAGCACTCTCTTTCTACCCCCTTCTCAGAGAAGGCCTGAACAAACCCGTGTTCATCTGTAAAAGTCAGGAATAGCAAATCGATGGGAACACGTTTGATTATTTAATGATTAGTGATGGCAGGAAGGCTTTAGAAGCCTGAAATGAGAAGCTTTGCTTTCTCCTGAGTCCTGCTTTGAGTTCAGTCCCAGAATGACTGGCCTATGCCAGTCTTGTCTTTGGTTTGTACTTGGAGATGAAGGGATCATGGTCCTAGAGCCGGACAGGCCTGAGTTTGGTCATTTAGTCCAACTCGCTCTCTTCACTGTTTAGGAGACTGGGGCCCAGAGAGTTAAAGGGCCATCCCTGGGGTGACCCGGATGGTAAATAAAAGGGTCAGGATTGGACCAGAGGGGCTGTGACTCCCACCTTCGGGCCTCAGTGCTGCTCCCAGCCACAGACGTGCTATAGAATATGAAGCCAAGGGTGGGCTGGGCTTAACACTCAAAAAAAAAAAAATTGCCCATGACCACATTTAAGGGTAATCTGCAATATTAACATTTTTTTCATCACTTTTAATTTAAATGCTCCCACTGAAATTCACTGCTAGGCCTTTGTGAGCTTCTGCCAGCCAAGGCTCGTTGATTGATCTCCAGTAAAATACAATGAACCCTTTACAAGAAACATCCCCTAGACCTTCTGAGGCTTCTCCACTGACCTCTTCTCCTGGCCCGGTTGGGGTGTCACAGACAAGGAAGTAAAAGTTTTGCTTTTTTTTAATGGTTGAAAGGGATCAGAGGCGGATAGAGAGTCCTAGAATCAGAGCCAATTAGTTCACATTCAGATCCTGCTTCTCACATTGGCCAGCCGGGCGACCCTATGTAAGTCACGGCCTCTGCACCTCCCAGGCCCTTCTTGCTCTAGAACTCTGGGCCTCTTGGGCCTGGGCTGATCTGATGCTTGCTGCAGAACACTGTCATGGAGCAATAAAGCTGGCGCAGGCTGGGGCTTAACCACGGGTTCTCTTCTAGAATCTGAGCCCAGTTCTCCACTTTGTTGTCCCTACCAGTCTGGACAGACTGTGTAAAATTTGTGGGCTCTCCCTTTGTGTCTGAGAAGAAGTCTGAATTTATTTTTTTCTTTTATGGGATGGTCACAGCACCTTTCGTCTGTGACTGCTACAAAACTCCCCAGAATTCCCATTTACTTTTTATGCCAGCCCGTGATATATCGAACCCACAATGGAGAAAGACTCGCTGTGGAAAGGGTAACTGAATAGAGAGGAGAACACCTGTTTTTCTGCAAGGGGCCCATTGAGGCACGTCCTGGAGGTTGGAGGGACCGCCGGGCTTTGCCCACCTGCTGGTTTCACCTCTGAAATTTTGGCCAAACCTGACAGTTGGAATATCACTGGTGAATAATTCATGGAAGGCCTGCCAGGGCAGCACTGAAGGTCTCTCTGCTTCATTTGCCAGCTCCATCTTATCTCCTGCAGCCAAAATCCACCTTTTAGAGCTCAAGGCCCAAAATTAGTCATCAAAAGAAAACACAAACCAGTCTGTGGTTCAGAATGGACTCCGAGGCCCCCCCCACAAACCCAAAGGGGGCCCTCATTTCTAGCTTCCGGATAACCTTAGAATTTCCAGGTAAAATTGGACAAATGTGAATTTAATGGAATTTACCTTTTACCCTAGGAGTTCTTAAGCTGGACACTTTGAACCCATAAAAATATTTTGTTGTATCTTGTACTTTGAGGTGGGGCTGGGGAGTTCCATTTTAAAACACCTTTCTGCGATAGGCTCCCTAGGTTTCACCAGATTGCCCGAGGAGTCTGGGATTCGGTTGGTTAGGACTCCACAAGGTGAAGAATCCCTGCTAATTGCGGCCACGCCTAGGGCATTCTAGGATGCTCTGGATGAAGAGGAAGCCAAGGGACTCACAGGTTCATTGAATCACTGTTGGGCCCTGTTCTGCTGACACCCCGTTTTCCTCCAATATTTCTCCACGTCTTCCTTGTCTTGCAGCCTCCTCTCCCAGCCCCTTAGCACACATCCCTAAGACAAGGGTATTTTTCTAAAAAGGCCGGGGAGCTTTTCCCGTCTCTCTGTGATGAGCCAGGTCTGAAATAGAAGGTGACAGCTGAGCTCCTAATGTCAGGGCTGCTGATAATCCCAAGCAGCTTCTCCTAATGATTGCTCCAGCAGACGCCGGGACATTCCCGGCCACTGCTGGCTGCAGGTGCCACCTCTTCAGGACACCTTCTGGAAGCCGTGGACTCAGTGGGGAAATGAGATGCGCCGGTCCCCGGACTCTCAGGAAGACAATTTATTACAGACCACTTTATCCACCGAGGAAGATCAAAGGGCTCTTGTCACAAATCATAAGATCCAGACACCTCCAAGTTATCACATAATGCAGGGTGCAGCTCGCAAAGCAATTGCAGAGCGCAGCTTTGCTCACCCCTGCGTCGCGCGGCAAGGTGCCAAAAAAGCCAGGGACAAGTACAGGGTACCTCATTATTTGTGTTTGGATTTGGAAAATGGCAGGTCTGATTTGGGAGAAATACTTTGTTTACTCAGTTTAAAAAACAAAAATCACATTAATCTTGTGTTTTTAGGTCACACCATTTCCTAATACAGAGCTTTTCCCCTCCCAGAAACAATCGTTTAAAAATGTTTTTGAGATTCAGTATTTTAAATGCAGCTTTATTACCTTTATGACTTATAAGAGCCTCTATTTGCATACAAATTGTAGAAATGCTACAATAGATCAAGATTTTTCTTCCTCCCCGTAGATTAACTAGCCTCCTCTAATTTTATTTACAAACTTCATTTCTTTAACAAACAATTCTTTAGATAACATGAGCTTTCTGGGAGATTCCGGGAGACTCACAGCACTTGTGCTCATTCATTCAACAGATTTGAGATAGTTGAAGGTTCTCTAAAGTGGGTCCCCCCAGATCCACGGCCTTTCTCAGGCTCTATAGACAGAGATGAGAGCCGGCCCTTGCAGATGGGGGCAGAAGCTCTTGGGGCATAACAGTGGCTGCGGGATGACCGTGGCAAGGTGCCCCATGGCAAACACACATCCCACTCTGGGCGCTGCCCTCAGGCCTATAGTGATGAAAGCGGTGGCTCCAGCCCCTGTGGGGGAGACCCTTTCAGACTGTGCTCCTTCTCTTTTCTCCCTCCTTGAAGAGGGCGGTGAATTATGCTCATCTGTCTGAGGGTGCTTCCTAGAAGAACTAAAGAAAATGGCTTGGAAACGTCTAGAGAGGTTTTTAAATGTTGATGACTCACATTTTGCCCAGTGCCAAGTGAGAAAACTGACCGTATTGTGACTCTGGGTCCCACTGATGCACATTTATTGATTACCCATCAGCACCTCTGCATTGTCTGGATTTTGCCAGGGAACTCATGGACACGTTGGCTGCTTGTCCTGCACTCGAGGGACCGTTGCGTGGCTCCCTAAACCAGCCTTTTTTAAAAGTCTTTTGTCTGTCTAGTATTTTGTTTATGTGTCCAGTTGGGCCCTCCCTTTCCCTCTCCCTTTGTTTGAAATTTTCAGGAAAAAGCCTCCGTGCGGGCTTGCGAGTGGCTGATTCTTCCGGGCCCGATTCCTCCCCAGACAGCAAAGGGCATTACACTTTAAGATGACAATAAATCATGCAGTGTCCTTGCTAAGTGACGTTCGCGATCCCCACGGGTCAGCAGCGAGCATCTGTATTTTTGTCTCTTTGCTTTAGTGTGGGGAGGACCGAATTCTGTCTGACATGCAGATAATATTTGCAGGCAGTGTGCGATGAGGAATTTCTCAGGGTGCCAAAAATAAATTTAGCAGGAGTGATTTTTAGCTGGTGACTCGAGGTCCGTGTGCGGTTTGGTTTGCTGGGGTATCTTGCCCTCCCTCCATGGCTCAGTCTTTCTTTCTGGAACTTCGGTACCCCAGAGCTTCTTTTTGTCAACTGTAATGGTCCAGCTTCTGGACTTTGGATCAAGAAGCTCCGGATTCAAATCTCACCTCAGACATGTGGGAGCAGTTTGAACTCCTATGACTTACTTCACTTCTCTGTGACTTACTTTCCTCATTTGTAAAATGAAAGAAGTCAGACTCAGTGGCCTTTAAGGGTCTGATTCTGTGATTAAAGCCTGGAGGAGGAAAGGAAGTGATCTTGATGCAGTTTTTTCAAATATGGCTGATTTGTTCACGTGTCTGTGAGTGGGGGAGGGAGAAGGTAGGAGACCTAGCAATGTTTACTTCTCACTGTTTAAAGGCCGCCCCCCATCCCCTAGTCACATCCCCTGTTGGTGGGTGGCAGGAAAACATAGAGAAACAATTTTGTCACGGCCTGGTCTTTTTCAAAGCCCAGGGAAAATTGCTCAGTAACCAGTTGATTGGGATCAGACCCCCCAGGGAACTTGCTGAGTTAAAGTGGGACTGAAAAAGGAACCCACACATTGTTTATTTATTCTTTTCCTTCTTTCTTCAAAGTTTGTGTTAGGGGGACCCCATTAAACCTTTAAAAGTCAGCATGGTATAGTGGACGATGGATTTTGTCAGCAGTCAGGGGTCCTGAGTTCAAATCCCACTGTGGCCGTGGGTCAGACTGGATGGCTTCTGAGGGCCCTTCCTCGGTCTGGAGCCGTGATCCTAAAGCTTCTGGAAATCCTTCCATTTAGCTTTTCAAGAGGACCTTGGGTAGAGACACTGACAGCCTCACGTGCCGTCCACATGAATGTTAAATATGTTGTGTTGCTCCGTCTTCTGTTCACCTTCCGAGTCAGTCTTGCAGCCAGCAAACATTAGTCACCTACTGTGTATGAGGAGCTACCTCAGTATTCAGAGCTGGCATAAAATGCGGCCTTCACCCAGAATGCTGTGCAGTCACCATCGCCCTCATTATGGTGGCTTCCGCAGGCCTGGCCGACACCAGGCTTTTCCGACTTGTTGCAAGCTCCTCTGCCCAGTACCTGGCTCACAACAGGCCCCTACCAAGGGCTCGCTGGTTAATTTTTGGCCATCCTCAGGTAGGCCCCTTTGGGGCATGTCAGAAGGGTCCAGCCCATGGGCTCCCACCCAGGATGCCCAGGCAACCCCCTGCCGCCCACAAGGGCAAGTCATGGCCACACTGGGTTTTGTTTCAGGGGCGGCATTTTGTCTCCTGAGGATCCAGAGCAATCCTTTTTAGCCTGTAAGGGTTCACATTTGTGAAGTACCTACTGTGGGCATGGCGCTCTGCAGCAGATTTCCACTTATGCCTTTGGCTGAGGTTCTTCAGGCTGTGGGGGCTTGGGGTCCTCGTTGGGAACACCGGGCTTCCCACCTCTGTCCATCACAGTGGCTTTCAGTTTTCTGAGATGTTAGAAAGGTGGGCCATGGGTGCGGAAGAGCTGGGTTAAAGCACAGGGCTCGGCACCTTTGTTCATTATTGGAGATTGTGCGCCCTTTCCCTGGGGGTGTTTGCTGCTCAGTTCTGGGCCCAGCCCATGGTCTGTCCTGGGAGCACTTCCTGCCCTCTGTGGTGGGCTGCCAGCCTCTAGCCAACACATACTCGCTCTTCTCACAGTTGTCACTGCGTCATTGTCCAGACTGGGCATCAGCCCTGGCCACCAAAATGACCTTCAATTTTTACTTCTTCATTCCTACATGTCCCCCTCCCCACAGCAGAAGCCCACCTCCCCCGGCCTGGAAAATATGGGCTGCGAGCGCTGGCTCTAACAGAGAACCCGTCCTCACCTCTGACACTGTCCCTGTGGATTTTCATTATCAAACAGAAACCGCATTCCCTCAGAAAAAGCAAAGCTGTTCCATGACACATAAGAACACGATGCTCCCCTTAGCACAGTGCCTGGCGCATAGTAGGCACTTAAGAAATGCTGATTGACTTACACGTGCATTACATCTTTCCAGGTCACATAACAGGGGAAAATTTCTGATAGAATATCATAAAATGGCTTTACACAGTAGCTAACAGGATTTAAAAAAAAATACTTGCTACAGTACAATAAAATCAAAAGAAAAGGCACTGACAGCTTAATGTCACAGAACTCAACAGAAAAAGCATCTTTCTCCTCTCTCAAATTCCCTTCTTAATACCCTGCTGATTAAAGACACACAATTCCCCATTGCTTAGGCCCAATTTTCAGCGCCACAAGAACGACATATCGACGAAGAGAGCGTTCAGCTGAAGGGCCGTGAACGTTACGTAAAGTCATTATACATCTGATCAGTTCCCCGATTTATAAATTTTCACGTAATGAATTTTTCAAGGAGGTGTGTCAAAATCGGTAGGAGGAGACTCTGGTTTTTTATTCCTTTGATGTTTAATTTACATGAACAGAACATCCAGAAAAGGTTCAAAGGTCAAAGTTAGAGCCTGAATCCATTTCATAGAGAAACAATGTTCTAACCTAAATCATAACATTTACTTCTTATTTCTAGTGAATTTCTTACAGCAGACCTCACGCTACCAAAACCGACCCCACTTAAGTTTGTTGTTTTTTTTTTTACACATTGCATATAAAATCAGGTGTATGCAAATAAGGACTAATTATTAGAAATGAAATCTAACCGCGCTTGATTAAAATAAAATTTAGATTAAGCAAAGCCAAATTTGTCAATATACTAGAAATGAAAGGAAATGGGGCTTGTTTGCTGTTATTAATCGTTGACATTTTCCTCGCAGCTGTTTTGGAGGCCGAGTGAACTAACATATTTTCTTCTCTTTCTTTTTCCAATGGCTGCCTCCTGATTCATCCTTTTGTGTGCTCCAGGATTTGCGCAAGCAGGTAGCTCCTTTGTTGAAGAGTTTCCAAGGAGAGGTAAGCTTTGACATTGTTGAGTTTATACCCCGAGGTGTCTGGATGTGGGAAACAGGTTTTCCTTTTATTCACATTAAATAAATGTCTCTTATGTAAGTTCTGTACTCTGCTTGACCCTTCACTAGCCACATACAGACGGGTCCAAAAGAAATCTGGAGGCAAATTGCTTTTTCCGGCAGCCACACCCATTCGAATGCAAAGGTTTTATTGAGCTTCATCCATTTGTAGGATTGCAAAATTGTCTTGGATGCTGGGGTTTGGTTGGGGATGGGGGAGGGAGTTCCATATCTGGGATTTCATTAGGGAATCTTCCCCAGGGAGGAAGCCCTTGCCCGCCAAGGGCAGTTGACGTTTGTTCTACAGTTTTATAGGATATTAGTTGTCCCGGGCACTTACCCATGGTCACCCTGCCAATTCAGGTCAGAATGTATTTAATCCGAGTTTTCCTGGCTCCAAGGCCCATCTCCCTACCTACTGTGTAATATACAGTATGGAAAATTACCTTCTAAACCTCCTACTGTGTGCCAGGCCCTCTGCGGAGCTACAAATAGGAGTGAGAGATCCCCTGCTTGGAGCGCACCCACACTCTCACTGGGGGGCATAACCCATTGTGGGGGTTCAGTGTTGTAAGGGTGGAAAGGCCCCAAGTCCTGGAGAGTGAGCGCAGCAGCAGGGCCGGAAGCAAGGCCCAGAGAGCTTTAGGGGATGCTCCTGGGTAAGAGAGCTGGGCTGAGGGGGGCCTGTCCCATGGGGAGTTGGGAAGCCCGAGACCTTTTGGGGAGAGGGAACAGATGCTCTGTCTGCTCACATTTAAAAGTGTAAAAGCGGGATGGGTCTTGTCATTGTGCTGCGTGGGGAAGATGGTGTGTTTCAGGCCCGCAGACTCGCAGCCCCCTCTCCTGTTGGGATCCCGCACCTCCTGCTCCTAAGGAGTCAGAAGTGGGCAGGGATGCTGGCCGGCTGTGCCAGCCTTGGTGCCCCCCTTCAGAACAGGGAGGACCCGGGCGGCCCTTGGGGAGGCGGCTGAAAGAGTAGCGGGCAGGGCCCCGGGCCTGAGACACGGGCTCAGCAGGGAAGGGAGCCCCTCCAGCCCCCACTTCCTCAGTTATAGAATGGGAATTACAATAATGACACCTCTGTCTTGGGGATCAAATGAGGTACTGTCTGCAAAGCACTTTACAGACACTTTCAAGCACTATAAAAATATGAATTATTACGAGGTTAAAAGACTATATAGCTCTATGCTCCTGAAATTATTTTTGCCCAAAATTATTAGGTAGAATGACCCCCGAGTCAGCCCTGTGGCCTCTGCAGTCCAGAATCCTGGTGTCAGTGGGCGGCCTCCGGGAGGCCGTAGCTGACCCCCGATATCAATCTGAAAAGGTGAGGGAGGGGCCATCCCCGTTCCTTAAGAGCCAGGCAGGGTCTCTTGGCCATGGCTCCTGATGCTCTTTCTGCTTTCAGCCTGGCTCTCCAATTAAGGTAATGAATTCCATGTACTTATTACCAACCCTGTGATAATAGCTCCCATTTCTGTAATGCAGCAAGGATAAAAAATGCCAAATGCTCCTTGTGTCTGCCGGGCAGTGATTAAGATGGATGGTCCTGGGCACCTTCGAGGCCGTGACTTGGGCCCCGGGGGATGGAACAGCCGGATTCAAACTCATCTCCTGTCCGTATCATGATGGGCAAGGGGCCACTGTCCCCTGCCCGTGAAGATGTGGGAATAGTTCCCTCGAGACTCTTGGGACTGCAGAGTTCCCCTACCCCATGCACCCCCCCAGGGTGCTCGAGGCCCTGTCCCCCCTGACCCAGGGCCTTCTCCCCAGGGCGTTCCCCAAACAGGGACGGTCTGGAAAGCCACGAGTGCTCCCCCTTGGGAATCTTCCTGTCCTGGGGGCTTGGACCCTACCCTGGGCCTTAAGCCCCGCTCACCTTATACTGCTCTCTAGCTGATTGCTTAATGCAGACTGCCCCTCACCTGGCTGCCCTAGCGGTCCTCCTGCCCTCCCTCCCCAGGCCAGGGTCGCTGCTCAGCAGAAAAAACAGAAGCCAAGAAGAGCAGCTTCCTGTTGTCCCTTATCGCTCTCTCTCGATCCTTCCTCTTTCCCCCAATATAACTTGAAAGAAAGAAAGACAAAAAAAGATTGTCTTTCAGCCTTGGTCATCAGCTTCAGTCACTGTTAGCGTCAGGATTCCCAGAATGATTCTGAGGGGACCCTCCTCTCCTTTGATGGCCGCCCCCTCCATCCCTGCCCCCGCCTCTGCCCCCGGCACATCTCGTCGAAATCGGAGCTGGCCAGTGGGTTTCCTGCGCGTCCCATCAGACATCTGCTCTCTGCTCAGTGAGACCATGTGCGCCATGAAACTGTATGCGCCGTGAAACTGGCCTCTCGGTCCTGAAATTGGGCCTCAAAAACCTTCCCGGGGTCAGTGTGGGCAGCAGCTGGTCCTGGCCAAGCCACTCTGACTGCACCTCCCTGGGCTAGCCCATGCTAAGAGAGCTTTCCATTCCCTGGGCCGGCCCACACCAGGAGGGCTTTCTATCCCTGCACCGCCCAGGCCAGCATCCCTTATTCTCTTGGGTTTTGCCTGCTTGTTGCACACTGTCTCCCTCATTAGAATGTCAGCTCCTGGAGGACAGGAGCATCCTCTGCCTTGCTTTGTATCACCACCGCTTGGTGCAATGCTCGGCATACAGTAGGCACTTAATAAATGTTTACTGGCAGACTGCTTCGCAGGGAAGGATTTATTTTTGCTTGGGATAAGGAAAAGCCATAATATTTCAGTGTTGGAATTTGAAAGTGGATTTGTGCCTTTCCTTTTGTCCTTCCATGTTGCCTCTGGTGCCTTTTTGTTGTTGAATTGTTTCCATCGTGCCCTATTCTTTGTGACCCCGTTTGGGGTTTTCTTGGCCAGACACTGGAGTGGTCAGTCGTTTCCTTCTCCAGCTCACTTGAGAGATGAGGAAACTGAGGCAGAGTAAATGACTTGTCCAGGGTCTCATAGCCAGGAAATGTCAGGGGCCAGATTTGAATTCAGGTCTTCCTGACTGTCGGCCTCGTGCCACCTGGCTGCCCTCTCCAGTACTTAGGAAAAGTTGTTTTCTTTCACTAAAGATTATAAATTTGCTGGGAGTAATGTCTTTTTGCAGCACTGCTTGATCAGGTGATAATTCTCCTCAAGGTCAATAAATTCTAGTTGCCTTTTCCTCCTTCCTCCCTCCCTTTCTCCTTCCCTCTCATTTACCCTCCCCCTTTCTTTTCCCCCCTCTCTCCCTCCCCTTTGCTCTTTCCCTCTATTCCTCCTTTTCCCCTTCCCTTTCTTCCCATCCTCCACCCCTCTCTTCTTCCCTCCCTTCTTACCTTCCTTCCCTTCTTTCCTTCTTTCTTTCTTCCTTCCTTTCTCCTCCCCTTCCCTTTACCCCTCTCTTCCTCCTTCCCTTCCTTCCTTCTTTCTTTCTTCCTCTCTCCTTTCCTCCTCCCTTCCCTTTTTCATTCCCTTCCTTCCCTCCCTCCTCTTTCCCTGCTTCCTTTCCTGCTTTTCTTTCTTTTCCGGTAATTCTTTACAGCACTCTTTTGTAACTGAAGCTCACAGTTGTTTGGAGCTAGGCCGGAGGCCCACCGGGGACAGACTTGTGGGCAGTTCTGAGGACCCGAAGACCTTCATGACTGAGCCTGGCAGATCCCAAATCTAAACATTGCCTTCAGCCTCTGGTTGGAGCCTGTGCTTTTTAATTTCCTACACTGGGAGAAGCACGAAATGGAAATAGGGATTTCTGAAAATGCTATGACCTTTTAAAATAAGCAGCTATTTGACATGTAAATATTTTCTTTGTGTCACCGTTGATTAACATTTCACTGCATTTTGGAGCTGGATGGGAGCTCAAAGGTCACAGAGCCCAAACTCTGCACATCCCTGTATCTGTTCGGGGATGGCCCGGGCCAGCCTCCTCGCACCGCCCTTCGGTGCTCCCTCTGGGGTAGGAAGGCTCACATAGTGTTGGGAGAGGGGATTCCCTGTTCAGGATCCCAGACAGGGATGGCTTCCTTACCAGGGCCCTTTGGGTCGATGACCTTGTGCCGGCAGCATCCTTTTCTCTACCAGAGGCTCCTTCATGAGATCGTGTGGATCCCAGACCAGAGCCGGACAATCCACACAGGAGAACACAAGTGGATGAAGCGTGTCTCGGGCCCTGTGGGCCCGAGTTCCAGCGTCTCAGCCACACACTGCCACGAGCTGGGCCCAGGATGCAGGAGGAGGAGGAAGAGGAGAGGAGGAGGAGGGTGAACTGGGCTGGCTAAGGAAACTTTAGGGCCCTTTGAGTAATTCTCAGCTGCTGCTTGCCAGCACAGCTAATCTTTTAAACACCCGTATTTTTCCCAGTGATTCACTCTAGCTGTGAATCATGGAACATCATGATCTCCAGAGAATCCCAACTGAAGGTCAGTACATGATGGAGCAGAGGATGGTGGGCGTGAGCAGGCTGCAGCCTATTCCCCAACAACGCCTTGTGGGCCAGAATTGGAGAGGATGAAGAGCTGGAGGAAGGAGCCTCTTATCCATAAGCACCTAGAGGACAGGGGCTGGTCTTATTCTTTGAATCCCCCGGTTCCTGACATATAATAGGGACTTTAAAAGACTTAGGGAGTTAAAATGAAATACAGAAAAATTGCAGAATCTGGGAGGCTTATAATGTTCCAGTCTGCCAATGGAGGAAAGGTCCATATCACTAAGATCAGTGAAGTATCCCTGATGAACTAGGTCCCCATCCCTCTCATAATCCAAATCGAGCCTCTAGTCATCTAAAACTCCTGTATCCCTCACATAAACTACTCCCACCTGTATCTCTGACATCCAGATGTCATATAATTTATTGCTTGAACCCAAGTGTCCGCTTTTACATTTCTCTTGATTAAATTTCATTTTATTTTCTCTTACTAGATTTGACCTGTTGTTCCAACATTTACTGAGCACTTGCCAAATGCTGTTTTGATATTGAAAAGATTTTCACACTCAAGGGCATTTGTCTCATCCATCTTATTTCTATCACTGGTAATCTTATGAATGATCTGATGATATTTGAGCAAAGCTTCTTCTTCTCTTCCTAGTAAATACCTTGCTCTTTGGAGCTTATAAGGTGAAAGTTCAGAATTGTTACTTTCTCAAGGACACAGCATTTAAGTTAAAAAAAAAAAAACTAGGAACTATTTTAAAATAGTGTACATAGTGCTGTCTCTTGGTCTAGAAAAATCATAGAGTTGTTTGTAATTATTTATACCAGGAGTTTTTAACTGGAGTGATCTTTCCCCCCTCATGGATAAGAAATTGCAGCAGGGATAGAACTCTAGGGAAAAAATGAGATTTTGTTTTTAAACTCACCTGAAATTTAGCATTTTTATTTTAGAAACATTATTTTGAAAAAGGGGTCC
Organism: Sarcophilus harrisii; assembly: GCF_902635505.1. Lineage (NCBI taxonomy): Eukaryota > Metazoa > Chordata > Mammalia > Dasyuromorphia > Dasyuridae > Sarcophilus > Sarcophilus harrisii. The sequence continues at coordinate 449,882,285 of NC_045429.1, read as the reverse complement.
ATGAACATCTTTAAAATACTAGAGAGGTCTGGGCGGGGAGAAAAAAAAAAAGCAACCAAAGAACAACAAAAGGAAATCCTTCTAATGAAAAGGCAACAGTTCGCAAAGAAACTGATTTTTCTTTACAATTTTCACTGAGCTTAACCTCCTGTATTTCACCTTCCAGGATAAATATGCATTCGTTACATACCCAAGATTCAGGTTTGTTTGTTTTTAAACAGATTCTTCCCCTTCTTTACCCCTCCCTCCCCCCAAGCAGATTTTTCCCTGGCCAGGAGCTCCCGTGGCACTTTTCATGAGGTCTTGGCAAAGGCACTGGGGCTGTCAGGGTGTGGGCTGTGCCTTTCAGCAAATATTCTCAGCCAACCTACAAGAACCATCGGCACCCCCCCCCCCCCCCCCCCCCGTCTCCCCAGCACGCGTGTCCTTGCTTGAAGCATTTTCCAATCTTGTTGAGGTCAGAGATGTCGTTTTCAGGAACTTCTAAAGCTATTTAGAGACTTTCCAGGGAGGCTGGCGTAGGCACTTGCTTGTGGGTCGCCCCAGTAGCTCCCCATCACTGACATTATTCAAGGGGGGAGAATCCCTCTGCTCCCAGAATAAAATGGTTCCCCTAACTCCAACTCCTGCCAGTTCTAGGATTCTAAGTTTGAGGCCTTCTTTGTGTCGTGTTGTAGTTAATTCTCTCCAGACACAAGGCAGCAGGAGTAGATAGAGATCCAAGGCCCTGGATGCGGCCAGCCCCGAGTGGAAGCTACAGAGGCTGTTTAGTGACCAAGCTCCCGATGGTCTAGGCCCAGGAGAGGCCATTCCCCACAGGGATCCTCCGTTACAGCTCATATCTGGTGATCAATTAGTCAGTCAATCATCGCTTAAGTGTAAGTTTGTGCTTTTGGGAACGTTGGGCCGGATGAGAACACTGCTAGACTTGCACTGGACTACAGCTAACGTCGCAGGGTCCTGTGGGTTACGTGAAATACATGGTCTGAGCTTAGGCTTCAACAGAGACAATCCCAAAGAACTCATCCCTCCAGAGGGAGCCCTGAAAAATGATTTTTTCCTTTATTTTTCACAGCTCCCCACAAAGCAACATGGTTCATGAAAAATGTTTTGCATGACTTCCTATGTATAATAAGCATCATATTTTTTGCTTCCTCCGTGGGGAAGGGAATTAGAGGGAGGAGAGAACTTGGACTGGAAAATATTTGTCATTGAATTTGGTGGAGGAGAAGAGGCAAGGCAATTGGAGTTAAGTGACTCACCCAGGGTCACACAGCCAGGAAGTGTTAAGTGTCTGAGGTCAGATTTGAACTCGGGTCCTCCTGACTTCAGGGCTGGTGCTCTATCCACTGTGCCATCCACCTGTCCCTTAAAATTAAAATTGGATCACAGATCTGGAACAGGAAGGGGCCTTGGCTCCCTCATTCTACAAATGAGAAAACTGAACCCAAGTATCTAAGTGACAATCTGGAAGTCATGCAGGTGGAAGGTGGGATTTAGACTCAGATCCTCTGATGTGTGTGTGTGTGTGTGTGTGTGTGTAAGTACAAGCTTATCTATATTCTGAATTACCTCTTCCCTCCCTCTCTCCTTCCCTCCTTTCCTCCTTTCTTTCCTCCCTTCTTTCTTTCCTTCCTTTCTCCCTCCCTTCTCTCCTTCCCTTCCTCCATTTCTCCCTCCCTCTCTTCCTTCCTTCCTCCCTTCCTTACTTCTTCCTTCCCTTCTCTCCTTCCCTTCCTCTATTTCTCTCTCCTTCCTTTCTTCCTTCCCTCCCTTTCTTTTTCTTTTAATAGCATCTTATTTCTCCCTCATACATATGACAGGAAAATGTTTAGCCTCATTTTTGCAAGATTTTGCGTTCCAAAGCCTTCTTCTTGGTCCAATTGGAGAGCCACCGGCCCGCTAGCCTGCGGGAGAGGCGGGATCACTGTGACCCGGGGCACCCCAGCTTTTGAAATGCTTCACAGAGAGGAAGCGATTATCGAAAGCTTTAGGGACCCCATATTATTTTGAAACTTCCTTTTGAGCTAAAGGGCCATTTTCTGCACGGCAGAACATTACAGAAACATATAACCCTGCAATTAGCCGAATGAAAACGACCTGTTACCTCCAATGGCATCTGGCCCCCGGTAAGGAGAATAATTCGGCTCCTTTGTCCCCTTCTGCGTCACGTGATGCAAGTGCAGGAATATGTACAAATAGAAGAACATGGTTGGTATGTTGTGGCTGGCTGTCTTAATCAAACAAAATTACAGATAAAGACTGTTTTGGTTACCAAATAGTCAATTGCCATTAGCTACCAGGAAGTACTCTTTGAGCAATCTGAGGGCAGAGTTTTTCTCTGCAATTGAAACTGCTGAGACTCCTCTGAAGGGGCGTTTAACAGAGTTCATTCAAAAATGTGATCTTATAAAATAATTGATGAATATCATCATTTCCAAGGAAATCATTCCATCCGAGGATATTCATGGAAGCTCAAGATAAGATTAATTTTCTGCTGATGGCTGGTGTTTTAGTTGTTCGCTTTTATATGTTTTGGGTACTGAATTCGCCTTGAAAAACCCTTCCATGCTGATGAGCGCTGTCATGTTCCTTAGAAGTGTTGTCGTGTGCTTTGAGATCTCAGCTGAATCCACTGGGGGAATGCTTGAGTGGCCTTTGACCTCATGAAAAAGGTCTGGTAGAGCCCCATTGCTTCTCCACTAGCACAGACCCGAAATGATGCCCATGATGCAGTTCTGCGCACATGACGTCTTTGTTCTCTGTGGGCCCTGTGCTCTCGGACTGGGATTTGGGGCCTTTCTCTTAGACATGGAGTCAGTCTGGTTGTAGAAGCGTTAGGAGCATCCGCAGCCATCACAGAGTTAGAATGAGATCTCCCCTCGGGGAGGAGGATGAATGTCATGGGGAACTTGTCACCCCAGCTCCCAGAGACTATGAAAGAAAGCCCTTGGCCCTGGCTGAGGGAGGAGAGGACACTACTTTGTGACTACACTCTGAGGACCTCAGACCTTTCCATCTGTCCTGCAACTCTACCCTCCTACAGGGACTGCCTCCCCCTACTCAGATGGGAGCCTTTCTCTTTGTATCCCTGGTTTGGGGCACGGGGTTTGGCCCCTACTCTCCATCAGTTCCTTTTACTGAGCCAGGAGACCCTGAATTTGAATCCCACCTCAAATTCTTATCAGTTATGTTAGCCTGAGCAAGTCACTAAAACTGCTCTCAGCCTCAATTTTCTCATCTGTAAAATGGGGTGATAATAGCATCTACCTCAGAATGATATGTATTGATGTAATTAAATGAGATGTGTATATACACATATATTCATACATATATATATACATATAATCATATGTATGTAGATACTTTGCAGATTTTATATTATATATAAACTATATGAACTGTAAAGTATCATAAAATACTAGATATTATTAATAATAATAAATTCTGTTATTACTAATTTAGAGACCCACTGTGTGGGAAGGTCCCTTAAATATCATCTCATCAAATGTCGCATCAAATGCACAGATCTCAGCACTGTCCACCCCTCGGGGCTTATTTTCCTTGCCTGAAGTCTTAAAGGTCCCCCGGAGCAGGAGGCCTCCGGCCCCATCTCTGAGTGTTCCAGTTGCCTTTTGTTGAGAGGGCTCCCGGGAAGTCTTGGTTCGGCCTTCAGAGCCACCCCGAGCGAGCCTAATCCCTCTTCCACCTGGCAAGCCCATCGGCTGCTTGAGCGTGTCCATGTGCTTCCTCTTCCTTTCCAGGCTGAAGATCCCCCACTGCCCCTTCAGCCATCCCTTAAATGACCTTGTTTTCTCGACTTTTCCTCGTCCCGGCGATCTGTCCAAGTACCTACCTGCAGTCAATGAGTCAGCGTGGTGACACGGCTGCCAAAAATCTAATTGGATTTCAGGCAGGCGGCGTTGATCCGAGCATCCAGATCTGGGGGCGGGGGGGGGGGGGGGGGGGGAGGACAGCGATCCCAGGGAGCTCGTTTCTGGCCTTTTGCGAGAACATTGACCCTCTGGACCAAAGGGAACCGGATGGTGAAGGAGGCCACGTAATGAGTGCATACAGGGAGGGAACTGCCTGGGCTTTGCTGGAAATAGTGACTGTAGGGACACCAAGAAGGCCAAGGTCGCCGTAGCCCATAGCAGTAAAACGGGATCCCAAGCATTGCAGCTTTCGCCGAGAAATCACAAAGAAGGAGAGGGGAGCACGTGCTCCTCATGTAACAGGCACTTTCTCCCGCTCCTCGTGGAGCACCGGGGCTGCCCTCCAGGAGAGCTCTGGGACCAGGCCCTGGAGCCAGCGGCCATTCCTGGAAGTGGCCCATCAGCCAGCCGCTCTTGACTTCCCAGCCCTGCTAATCACCCTACGTAGGTAGGTGCCGCAGGCCCTTGAGAGTAGGGACCATCTTGCCTTTTGCATCTTTAGCAGCAGCAGTTAGTGCAGGGCCTGGTGCTGGGGAGTCCTACTACACCCCTTCATTGTCCACAGGGTGGCCCTCAGTGCCTTGTGGCCCGGGGAGACGTCCTTCCACATTGACCACCCATGTATTTGTTTGTTTGTTCAGGGCCCTTTTTTTGCCAGTAATGTTCAGCTTTGGTTTTGCGTCCCGCTCTTTTCAGCATTTCTGTTAAATTATCCAGCAAGAAGCTAGAGGGCCCATGTCGGTAGTTGCCCCCGTGCTGGAAGGCCTCGGCCGACTTTACCTGGCAGGATCCCGGGAGTGTTCCGCTGAGGTATTTTCACAGGTAGAGAGCGGGGAGCCGAAGCGAACAAGGTGCCGTTTATCAGACTGCCCCAAGCCGCCATTTTGGGAAGCAGCAATGGTGGAAGTCAGTGGCTCCAGGCTTCTTGTTCCACCTTGGGATCCAACCACCCTCCTGCCACTGGGGAAACAGCACAGAGGAATGGGGCAGCTTGTCCAAGGTCACACAGCGCAGAAGTTAGATGCAGATTGTCTGAACTCCCAAGTTCGTTCTCTCTGGGCTGTTTTTAAAATCACCATCTGTGGAGTGATAAGTGAGCACCTGATGTCGAGCAGGCCTGAGGAAATGTCTGTTAAGTGAGATAGAGCTGAAGTGTGTGAGAACCGGGAAAATATTTAGGGTTTTGGTTTTTTAGCAAATTCAGTATCAATCAAAAATATGATTTAATTAATCAGCTCTAGAAAGGTCCAGAACCAGAGAATAACCTGAAATTCAGGAGCATCTGTTGCACAGAAATTTGTTTTTTAACCTACCAAAAAACAACAGGTGAAATTTTTTATTTGAAAGTAAAGTTATGATAAATTTTTTATCAGTTGACACATCTGGTCCTTCTATTGTTAATGGAAGGGAGGAAGGAAAGGAGAGGGAAAAAAAAGAGAAAGGAGAGGAAGGAAAAAGAGAGAAAGGAGAGGAAGGAAAAAGAGAGAAAGGAGAGGAAGGAAAAAGAGAGAAAGGAGAGGAAGGAAAAAGAGAGAAAGGAGAGGAAGGAAAAAGAGAGAAAGGAGAGGAAGGAAAAAGAGAGAAAGGAGAGGAAGGAAAAAGAGAGAAAGGAGAGGAAGGAAAAAGAGAGAAAGGAGAGGAAGGAAAAAGAGAGAAAGGAGAGGAAGGAAAAAGAGAGAAAGGAGAGGAAGGAGAAAGAGAGGAAGGAGAAAGAGAGAAAGGAGAGGAAGGAGAAAGAGAGGAAGGAAAAAGAGAGAAAGGAGAGGAAGAAAAAAGAGAGAAAGGAGAGGAAGAAAAAAGAGAGAAAGGAGAGGAAGGAAAAAGAGAGAAAGGAGAGGAAGGAAAAAGAGAGAAAGGAGAAGAAAGAGAGAAAGGAGAGGAAGGAAAAAGAGAGAAAGGAGAGGAAGGAAAAAGAGAGAAAGGAGAGGAAAGAGAGAAAAGAGAAGAAAGAGAGAAAGGAGAGGAAGGAAAAAGAGAGAAAGGAGAGGAAGGAAAAGAGAGAAAGGAGAGGAAGAGAAAGAGAGAAAGGAGAGGAAGGAAAAAGAGAGAAAGGAGAGGAAGGAAAAAGAGAGAAAGGAGAGGAAGGAAAAAGAGAGAAAGGAGAGGAAGGAAAAAGAGAGAAAGGAGAGGAAGGAAAAAGAGAGAAAGGAGAGGAAGGAAAAAGAGAGAAAGGAGAGGAAGAAGAAAGAGAGAAAGGAGAGGAAGGAAAAAGAGAGAAAGGAGAGGAAGGAAAAAGAGAGAAAGGAGAGGAAGGAAAAAGAGAGAAAGGAGAGGAAGGAAAAAGAGAGAAAGGAGAGGAAGGAAAAAGAGAGAAAGGAGAGGAAGGAAAAAGAGAGAAAGGAGAGGAAGGAAAAAGAGAGAAAGGAGAGGAAGGAAAAGAGAGAAAGGAGAGGAAGGAAAAAGAGAGAAAGGAGAGGAAGGAAAAAGAGAGAAAGGAGAGGAAGGAAAAAGAGAGAAAGGAGAGGAAGGAAAAAGAGAGAAAGGAGAGGAAGGAAAAAGAGAGAAAGGAGAGGAAGGAAAAAGAGAGAAAGGAGAGGAAGGAAAAAGAGAGAAAGGAGAGGAAGGAAAAAGAGAGAAAGGAGAGGAAAGAGAAAGAGAGAAAGGAGAGGAAAAAGAGAGAAAGGAGAGAAGAAAGAGAGAAAGGAGAGGAAGGAAAAAGAGAGAAAGGAGAGGAAGGAAAAAGAGAGAAAGGAGAGGAAGGAAAAAGAGAGAAAGGAGAGGAAGGAAAAAGAGAAAGGAGAGGAAAGAAAGAGAGAAAGGAGAGGAAGGAAAAAGAGAGAAAGGAGAGGAAAGAAAGAGGAAGGAAAAAGAGAGAAAGGAGAGGAAGGAAAGAAAGAGAAAGGAGAGGAAGGAAAAAGAGATAAAGGAGAAGAAAGAAACAGAGAAAGGAGAGGAAAAGATAAAGAAGAGGAAAGAAAAGGAAAGGAGAAAAGAGGGGGAAAGGAGCGTTTCAGGGTCTAGCTAAGCTTGTTTGTACTAAGTTTAGGAGAGAGACAGGCAAACTGGGTGATGGAAGCAGCTTCATCTCAGTCGAGAACTTTGGGACCCTTAGAATTGCTGAGAAATGCAGCATTTTGGTGAGGAGCCAAATCCCTGTTACCAGAATTATTTTCATCAGAATTGAGGTAACTTTTCTCTGATAGATTTTTGATGGGAACTTTGTCATTTCTAAGAGTCCCTTCAAAGAATGAGATTCTGCTTTTACAGGAGAACGTCCAGACTCTATAGTTCCAAAATCCCCTCATGGGATAGATAATTCTGGATCTCATCTAGGCCTCCTGACTTTACAGATTAAGAAATTGAGACCTGGGGAGTCAAGTGCCCTAAAAAAAATAGCATTTACAAAGTTCAAAGTAAATGGGTGTGAGCCTATGACCAGACTGTGTGTGTGTGTACTTGGGAAAAGGGGACATGGATGATATAAAGACAAAATGTACTGAAATATGGAAGAAAAGAGGGGAATAATTACAGGAAACTGATGAGAGAGGAGGAGCCCATGAGCCTGAATGTCCCTGGCACAGAATCATTGGTGTAGTCTGGGCAGGAACTTTATTTCAGCTCCTTCATTTCACGGATGGGGATGTGGGAGTCCCAGAGAAGCTGCCACTGGGCAACACAGCGGGCTGAAGATCAGGGACAGAGCCCAACTGCTTCTGGTCACTCGGAATTTCATCTTCCTGAGTTCAAGTCCAGCCTCAGACACCGTAGCTGTGGGACACCGGGCAAGTCACTTCACTCTGTTTGCCTCGGTTTCCCCATCTGTAAAATGAGCCAGAGAAGGAAATGGTGAAATGCTTCAGTATCCCCGCCAAGGAAACCCCTAAGGGGGTCGGGAGAGTTGGACACGACCCCAAGATGGTTACAGGGAGCCGCATCTCTCAGGGACACTCTGACAGCTTGTCTTTTATCTCCAGGGCTTAGCACATAGTAGGTGCTCAGCAAATCCTTGCCGATTACCGGTCAGTTCCAGCTCTTGGTCCTTGGTCCTAGGATTGTGTCACTTGTGCTCCTGTCTAAGTGTGGGAGGGACAGAAGAGCAGCCCCTTCCCCAGGCTTCTCTTGGGGTGTGGTGCAAACATATTGGGGTTCTTTTAGAAGCGGGTAGGTTTGTGTGGGTGTGCACACGTGTGTGCATGCGTGTGCACGCGTGTGTGTGTGTGTGAGAATTCCCTCGCAGTCAGTCCCAAGGCCTAATTAATACAGTTTCTTAGTGTAGGTTTGCTGCATGATGGCTCAATTAGGGGAGCAGTAGATCTGTGGTTCAACATGCGGGCCAGCTTCATAATTGAAAACACATTTTCTTCTCCCAAGTTGCAGCTGGTTTGGTTCTGTTCATGCAGAAAAGGATATAACCTTGCATAACAGAGGAAGTGAACGGTTGAGAGAGAAGCCAAATTCAATTTCAGTCAGATATTTGGAGGATAAGTCCATGATCTATGGAAGCTCGGCAGTGAAGAGTGTGTGCAGGAGGAGGGGAGTGCATTCAGCAGTCTATTAATCACGGCCAGCCCGGGGGTGCCGCCGTGCGCGGCCCTTACATGAGCGCAGCTCCTCGCCCGGGCCTGGACAGCAGCCAAGCCCTCCAGAAGTTAACCTCTTAAAGACCCTGAGCTGCTTTCTGTTGAATAAATGTAATTTTGTGGTCAGAAATAAATGCTTGTGATGTAGCAGGAGCTTTGAAAACAACAGTGAGCCAAAGCGATTACAAATTGCTCTGTGTTTTGGAAGTCAACAGCATACATCAAAATTCCGAGCTCACACCGCATTGATTTAGGCCCAGAGCTCTGCAGCCATTCAATAAAAGGCCTATTAAACCATTGTGGGTAATGAACAGTCCAGAGCAAATCTAATATTTTCCGTAGATAATTATTTTGAGCATCCTCTTGGTGACTGACAGTGGGCTTCTGGGGTGTTTGCAGCGAGACATGAGAGAACGCGCGTCGTTTTAAAGCCGGCCGCCGGGCTGGTCTGGTCGGGGCCGGCCCCGTCCGCTGCCTTCGGGAGGTGGGGGGGGGGATGCTCACTCTGGCTCTTGGGGGGCGGTGGGCCGTGGGGGGGGATGGGGATCCTGCGGCTGCAGAGGCCTGCTGGCCGGTCCCTTGTTTCACCAGTGAGGACCTGGAGACCCAGGGATGTCAGATTCGGCATCTGGACTCGGGTGGGTCATTGCCCTCACCACCTGCTGTGAGGGAGACAGGGAAGAAGAGGGTGTGTCGGATGGTGAGGTGCCCCATGGGGCCTCGGTTCGCTTCTTGGATCTGTCCACGTTTGGCCCCCTTGGTGCTTGGCTGCCCAGGGCTACTTCCTGTTCCTTCCCAGGCCGTTGGATCTCTTTCCCATGAGTGACTCCAGCCAGATCCCTCCCGGGTACAGCCTCTGCTCCTCTGCAACCTCCTGCGGGTCCATAATCTGAAGTTAGCCTCTCTGGTCTGGCCCCTGTCCTCCAGGGTCCGCTTCTGGGGTCCGCCTCCAGGGCCCTGCAGACCCAGAAGACTCCTCCCCTCACCTGCTGGCCCACTGAGGGCAGGAAGACAGCTGGTGTGACCTAGAGACCCTTCCCATCCGGTCACCCTCCTCCGGACCCTTCTCCAATGTTGTCCTGGGTCTGAGCTGTAAGGCAGACCTTGCTAGGAGTTCTGGCTTTGGTGAAGGCTTCCTTGGGGGCTTGCTGTACGTATATGTATGTACCTGTGTAGATACATGATTATTTCACTGTTTTGTAGTCATCACCCTCCCCAGGCACATGTATGTACATGCGTGTGTCTACATCCGTAGCTATATGGTGGTTAGCTGGCCAGATGGAAAGCCTTTGAAAGCTGTTTGCCACTTTGTAGCTCCTTCTCACAAGTGAACGCCTTGGGCACGAGGAGGCTTGGGCTAGGTCTGAGGTTCAGAGGTCATGTGGAGGAGGGACGGCAGCAGAATATCGAGAAGAAGCCGAGAATGAGAGGCCGGAAGGGCCCCGAGAAGGGGGAGAGGGGACCGAGGGCAGCTGTTCCTTTTAGGGGAGCGCCCTTGGGGGCCCTTGTGCTCATCCCGGTCTAATCACGGTCGTTTATGGAGGGCTTCTAGCTTTACTTCCATGATCTCACGGCCTCCTCAGAACACCCCGGGAGGTACCCCTGCAGTGAAGAGGAGGAAACAGCCTGGGCTAGGGGACCTTGCCAGGATCACCCTGCAAGGATCTTGGGCAGAATCCAAAGTCAGATCTTCCCAACTCCATGCCCGGCCCTGGAGGGGACCTTGAAGGCCACTGCTCCGGTTTTACAGGGGAATGAACTAAGACCCAGAGAGGTTGGAGGGCGAGTTTTATACCCTCAGATAGAGGTGGAGGACTTCAGGATGAAGTCACTGTTGTGGCTGTCACTACCGTGCCGTCCCTGTGCCCGTCCCCAACACCCTGTGAGTCGACCAGTCCTGTGTAGCTCCAGACCGTGCAGGAAAGCAACCATCTGGGTCAGATGCTTCTCGGCCTTCCTTTGGCCCGCTTCACGTCCGCAGGTTGGGTCGCAGAGACATTTAGTATTTAAGTGGGGACCCTTCCCTGGGCAGCCATCAGCCAAAGGGGCCGTGCTGGGCTGAGCTCCTCTTGGTCTGAGGAGTTCCCATGTGCAGGTGCCATTGTAATGAGGCCATTTCTTTTTGCAGAACTCCCTTCCTGTTGGAAAGCTCAATCTTGTTGTTAATTAGGTATTACCAATGCTCCATTAATCTAATAAAGTCATTTCATAAGAAAAATGGGTGCCAAGGGCCAGATTTTTAAAGGGAGGATGCGGCTTATGCATGTGCAGAGTGTTTGAGTCAGAAAGGGACCACTGGGTGAGACCGGGGGCACTGGGCTGGGGCGCCCGGTTCTTACTAACAGCCTCTTCCCACCACAGCCAGGGCCCTGCATGTAGCTTGCTGTCCCCCTCCCCATCACAGGCCAGAGTCTTCTCCACCCTCCCTCTCATCCCCTTACTGCTCCCCCATCCCTCCTATTCCTTTTTCCTTAGAGTTGAACCAAACCACCACCTTCCATTCCTTGGACTGTGGGACCCCGGGCTGGCTCATCCAATCTGTCAATGAGGCAAGCATTTATAAGCGCCTCCTTGTGCCGGTTGCTGGGTTACAAACCACCCATAGAGAGGCAAAAAGGATGCCATCCCTGCCTTCGGGGGACTTCTATTCTAAGGGAGAAACTGAGGGCTCTTTTTTATCCTGTGAAATAGACCTAATTCTTCTTTCCCCTCTGCTCCTTTCTTCTTCTTTCTCCTCCATTCCATCTTAAATGAGAATCTGGAAGGAAAGAAAGGTCAAGAAAAGACAAGAAATAAAAAGCTATTTTAAAAAAAAAAAGAAATGAGAAGAAAAAAAAAAAAGAAAAGAACAGGGAAGGAGAACCACCATGGTGGAATACTGGGTTTCCAGACTTTGAGTGTGATTGTCAACACTCCTTGCCATCCTTAAAAACTGAGGACCCTTTTTCCTCATAAAAAGGATTGATGATCCTAAAGAACTTTTCTTTATGGTGGCTGTAGCTATCATTCTTTACTATATTAGAAACTGAAACACATATTTTTTTAAAAAGTATTGATTCTTTTAAATAGAAATATTAACACCTATAACACTCAAATTCATTTAAATAATACTTAATTCACTTAAATAAAAATATTAGTTCACTTCATTAAAAATGTTCACTTACTTACTACTTAAATTAATTCATTTAAGTGATATTTAAATCAATTCACTTAAATAAAAAAATTAATAAGCTTAATAGTTAATTTACTTGAATAAAATATATTAATGTGCTTAAATAATACTTAAATTCATTCACTTGAATAATAATATTAAATCACCTAACACTTAAATAAAAAAATTAATTTACTTAATACTTAAGTTAATTCACTTAAATGACATTTAAATCAGTGCACTTAAATAATACTTTAATTCACTTAAATAAATAAAAAAATGTGATGACATGTTAGCATAAATAATATATTTTTGCGAAAAACAACCATTTTCTGAAGCAAAGATAAAATAGTAAGCAGAGCAGCATTGTTTGACATCTTTTTGCCACTCTCACATCCACCTTAATAGAAGACGGCTCGATTCTCATATCAGCTTCTGCATTCATTTTGTTGGGATTTGTTGTTTAGGTTTGAAGTATGAAGGGATCCGGCCTTGTACAGATATGTTGTTGGAAAATGGAGGAGTATTTTAATAGTCAAGTCATAGTTTCCAGTTTTTATGAAAATAGAGTCCCCCGAGAGGGTTTCAAGACCCCCGAGTGTCTACAGACCACACTTGATATTGCTGATATCATTGAGTCAGGAGACCTGGGCTGTGATCTCACTCTTGACCAGTCCCCTCTGGCCTCTCGTAGCTCTCTCCAGGCCATCCAGTGGTCCTTTCATCTCTCTAGATGTTTTTGGGGTCTGTTTATGGGCATTCCTTGACAGTATGGACTTGGCTTCCTCAGCTGTCCAGGTAATAACTAACCCTAGCTTCCTAGTTCTCGATAACTACTCATTATTAATCATCCCAATAGTCGATCATGCGTCTGAATCAGTGGGTCACATTCTGTTCCTATAAATGGCTGCCAGTGGGCAGGTGGAGGGTGGGGTACCGATTTCCGTGAGAACTGTTGCTAAATTTGAGCGTTGTGCCGTGTGGCGTGTTTAAATTGAGATCCTTAATCTTGTATGCTGGCATATGTCATTTGTGCATTCAGCTCAGCCGGAGAAAAGGGATTACAGATTTTGGGGAGTCTTATTAGGCCATCCGAGGCTAGAAAACAGCCCGAAACTGGTTCTTTTGTGTGAACTTTGAGCTGGGCAAAAGATATCACTAAAAACCAGAAAAGCAGAGAGTTTGACCTTGGAAAGCAGAAGGAGGGCTCACTCCCACCCTGCTCTTCTCCCTACTGTTGCTTATTTCCCCATAGTTGCAATGGTCTTCGGGAGAGTCATAATATTCCAGCACGATATCGAGTTGCTGTTATCTCCCCGTAACTGGAACGCTTTGCCAAGAATTGTATTCATGCACTAACTTGGAGAAATGCTGGGCTCAGTCATTGTTGTTTTTGTGTGTCTGTTCTTTTTACATGGCTGTGCTCAGATAAAATTAGAACTTGGAAATTTGGGGCTGGGCTCTGATCTCATCTGGACTTAACTCTTAGAACTCTCACTTGGCTTCTGGCACTCCTTGTGGCTCCTCAAGTCAGATGGCAAGTGCAGCCGTGATTGCAGCCCGTCGTCTTGTGTGTGATTTGCTGGCCTTTATTGGCCTCCGGTCCCGAAGCACAAAGATCGATAGATAGATGGTTTGTAGTCGGCCCTCAGTCATTAGCTTGTAACCTCCCCTGCTGAAGGCCGGGAGCTGCTCCGTGACGCGCCGGCAGCTGGAAGTCATAGGTAAGACATCCCTGCCTCCAAGGATTTTAAGGGAGTTGGGCTTTGGGGCTGGGTTGATAAAGACATAGGGAAGAAGAAGCCACTGTCCCCCTCATCCCTGGAAATTCAGTTTATCTAGGGTCATCTCATCGGGAAGCCTGTGGGCTGAACATATTGGGACTTTGTAGACAGATTCTCTTCTATCCAAATATAGCAAAGCCTCTTGACGTCTGGATTTATCAATTAGGCAATGACTCCAGTTCTAGTTATCAGGTTTTTGGAGGAAAGTCACATTTAAAATTAACCTGTGGCATTGCAAAATCTAGATTTCACTGAAACATATCCTGCTTTTCCCTCCCTGCCAGCTCTGAGTAAGTCAAATAACATTTTAAAGCATTTCATAATGGGCTGATTTTAGTGGAGAAGACTGCGTGTAGTAGTGGGGAACAGAGCTGGTCTCCAGCAGGAATCGGAGTTCAAGGCTCGTCTCAACCACTGACTGTGTGGCAAGTCCTCCAAATGCCCACTCCCTCCCCCAACTCCTGGAGGTCACCAGGTGCAGAGTGGGTGTAGATCTGCATGGGGAAAGGACTTTACCCACCAGGAGTTTCCCAGATGAATGAAACTGTAGCCTTGAGCCACAAACATTTTTAAGCAATCAGCAGGAGGGACAGGATCACAATGTGATGAAATCGGCTCTGAAGCCTCTTGTGGCTTAGGACTCCGCAGAAAAGTGATGTGGGCAGGCGGGCACTTTAGAAACTCTGTTTCCCCCTGCATCAGATAAAGGGCCTGAGCCAGATGGTGTCCCGAGTCCACCAACCCTAGATCTGGAACTGGGGGTCGGATAAGAGGGAGCCACCTTTTCTTCCAGCTGGGTTCCAATGGCCTCCCAAGACCTCTCAGTCTAAAGGCCCGATCTCTTGGTTTTTTGTTTGTTTTTTTTCTGGGGCCTCCTTCCCAAGCTTTATCCTACTGGTATTTCATTGATTGACATTCCCCCCTTGTTGTCTGTGGGCTCCAGCAGCCAAGGGTTGTGGGCACACCTGGTTGGGATGGTGTGGGTCACGTGCCGCCGCTGTGAGACTGGTCAGCAGGGGGGTTGAGGGAGCAGAGCCCTGGTGACTTAAAAGGTCTAAATAAATGAGCGCTGCTATTATCATTTTTGCTATTGCTGCTTTTCTTACCTGTCAGAGAAGGACCACAATCCCATCATCCCCTCCCCCTAATTCAGGTCACTGTTGTGAAGTTGCTCATCTTAAGAATCAGAGCCACCAGGGGCCCTAGAAGTCATCAGGCCCGGACCCCTGCATTTTACAGATGGGGAAACTGAGGCCCATCTGTGGCCTCTCAAGTAACGAGCATCAGAGGCCAATGAGAGTTAATTTTAAGATAGCTTTCAAACAAATGGTAAAAGCTCTCTACCAACATAAGAGACTATCATGGCTGAGCTCACTTTGACAGTCTGTATAATGAAGGATAAAAAGTATATGTGCAGAAGCCCCCTGTGACTGCCCAGCCCAGGCCCAAGGGTCCCCTCCAATCAGAAGGGGGAGCAGCCATACTGCGTTACCTTATTCGGAGATCCCAGGTCTTACCTGGGAGCATCATGTTGTCCCCCGCAGTTACCGATGAGGATCCTCAGCCTGTTGCCTGTGGCTGGTCCCTGGGGCTGAGTCTGTGCAGAGAAAGATCCGGGGGAGGGGGACCAGGGTCTCTGAAGCCAGATTTGACTCCAGGCCCCGTCCTCTATGAGCTGTGATCCCTTCCAGCTCTGCATTCTGATGAAATTCCATTGCTTCACTGGTGAGCCTCAGTTTCCCCATCTCTAAAACAGGTGATGATAATCGTTACCTGTCTGAAAGGATTCTGTGAGTGGCCCATGTTATCAGCCAGTCTTTGACGGTTTTTAAGGGCCTTGTGCTGGGCACCCACTCTCCAGTGTCTGCAGCCCCCAAGGGGCTTACATTCTCTTGGAGGAGCGGGAAACTCTTTATAAATAGTGCTTATAGAGGGTGGGCAATTCATTTTTCTTGAATGGGGTCCTAAGTTGTGATTATCAATGTGGGGTGATCCCTAAGTAAAAACTCCCCAGTGTTAATGGAGACCTAAAGCTCCCACTAGCTTCCAACCTTGAGCGCTTCAGAAGAGGTTAAACTCGCACTCGAGACCAGCTCTCCCCCTCCAGCCCAGTCTGCCTTTCATACAAATGACAAGGTGCTGTTGTGGGGCTCGCCCTTCTGGACCAAAAAGAAGCATCCGTGTTCGAGTCGGCTTTCCCTGTCTCCTCCCTTTGAGTCGCTGGGGTACGTCTGGAGGAAGCCGAGCCATTGCTAGCGACGGCCATGGGGGCCCAAGAGAACTCGAGGAATTCTCCCCCTTGTCCTCTGGCCTCCATGCTGGCCGCAGATGGTCAGCGGATTCCAGAGTTCTGTCTCCCGTTTCCATTCTGCCCATTGGCTTTTGCTGTGGCAGCAAATCAGAACCTTTCCGAAAGCTGTCCATTGGTCATCTCTAATGTCTCCCAAGATTCTGAAAACTAGGTTCTGTTTCCTTTCCTCTTTTCCCAGGGTCATAGATCAGGGGCTTGGAGGTTCTGAGAATGCTGCAGCCTTGGGGACGGGGAGGCTGTCGTGGGTGGCAAGCAGCAGAGACGGGTCTTAGGGTCACAGATCTCAGGGTGGCAGCGCCCCTTTTCCAGCCTAGCTGAGGCCACTGTCAGGTGCAGCCTCCTCACAGGGTTCTGAGTCCAGAGTCTGGGACTCCGTGGTCACTATCCTTTCGGCTGTTCCCACTGCCTCCTCTGAATCCAGGATTCCTATCCGTTACAGCCCACTCTTTTTTTTTTTTAATTATATTTAATTTGTTCAATTAATTAAAAAAAAACTTTGCCTCCCCCATTGAGTAAATTTTAAATTTTTATTGGTATCTTTTGCTTTTATATTATCTTTTCCAAACACATCCCTTCCTCCTCTCTGGTGAGTCATTTCTTGGGGGAAAAAATAAAAAAGAAACAATGAGAAAAGCAATTCAGTAAAAAAAAACAAGTCAATGCATCACCCACTTCTAATGGCGTATGCTGTGTTCCACATCCCTAATCCCCCACCTTTGTATAGGGGAAGAACTATCGACTCATCCCTTCTTCTTTTCAAATTATAATCATTGTGCTCTTCCTTAAAAAAAAGAAAAGAAAAGAAAAAGAAAAAAGTTAGACTGGGGACATCAGAGTTTCCAGGAGACATTTCTTTAACACACCTCTTTTGAGGTTGGGATTGGCTCCTCCGCCTGCCTTGAATCCCCAACCTTTTGTAAGCCCATCTCCCCCGGGACTGAGCAAGAAAAGGGGCCATGGATCACAGAGACCAGAATCAGGAAGGCCTAGAAGTCTCCCCTCTAATGCCTCCTGGCTGTGGTACCCATGTAAACAACCCTGATTTGTGATAAAGGTTCCATAGTGGGGGAACCATCTCTGTGGGTATGGGAAGAATCTTCGTTGTGCGCTCCCCACTCTGGTGAAATTGTGGGGCCGGGCCCATCCCGGCTTGGGCGCCCCTCAGACGTTAATCCCAATTTAAGCAGATACCAGCATTTCCATTTTTGTTTTCCCAAATTCACTTCTCTTTGGTTTCCTTTTTCTTCCTGACCCCCCATCAGTTTCCCATCTGTAACTGACCGGCTGAGCTTATTATTGTGCCAACAGCGTGGCTGAGATGAGAAGAAATGGCCTCTGGGATCCTGTGGCAGGCGACGCGGGCCGCCATCCATTGTGATCTGATGACGTTTTCCTGCCTGAGAAAGCTTCCCAAGGACATTTCATTTTCGAGGGAAGAAAAATGTAGCTCTTACATTTGCATGTCTCATTTCAGAACATATAAAACTAATAAGTAGAGAGGAAGGAACGTTTCATTTCTGGGCTGATTTTTAATTAAGAAAAAGCATATTCTTCATCTTCCCAATTATGAGTACAGCCTTAATGACATACAAACTCCAAAAAACAGCATATGCTAACTCATCCATCCCTCCACTTTTTGTTAGCTTGTGTCAACGAAAGCCGCTGCTTAATTTAGCCGGGTCTTTATTTTGAAGCTTCTAAAAAGATGGGTGCGGATTTTATACACGGGAAAAGGCCAAATTTGGCCCGAAGGGCTCGACAGGAATTGGTTCTTAAGCTCTGGCAAATTCTCCCATTAGATAAATATATACATCCTTGTTGCTTCCCTGAAACTATTTCAAGGGTGTGAGTGGGTGGGCACTATGGGCAAAATATTCAGCTCTAATTTCAACTCCTAAGTCAGGAGATTCTTCCAAAGGCTGGGCCCTGGGAGAAGCCGCGTGGTTTATTTATGCTTTTGCCATGGACTTCTCATTCCCAGCTCCAGAATGAACCAAGAGGTCCTAAAAAGGATAAGGGGGGGGGTGTAAAAGCAGCCCTTTCAGATTGCAAATGTGGCCACGTGGGGAGCTTGGCTTTCCCACCGGCCGCTTCGTCCGACGTGATGTCAGGGGTGACTCTCTGCTGTGCCACTGGGGTGGAAGGGCCGGGCCAGGCCGGTGGCCAGATGTGGATCAGGACTGAGATGGCTGACTGCTTGGTGGCTGGAGAGCCCAGTCTCCGACTTCAGTCGGCCTCAGTTTCCCTGCAGGCTGGGTGTTCCTGGGTGTAGTGCTGACCCTACGGAAGCCTCGGTTCCCCTCTGTGAGGGGGTGACTGTGAGCCCCTGGATGGGCCACTTAGCTGCCCAGTGCTAGGAGCGCTCTCAGAGACCCCAGGAACTGAAAAGGAGGCTCCTGCTATTGGCCGAGGGAGTGGACTCCCCAAGGAAATCACAGACCTGGGTCTGGCCCATCTCAACTTGGACCCCCGGCCTGGCCCTACTGCACCCGGCCCCTCGACCTGCCTCCCCCGGCCTGGCTACCCCAGGCCTGGTTCACTCCCAGCCCTGGCCTCCCAGGACACCTTCTTTGCAGCACAAGTTTGGTTCCTCCCGCCATGTGCACGTGCATTGTGCCCATAAAGGGGGCTGAGCGAGAGGGTGTTTGCTTGGGCCTGCTAATCCTTCAGTGTCACAGAACTCCCAGAGTTCTGTGGGAGAAGGTCCCCCTTCCTGGGATAGTCTATCCCCCTGAGTGGCCCACCCTACCCCCTTCAGAGCTTGAGAAGATGTGATCCCAGTTATCTTAGGCTGCAGTCTGGGGGACGCGGCGCGGGGGACAGGAGGGATATGGGATTTCAGGCCCTCCACTGAGCCAGCGCAGACCGGCTGCATGCGGAGGCTTGTTGGCTCCCGGTGACCACATCCTGTCCGAGGCCCCAGGCTCAGCACTTGGTTACATAAGCCTGTGCTTGCAGGCACGGGGCCATGGGCTCCAGGGACCGGGCTCCTTCTTGGTGGGGGCCTAGGGGCCCCCAAGCGGCGTTTCCAGGCAGACCTGTGCAGCTCCAGGGGTTAGGAAATAGGCCAGGGGAGTCAAATATGGCAGGGCCAGCCCTCGGTTGTCAGTGGCACGGGCCAGTGACGGGTACATTCAGCCCACGGGGAAGGGAGACAAGTGAGAGCCCCCGATGGGGGAGCCGTCGGGGGTAGGCCCAGTAATGGAGGGTGCCCATTGTCTGTCTCCTGAATGTGTATGTGTTTGTATAAATGTGTGTGTGTGTGTGTGTGTGTGTGTGTGTGTGTGAGAGAGAGAGAGAGAGGGGGTCCTGCTCCTGCCGCGGTTCACAGTGCTGAGAGGGCAGCAGTTGGCAGAGCGGGCCCCAGCTCCGCTGACGCATTTCCCCCTTTGATGACAAACCTGACCGTGCAGACTCCCACCGCGGCTGAGAATTGGGAAGTTGGAGGAGCCCGGGAAGCAGAAGGGCTCAGCGCCGAGTGTTGACGCTGACACCCCCCCCACAAAGCCGAGTTGGAGTCCAAAGTCCCCCCCCCCCAGAAGGAGCCCAGTGAGTGGCCGCCAGCTCTCTGTGATCTGGTTTTACTTACAGGATCTCAAAGTGGAGATCCAGTGGAATATTACCAGATTAAAAACGCGCTCTCTCACACACACGATGCTTCAGTGCTGGCAAATTTACAGAAGCATTTATGAGAAAAACAGTGGGTTTTCAAACAAAATTCCTAGTTGTCGGAAGCCAAAAGGGAACGGGCTGGAGCGATCCCCTCAAAGACTGTCAAATGGGGCTGTTGAAAAGTGTTGTCAAGCACTTAATGGGGCAGCGAACTTTCTCCTCATTATTGTGGTCAAACAATATAAACTGTTTTCGAGAGAATTAGAATGTACCAGCAACTAAATGAAAGATTGGTCCAAATCCCTAAAAATAAGAAATTATAACTACTCAGGGTTTCACCTTAGAGCCAACCCATTGGTAAAGATAAAACAGGAAGAGAGAGGGGAATAAACGTTTATGTAGTACCTACTGTGTGCCTGGCACTGTGCTAAGCTCTTTACAAAAATTAATTGATCTTCCCAATGACTCTGGAAGAGTTATTTCCATTTTTTCCATTTTAAAATTAAGGAAACTGAGGCAGACTGAGCTTACGTGCCTCGCCCAAGGTCACACGGCTGGTAAGTGTCCAAGGCCAGGTCCCTGCATGTGGGTCTTCTTGACTTGAGGGCCAGCACTATGTCCACTGAGCCACCAGTTGCTTTCATGAGCAATGTTGGACGGTCTGAGGTTCTGGGATCAGAGCTGTAGCATGGGACGGCCATTCTGGAAAACCATTTGGGATTGTGTAACGGATCCTCTGGTCCAGAGAGTTCTAGGAATGGAGCCTGAGTGAGTGACTTAGTGGGACAGGTCTCCCAGACAACCCATGACAGCCCAAAACCTTGGCCACCAATCCAAAAATGGTAGGTGACCATTTTAGTGACTAAACTAGAAGGATCCATACCCGAAATTCAGAGCATCGTGTGAAGAACTGAATGAACAGAGACAGAAAAAAATCATCAGAACCAGGGCGACCACATGGACAGGATCTTGAACAACGTAGAGGAAAGGGCAGAGCTGGTTCACCCGGGATGCCCGATCTTGGCCCCACGGGAAGAGACCGAGTCCGAGTGTCTCCTCCCTGACTTAGCTCGGAGAAGCGGAGGCCTGTGGGTGTGAAATGACGGATGGGCTGTCAGCTCTCCTTAACTGATGTTGGGGTTTGTTTTTTTGCTCTTTCTGGAGTGGAAACGCCCCAGGCTGAATCCCTTGTTTGATTCTTCTGGGTGCAGGTGGGAGGAAACTTGTGTTTCTGGGGTTGGCGCTACCTGCTCAGTGAGGAGCGGCGGCTGCCTGGACTGGAGGGGAGCCCACGCTGTCTGTGCTGCTATGATTTATTCCGCCCGGTGTCTCATTACGGTTTCATGCCGGCTAAAAGGAAGGCTCATCCGCTTAGCGTTGGGTGTATGCGGGTGGCAGAAGGTCATTCTCTCCCAAAATTATTAGGACGTAAGAAATTGCTTAGCCAATAACTTAGAGAGTGCAGAACGCACCAATCAGATTCTTTTAAAGGAATCTAATATGGTTCCCCAGTCTGAATCATATGATACGAAAAAAAAATTCTCACTAAATATACTATTAGATTAAAAAATTAGTCTGTTAATAGACTATTAGATTAGACAAAATTATAGAATTTCTATAGTAGTGTTATTTTATTCAGTACCATTAATAGTAGACGTTAAAGTAGCTTTTCAAATTTATTATTACTTTTATGTTTCATTGAAAGTGAAGAGTTGGCTTTTTATACAGCAAAATAACAGTTTGGACATGTATACTTATTTTGTATTTAATTTATACTTTAATATATTTAACATGTATTGGTCAACCTGCCATTGTGGGGAGGGGGAGGGGAAGGAGGGGGAAAATTGGAACAAAAGGTTTGGCAATTGTCAATACTGAAAAATTAGCCATGCATATATTTGTAACTAAAAAGCTATTTAAAAAAAAAGTGAAGAGTCGGGGCAGCTAGGTGGCACAGTGGATAGCACACCAGCCCTGAAGTCAGGAGGACCGTAGTTCAAATCTGGCCTCAGACACTTAACACTTCCTAGCTGTGAGACCCTGGGCAAGTCACTTAACCCCATTTGCTTAAGCAAAAAAAAAAAAAAAAAAAGTGAAGAGTCTTCCATATTGTACCTTCACAATAACTGAGCTGCCTTGGGGTCTACCAGATGCAGCTTCGTCCCCGCTTTACCAACAAGCTGGTCTAGAACCTTAGGAGGTCACTGCCCCCTGGTTTTTGATGGTAGAAGGTGCACAGATTGTGGCTCCGCCTCCTATGGGCCACGGGCCTCAGTTTTGTGATCTGTGGAATGGGGAGAGGGCCTGGGGGAAACTGAAGAGGTGATCCCCAAGTTGTGAGAGGATCCTTCCAGATGAGGGGATCCTTGCTTTTCTTTGAGAAAGCAGGACTGAAGGGGAGAAGGGGGAGAAAGGCCAGAGGAGAAGCCCGGGCCCTGTTTCCTTGCTCACCCAAGTGGCCCGATGCCAGTGGCTGGCCCTCTGGGGAGGCCTTTGAGGTAACCACATGAGCACCATGGCACCCGATGCTCTCCTCTCACTGAGCAAGCAGAGAAGGGGAGCCCCTCCCAGAGTCTGGCAGGATTGGGGGCGGCGTTCAAAACCTCGCCATCATACAGCGCCTCCATAACCAGGCCCTGGGCCAAGTAGCCAAAGTGTCCTGAATCCCTGCTGGCCCGGCTTCCAGGCCACTTAGGCCAGCAGAAATCTCCCTCCTGGACATCTAGGTGTGATGGCCGCTGGGGGACTAGCTGCCTAATCCCCGCTTGTCTCGGTGCCCTTGTCCGCCCGGGGTGGTCGTGGGATCCAAAGGGGCAGCAATTGCCATGTGTTTAGCAGAGAACGGAGTCCCAGGCCTAGAGGCAGCAGCACTCCCCTCCCTGAGTTCCAGTCCAGCCTCAGAACCCTCCTAGTGGCGGGACCCCCGTCTGCCTCCGTTTCCTCAGCTGTTAAATAAGCTGGAGAAGGAGATACCCTCCCCCCCACCCCCAGCATCTATCCAAAAAGCTCCTAAAAAAAGAAAGCTCACAGGGTCAGAGGTGGCTGGGATGACCGAACAACAACGTTCTTTGTTACCCATGTGCGCTGTCTGGTTTGTGAATTGTGGCGTGATGCTTTGTCCGTGGCTCCCTGCAGAAGTCTGAGGTCTTTTTCTTTGTCCCCTTTAGATTGATGCACTGAGTAAAAGAAGCAAAGAAGCCGAGGCAGCCTTCTTGAATGTCTATAAGAGATTAATTGATGTTCCAGGTAAGCCGGCGGGCCGTGGCAGCTTTCACTCCTTGGGGGGTTTCTTCCTGGCCACCTGTGGGGAAGGGCAGCTACCTCCTGACACTCCTAAGACCCAGGGAGATGCCCCAGAGGATGCAAATGGGAGGCTCACCACCTGCATTTACAAAAATGCTCATTTCAGCCCAAAACTTAGCCAAGTCTGCTACCTCCTGGGGGGTATAGCAGAACATGTGGCCAGTCACAGACCGTGACCCAATGCATCATCCCTATGGTTCTCCCAGCAAGATTCCCACCCTCCCTAGCTGCTGTTCCCCTCTGAAACCGCGAGCTGCTGGAGGGTGGGGAATCCACTGGCATGGCCCATAGAGACTAGCAAATGCTCATTTGTTCATTTGTTTAATCAGCGCCCCATCAGGCATTGGCTGCTGCCCCTCTCCACCCGGGCTTCTGCCCAGCTCAGTGTCAGGCCGAGCCCTGAAGCAGGGACCGAGGTGCTGCCGAGATAACAGGAGCCCCACCCTAGGAGGGTCCCCAGTTCTGTGGGTAGAAGCTCCTTGGAGGGGGAGGGACGGGGACCCTACGCACAGGTGTGTAACTGGTTGTTCTGAGAGCCATAACACCAGGTAAGGGCTGATGAGTGTGGGAAGGACACCAGAGGCCCCGTTGCCGCGTGGTTAGACACAGCATCTCCATGATTCCCAGGGCGCGCACCGGCGGCTGTCAGGAGCCCACCCTCGCCACTGCCTGGGCCGTACGGCCTCCAGACTGGGTTCTGACGGGCAGCAAGAGCCGGGACGTGAGCAAACACTCGTTAAGGATTACTGTGCAGGGAGCTCCCGGTATTGTTTGAGAACAGTGATAAAGCACAGAGGAGGAGAGGCAGCCAATTAAGAATTAAGGCTGTGGGACTTTTTTAAGGAGGCCTTGAACGTCCTCCTAAGTTAACTGTGGATGACGTTCCCCCTCCTGCCCGATTAGCAGAGCAGAGAATTGATGGAAAAGGGTCTGTTTCTCATATTAGCTGGGATGCCGGACTGGGGGCTTCAAGTCCCTGCCCCCGACACCGACCTCAAGTCCCTGAGCTTCGACCCCACATCATTAAATGAAGGGGTCGGAGCTGATCAGTCTTGGAGGCCTCTTGCACTTTGACATCAGGGATCCTGGGGCCATGGAAAAAGTCTCTCAGGCCCTTCCAAGAAAAAAGCTGAGTTGGAGGGGGTAGTGTTTACCTCTGGGAACACATTTAGGAGGGGGAGGGGCCCCTTTCTCTTCCCTCCCGGTGAGGAGCCGCCGCTGGGCCCAGTCTCGCTCTGAGGACCCTGGGTTCCCTTTTGGGGAGAAGCGGGCTCTGCCCTCATTAGCATGACTGTGCCCAGGCTAGCCCACTAGCATTAGACATGCATGCCAGCCGCTGGTAATTTCCCACACAGACATCTTAGTCACGAGCCAGTTGAGGAGACAACAAAGCCCGGCGGCCACGTCCACGGGGCGCGCTCTCCAGGCCGGGCCAGACCGAGGACTCGCTGTCTCGGGGCCTCCTCCGGGCGCCCCCAGCCTCATGCCCCCACCGCGGGGACAAGGGAGATCAAAGGGCGCTGCCGCCAGATGTGGTTTGGCTGGCCTGCTTTCCATGCTCGTGTTCCTGAGATCATCCATCTCTCTTGGGCATCTTACTGAGCTCTGGCTGTTGCCATGTGGCTGCTCCGAGTTCCTCCAGCCTTGTGCATATGCCAGGGACTTCCATCTCCTCTCTCCCTGCTGGTGGAGATCCGGGCCCTCACTCTATCCCTGCCTGATAGCTGGCTTGGAAACCAGTTTTGTTACCCTTGAGTGGATAAAGGGCCGAGCTCGGCGTTGGGAAGGTCTGCACTTAAACATTGTTGTCAGCCCTGCCCCCAAGAAGGAGGGTCCGGCCTCCCCACTTCAAGTATTTCACCTCGAGGGCCCCGAGTTCCTCATCTACAAGGGTGGAGATGAGAGTTGCTGGTCCCAGAATTCCTAGCAAATAGCCCCAAGTCTGATCCTGAGAAAAGGATTCCTTTTTTCTCCAGGGGTGGGGAACATGCCCACCCTCCAGCTTGAAATCTTCATAAAACGCATCCCATCCCACCTGCACTCAGTCCTGCGTCACAGGGAGACCGAGGAGGCTCTCTCCGAATCCTGGGCTGTGTCTGTGCTGACTCAGGTAGAAAGAATTTGCAGGAAAAGTCCAATTGAGGCGGACAGATTGCCTTTGATAAATATAACTCCTGGCAGCTTTCTGTTTGAAAAGGTTGCTGCGTTCCTTTGATTTGCTATTTTTATTTTGCTGTTAAAGGGGTGCTCTGGGGCCATATTAGGACCCTGTTGAAAAGGAGAAATGAACCAGCCGAGAGTGCGTCATTTTGCGATGTGTGGGTTTTATTGAGTTGTGTATGTATGAGGGGCTTTGGGTTTTTTTTTTTAACTCTTTTTTTAAAAGGTTAGCTTATTTGGAGTTTGCCGGAGCCGAGGCCATTAGCAGTTGTTTTTCCAAACATCTCCCGCCCCCTTTTCAAATATGTAATTGAGTTTTATACACACATTTTCCCCAGTGCAGTTTCTGAATTGAGCTGTCATTTAAAAGGGGGCTATTTTCCTTCAGCTGCTTGTAGGATTTTTTTTTTCCTGCAGGGAGTAATCACTCTCGTCCCTCCTTTTTTCTCTCTACAGAAAAAGGAGTAGTATTTTCAGAAAGATCCCTCACTTCTTCTTCGGAAGATTTGGACTGCCCCCTAGTTTACAAAGCTGTCCAGCATTGTTCCGTAGCCTGGCGGTCACTGAACAGTCCGGGCTTTCTCCTCCCCAAGGGGACAGCTTCCTTCTTCTTGGTCCCTGAAAAGACTAGAAGGGTTTATGCTTTAGTTTGCTGAACAGTGACCTGCTCAGGTTCTCTTTAGGCACGCTTCCCGGGGAACGGTGAGCTCCTGTTCCCAGAGTCTGGGTTCAGTGGCTCGCTGAGGGCCCAGGACTAATGGGGAGGGGGTTGGTTTTTGCTTCGGTTGTTGTCCCCCATCTCCACGAGCTTCTCCTCTGTAGAAAGCTTGTCTGCTTCGGGTGTACGTGAGGAGGCTCCGGGATTTCTTGAGTAGAAGGGAATTTTCCTAGAGTTTGGGTAGTTCCGGCCTCTCTGACGTCAGATTGCACAAGGATAGATCGACTCTGCTCCAGAAGGGACCTGCGGGTCCTTTTGTTTAAATAAGTCCGAGAAAAGGAAGATGCAGCTTGAGGCCCGTAACACATTTGTCCACAATGTCCATTTTCGGTATTCCGCTGGAATCCGGCCAGAAGGACACTGATGCGGAACGTCGCCTCCTATCTCGGATCTGTAGAGTAGAATTAAATACATTACTTATTAAGGACCCCGACTTTGCAAATCTCATGGTAGTGATGGGAAGGGGAAAGCCCAGGAACTAGGCGTGCAAGACCAGGGTCACAGTTGTGGAGCTACAAGGAGCCAACTCGACATTTTTCAAAAAAATATAATATAATTGATAGTTTCTGTTTTTAGATCATTTGCATTTCCCCAGCTATCTTAGAGCACCAAACCCAGTGGCAAAGAATGAAGGAGAGAAGGGGAAGAAAGTGTTCAGCAAATAAAGGAAAGAAGGGAAGAAAATGTTCAGCAAACAAACATTTCGAAAAAATCTTGTTACATATGGCACAGAGTGTGGGTGCAAGGAACTCTTCCTCCTCTTGGATCCCTGAGGAGACTGAGGCCGGAGGGGACTGTGGCTCAGCCGGGAGCCCACAAGCTGAAGGGATGCTTCCCCCAGCTGCGTGGGGCTCCCAGGATGGGCGAACACCGTGAGAGAGACCTGCCTGTGGATTGTCTAAGAAGCCCAAGGCCAGTTGTTGCGGCCACCTGGGAATTAACGTCCATAGCCGTTAAACAGCACAAGGAGAGAGAATCCCGCATGGAGCTCCTGGAATTCAAAGGGACTTCTATTTCCCCCCCCCCCCCTTCACTCTTCAGGAACACTGGCAGGGCAAGAGGAGGAGGAGGAGGAGGGAGAGTCCAAAGTGGGCAGGGCTGCCCGTGGCCCCGGAGCGCCAGCGACTCCAGCCGGGAGGTGAGACAGACACAGAGCCCGAGAGATGTGTGGGGACGGGTGACGGTGTGTCTGCCAGTTCAGAAGAAGGGAGGACTCGGTCAGGCTGCGTCGCTCCTGGAGGAGACGCAAATGTGGCGAGGGGGCGTCGGGCCCTCCCCGGGAGAAGCTTTTCTTGTACTCCTCGGCTTGCTGTGGGCCCGGCAGATCCCAAAGGGAAGTTGCACGAGGAAGACCCCAAAAGTGGGATCCGGCTAAATGGGGGTGTCTGTCAGTTGGATGAGCACGGACATGAGATGCAGCAGCAGCCAGGGGGAGTCAGAACATGATCCGAGACAGCGTGTGGGGAGACAATGAATTTGCTCTAGGGCACAGAGATCAGGGAGTCTAATGGAGCCCTCAGAGACAAAGGGGAGCCCAGCGATGCCGAAGCCGATCCCCCAGACAGTCGGCCCGGGACTGGGCTGGAGCAGCAAGTTTTAGACACCAAACAGGTTATACCAGGTATCTCTTACCTGTGGGACGGGGGAGTGACAGATGAGAAGGGACCCTCGGAGAGAGGCAGGGGCCCCCTTTTGTCACAGGAGAGACTGCTGGGGGCTCCTCTGCTTTTCTCACAAAGCCCCAAAGGTAGAAGAGGGAGAGAGACCGGACCTGCGGTCACCTTGAGAAGTCCCAGGTGAGGAAAGTCCTGCTGCCGTGCTTACCGACACCTCCTCAGCAGTTCCCCTGCAGCTAGGCCGGCCTAATAGTGCCAGACCCGGCTAAAACTCCCCGTCTCTGAAAGGTGGCGAGGGGATTGGTCAGCACAGGTCAGGAGTCTCGTGGCTTTGTGGGTACTCTCTGTTGTACCTCAGACTGCCCTCCATAAGGGCCCAGCTGAAATGAAAATTACAAATCAAGGCTCTGTGGGACAACCGAAGAAGAGCGGCTTCTGCAAGTCGGACCAGGAGCAAGGAGCCCCCAGCCTTCATTTCTCAGCCTCCTGAGGGAGGCTTGGACCAATGACCTGAGGATCCTCCCAGCTCTGTGTCGTGAGAGACTTTTCAGGGGTGGAGTACGGCCTTTTAGCGAAGGCTGCCCAGAGGTGTCTGGGTGCCGTGTTCAGCCCACTCCTCTGGCCTCCCAGGGTCGGCACGCTGACCACTTGGGCCTTGTCTCTGGGCTCGTTCTCTGAGAATGAGGATGTGAGCTCAGGTGTGCCGGGGCCGGGTTTGGAGTCAGGTGGTTTGTTCACATGAGGTCACCTTGCAGCTCAGCTTTCCCAGGAGGTTCTTGTCAGCGTCTGAGCATTTACCAAAAATGGAAGGCGGATATTGTGCCCGTGTGCGCACACACCACGAGAGCCCCTGATGCGGGTGGAGGGCAGGTGGAACTTTGGGAGCTGGCAGAGCCGCTGCAAAGGGCCCCAGCCTTCAGGGGTTTTGGGGGGGAGGGTAGCAGGCGCCATATTGGGCCAGGCTTGAGGCTGATGCTCTCCCCATTGATAGTGGGAGAAGGTGAAGCACCAAGGACCAGGCAGCAGAGCCAAGCGCTCTGGCTTTGGATTTATGTGCCCATGTAGACATGGCACTTGTCACATTTGTCCTTATTGTGCCAAGCTCTGTTTTTGTGGGCAATGCCTTGGGGGAAGCCTGTTGTGGGGCTGCCCCGCAGCATGTGGAGAGTGCTCGGTGTCCTCTGGTGTAGAAGGAAAGGGTTAGCACAGATCATCGTGATTTATGAATCTAGGATTCTCCAGGATCCATTTGGAAAAGAGGGCATGCGTACAGAAAAATGGATCTGACGCCTGTTTTTGTCTCTGGCAATAGCAGAAAAAGGAAAATAAGGGCAGTGCCTGCTAGGTTCCTCCCCCACCCCACCTCCAGCAGTGACCTTCTCTGCAGCTTCATTCTCGGAGACCCTGAGTTTCTAATCTGGTGCTTGTGAGAGATCAGGCAAGTCAAGGGCGGGGGAGGGGGCCCATGCTACGTAACATAGGTGACGTGTACATTTCAGCTGGCACCTAGCAGCATTACTGAGGTGATTCCCTCTGTCCCCTTCTGCATTGAAACTCCCTGTTCAAAGGCTGGAGGGATCCCTTTCCTTCTTCTTCTCCCCCTCTTCTTCCTCCTCCTCCCCATCTCCTCACTGTCTTTCCCCTTCCCTCCCCTCTCCTTTCTCATCCTCTCCCCTCTCCCCACCTCTCCTCTGTCTAGCTTTTGTCTTTTTTCTCCCCCTTACTCGTGTATCCGACCTCACATCTCGGAACCTTTGGATGATGACGGAGGAGGTGGGCTGAATGAAGCCGTCACCGTGCATTGCCTTCCCTTTTGGATGGATGAGTCACAGTCCCCAGGGAAGCCGAAAGGAACCAAGTTCAGAGCTGCCTTTGATGCCTTTGGGGGAGGCCAGGGAGCGAGGGGGAGGGGAGACAGGAGGCCCGGGCTTGGGAAGGCCAGAGGTCTTGGAGGGTGGAGGAGACTGGGGTGCTCCCCGGGCTCTGAGGAAGAGCCGAGTGCTCCCGGTGGGGCCTAGAGCATCGAGAGAGACATTGCCATTGAACCAGATCCGTCAGACCGAGCCCGGTGTCAGCCCAACAGAAGCGCTCCATTCTTCCCAGGTCAGACGCTGCCCAACACCATGGGCTTGGTGGCTCTCTGAGATCACTCCCAGCAGCCCCTGGGCTCTGCCAGCCTCCCCTGTGCCCAGGGACTCCTGGCAGCCATACTCCACATAGGCCAAGGAAGGCCAGAAACCCACATGCTTGTAATAACCCGTGGCCGCCTTGCTCGTGAGTGATTCCTGGTTTAGAAGTTCTTTCTCTCCCCCCCCCCACCCCCCGCCTTTGTGTGTCTGTCTGTCTGTCTCTCTCCCCTTCCTCCTCCTCCTCTCCTCTCTTTACTGTTTGTGTCTCTTTCTGTGTCTCTTTTCCTTCCTCCCTCTCTCCTTTTTTCTTCCTTTCCCCCTTCCTCCCTCCCTCTCTCCTTCTTTCTTCTCTCTCCCTCTTTCTCCCCTCTTTCCCTTTCTTTGCCTCTCTCCCTTTCTTGCTCCTCAGATTGTCTCATCGTTCTTTAGCTTTGGCCATGTTTTGCCACTTTCTCTTGTGATCAAATCTCTGATCCGCAGCCTCTGACCGATTGCTAGCATTTCTTATATTTTCAAAGGCCCAAGTGGGCCTGAAATTTTAAATGAGAAGGAGCCATGTTGTTTGCTATTTAAAGGTGTCGGCAGGGGTGGGAGGGAGGCTTTCTCACTGGCATGGCTTTTATTCAGTAAGCAAATTGTTCCCTTTTCATTGCCCCTTATCTGCAGACAGTGAATTGGAAGTTTATTGTGTAAATTGGCAGCAAGGCCTAGTGGAGAGAGAGCCGGCTTGTGAGTCAGGAAGCCCCGACTCCCCAGCCTGCCTCTAGTTCTGAGTCAGAGAGCATGAGCTGGAAGAGACTCGGGCCTTTCTGGTCCAATGGGCTCATTTTATATGGAGAAATGTGGACTTGGGACTGGCCCCTGTGATGCGGTCATGCAAGATTTGAACCCAGATCTTATCATTTCAAAGCTCTGAGCTTCCCCTCTCTACCACGTTGCCTCCCTTCTTGGCTTTGGGGCTGAGTAGATCACCTCTTGGGACTCCAGACACCGCAACAGCAGGTTCTAGAGCAGGGACTGACTTATAGTGAGCGGGGAGCTTCCTCACCAGGAGCTCCCTAGACTCATTACAGAGAGAGCCCAGAAAACACTGGAAGTAGAGTAGAGGGCTATTGCAAATTGGATTTGCTGAAAACTTAAAACATTCTTATTTAAATTATAGGATTTTAAATGTCTCTGCTAAGATATTTTCTCATCTAGAATATTACTAGTCAAGATGGCAGAGAGAAGCCAAGATGTTGCCTGAGGTTCCCCAGCTTTCCTCAGATTTGTGGGGTGACAGAATCCACAAAAAGCTGAAAATAACTTAGGAGACTTCAGGAAAGGTCTCTCTCACTTGAGTAAAAGGGGAGCAGTGTCCCAACACAAGTGGTATCTGGATAAGGCAACTGGAGACTCATAGCCTCAGCACAGATCAGTGACTTAGGCCCTGCTGACTTGGCTCAGCAGGCATCCTGCCAGCCCTGACCATAGAAAACTACTTTAGCAACAGGGAAAATCAAAACAGATCAAAACACCCCTCCCAAAAAAATCAAATTGGGGCAGCTAGATGGTACAGTGGATAGAGCACCATCCTTGAAGTCAGGAGGACCTAAGTTCAAATCTGATTTCAGACACTTAACACTTCCTAGCTGTGGGACCCTGTGCAAGTCACTTAACCCCAATGCCTCCGTTAAAAATTAAGAGAGGTAGAAGAAAAATTGGAAAAATAAATGAAAGCTATGTAGGAGAATTATGAAAGAAATAATCAACAGCTTGGAAAAAGAAGCACAAAAATTGGAGAAAAAAAAACTTCCTTAAAAAATAGTATTGACCAAATTGGGAGGGGGGAAAATTTTTTAAGAAAATAACTCCTTTAAAAGTAGAATTGGCCAAATGGAAAAAGAGGTACAAAAGCTAACTGAAGAAAATAATTCCTTTAAAATGATAATTGAGCAAGTAGAAGTTAATGACTCCATGAGACATCAAGAATCAGTCAAACAAAATCAAAAGACTGAATAAAAAAGAAAATGTAAAATACCTCGTTGGAAGAACAACCTGGAAAGTAGATCCAGGAGAGATAATTTAAGAATTGTTGGTCTACCTGAATACCCTGATTAAAAAAAGAACCCAGACAACATCTTTCAAGAAATGATCAAGGAAAATTTCCCTAATATCCTAGAATCAGAGGGTAAAATAGTCATTGAAAGAATCCTTCTCCTGAACCACCTTCTGAAAGAGATCCCAAAATAAAAATTCCAAGGAATATTGTAGGCAAATTCAGGTCAAGCACAAGATACTGCAAGCAGCCATAAAGAAATAATTCAAATATCAAGGAGCCACAGTCAGGATTAGATTTAGCAGCTTCTACATTAAAGGATCAGAGAGTGTGAAATGTCATATTCCAGAAGGCAAAGGAACTTGGATTATAACTAAAAATCAACTATGCAACACAATTGAACATAATTTTTCAGGGGAAAAAAGTGGACATTGAGTGAAAAAGGGGATTTTCAAACTTTCCTGATGAAAAGACCAAAGCTGAACAGAAAATTTGATTTTCAAATATAAAACTCAAGAGAAGTATAAAAAGGTAAACAGGAAAGGAAAAAGAACAATTTCAACATTGTCTTCAATAAGGTTAAACTGTTTATATTCTTTCATGAGAAGATGATGCTTGTAATTCTTAAGAACTTGAAGTAGTAACAGAAGTATACTCAGACAAGATGTGGATATAAGTAGACTTTGATGTGTTGATTAAAAAAAAATAAGGCATAGAAAAAAAGGATTATGTTGGAAAAAGAAAAAAAAGGGAAAGCAGAATGGGGTAAAATATATCAAATAAAGAAGAATGAAAAGGTGGTGGCTGATACAAAGGAGGGTAGATTGAGGTAGATGGTAGTCCAAAGCAAAACACTGGTGAGGAACTGGATGAAGGAAAGAAAGAA